>NC_143017.1:125150382-125450382 GCF_055824585.1 Amblyomma mixtum | reverse complement strand
TCACTCACTCACTCACTCACTCACTCACTCACTCACTCACTCACTCCCTCCCTCCCTCCCTCCCTCACTCACTCACTCACTCACTCACTCACTCACTCACTCACTCACTCACTCCCTCCCTCCCTCACTCCCACCCTCCCTCCCTCCCTCCCTCCCTCCCTCACTCACTCACTCACTCACTCCCTCCCTCCCACCCTCCCTCCCTCCCTCCCTCCCTCACTCACTCACTCACTCACTCACTCACTCACTCCCTCCCTCCCTCACTCACTCACTCACTCACTCACTCACTCACTCACTCACTCCCTCCCTCCCTCCCTCCCTCCCTCCCTCACTCACTCACTCACTCACTCACTCACTCACTCACTCTGGAAGAACGGAAAAGTTATGCCAATTGTTTGGCACTTGGCATAGTTACAACATGAATTTTGAAAGGAGTACGTACATGTACAAAGCGCATTGCGCATTGTACATGTCGTTTGTGTTTCCTTGTTTTCGTCCCGTCTTTCGAGCAAGTACGTACTCCTTTCAAGCTATGAACCAACTCGCCCAGATTAGAGTTTTAATATAGTTAGAACAGCGCAAGAAGACGAGGTGCGAAAGGAAAAGGCACAACACGGCGCTGTCAGTCCCTCTATGCTATGACGTACAACCTCTTATTGCGGCGACTTGACCGTATGAACTGTGTGCTTGTTTTCTGAGCTGTGTTAGGCAGTTCACGGTCACCTGGCCGCTTCGATCCAGTATTACCGCGGAGTCGAACGGTACTCTAGCGGATGCGACGCTTCTGAGACCTTGGACGTTCACTTTGTAGTGCGTGCCACGCTTTCTTGATGTTATTCGCGTCAACACGCTGCGCTCAAGTTAGCTGCGATGGTTGTCGTCCCTCAAGAACGGACAGAATAAATCCTCCCCTCTATTCCTGGAAGAGCAGTTCGTTGCCTTCGGCAAGAAGCCGATAAGAGTGCGCAAAGATAACTGCTGGGCGAAGTTACCTTTAGCGGCTAATTTTGTTCTCAACACCGATGCCTTTCTTGTTTGAGTCAGTTTCAAGGATCAATAAAAGGTTTCGAAGGAAAAGGACGGCAGGCTCGCACAAAAAGTACAGTTGCGATAAGCGATAAAAGGAAGGATCAGAGAGAGAAAACTTAGTGATTAATGAAAGGTTAGGGCACAAGGTGAATGGAAAAAGAAAGAGAAAGAAGGAGGGAGAACGACTTTCAACGCACAGTACGGGGGTCAGGAATGTGTATTGCATCTCGATGATGGCATCGGCACTGCTAGATGAACTGTAGCGTGGGTGATTGAGTAGCAGCAATTTACTTAATGCCACTTATTCCGTTAGTTCCGCTTCGTTTATCAGGGCATCGAATCCATTGATTTTTCAGGGCAGTGACTGAATCCATTGTTGACGAGTGGGAAAGAAGAGGAGATAAGGTTTCATCTTTCACAATAAAGCGTGAATCTGAAATCATCATTCTTTTCTTGCAAACCAACTCTGCCCTTTGCTTCCGTGCCCAGTAGCAACTCGTAGCTTCGGATGTTACCCCTCAGCGCATTTTAAAAATCTAATATAGGCGCAGAACGCACCCAGATGCTTTAAATATAAAGTGAACTACTGGTACGTTTTATTTACTCTTTTATGTTCTCAGGGTATTGTACAACATGAAATATCTACGAAATTACGTGTCTCGCGCTGCTGATGGAACTAAAGTGTTCTCTTCATAGAGAAGCGACGAGAATCTGGGCTAAGCAGATGATCCCCGTTAAAGAAGAAAGAATTATGTGAGTTCAACATTAACACAGAATACTTCAGAAACTTCCGATTTACTAATCGCACTGTCGTACTCAATGAGTCAAGGAATGAATTATTGCGAACGAGTGGGAATGCGAAGAAGCAAAATACAACGGGCGGCTTCAAAATTAATACAAAAACACCCTGACAAAGAGAAGAACAGTTCATGATAGATGCGAACTGCTGCAGTAGCCAACGGACATATATTCTGACAATGCCCTCAGGCCAAATTAATTCACGAGAGAGAAAAAAAATTACCAGCAGAGTTAGAAGAGGTCGGGTTGCATTAGGCGAACGGTTTTCAATCGTTAAATGCTTGGATATCATGTTCGTGAAGATAGGAAAAAGCAGTTTTTTAGCCAATGTAACTAATATGCCGAAACAATTATTGTAATATTAGGCGAACATAACCAGTGCACTGATCTGATCACAAGCAGAATCTTTGAGGCTGTCAAAAAGCTTCAAAGCTGACTGAAGACGCCACAGCGAACGACGGAAAAGAAAGTGGTAGGTGTGAAGGTAAGAGAACTTTTGATAAAAGAACGAACGCCCGCTGATCATATTCGAATGGAAGGTGTAAGGAAAAGCACGGAAAGGAAGAGGGTGACTTTGAACATGGCGCAGGTTATCGAAATCACATCAGCGACTTTCATTTGCCCTTCGTCACTGGTAGCGTCTCTCGCGTCATAACCAACTAGCTCAAACTAAAGTAATGCCAGATAATCTACCGTTACAACGAAGTAGCTCAAACTGAAGTATTACCGGATAATCTGTCGTTACAACCAAGTAGCTCAAACTAAAGTATTGCCAGATAATCTGCGTTACAACGAAGTAGCTGAAACTAAAGTATTACCAGATAATCTGAGTTTACAACAAAGTAGCTCAAACTAAAGTATTGCCAGATAATCTGTCGTTACAACCAAGTAGCTCAAACTAAAGTATTGCCAGATAATCTGCGTTACAACGAAGTAGCTGAAACTAAAGTATTACCAGATAATCTGAGTTTACAACAAAGTAGCTCAAACTAAAGTATTGCCAGATAATCTGTCGTTACAACCAAGTAGCTCAAACTTCAGTATTACCAGATAATCTGTCGTTACAACCAAGTAGCTCAAACTAAAGTAATTCCAGATAATCTGTCGTCACAACCAAGTAGCTCAAACTAAAGTATTACCAGATAATCTGTCGTTACAACGAAGTAGCTCAAAGTGAAGTATTACCAGATAATCTGTCATTACAACCAAGTAGTCTTGCCAGATATGCTGTTCCCTTCGCCAGTTCTTCAAAAATAAATGACTCTCCTTCGCCCCAACTAGCAATGAAATGAAATGCTTGCATACGCGTAAGAGTTGTGGCGCGGTGACGTTTCTTTCTCTTTATCGCCGCCGCGTAACAACAGCGGCAAGTCCACGAGGTCTTGCAATTTGCCTTGTCGGAACCGCCCAAAAGACGCACGCAAAGGAAAAGCGATTTAGGTGAACAAACACTTATTTACGTCATTTTTTCTTGGCCATCTGTTCCAGTGTGGCACGGGTTTGTTTTTCATTTCCACGTGGGCCTGATGACAGAAAGATTGCGACCACGTGAGGATGCGCCATCTCCAAGCGGCAGAAGGGGAGAGGTAACAAATAACCTTTGTTTGGTACGCCAGAGCGAAATTTGTACAGTGGTTGTTTGTACGAATGGACCAGGCCGTGTGTTGTATAACCGTATACAGGCTTGTAGTCTTTGCAAGATTCAATTCCAGCTTTCTTGGACGTCACTTTTAATTGTGAGGCAACTTAGGAGTACTTATTGTAAGATACTGTTATGAACATATTGATCGGAATGGTTTACCTTTCCAATGCAATAAAAAATCTTGCTTTTCAAGTTTGCCCTGCGCTCGCACAGAGCAGTTTAGACTGACATAGCAAATGAATGAGGGGGTTCTGACAATAATTGCGAGGAAACTATGGTACATTCTCAGATATTGTTCTCAACATTTTTATGTGAACGGTATTATCTTCCGATTCGTAACAAAATTTCGCGTTTGAAGTCTGTCTTACGCTCGCATCGAGAGAGAGAGGGAACTTTATAGCTTTGGTAAGAGATTGGTACTGGGGTTGTCAAGAAGGGAACCTTCGTTCACTACCCCTACATGTGGCCAGAGCTATTAGCTGGGCTCGGGCAATCAACTGAGTAATTAATACATGCACATAAAACCAATGGAGTGCTTTTTTAACAAACATAGCAAAAACTACAAGCGTTCCGAGGATGGACGTGCGTATATATTGATAATTATGGTGCAATCTTGTGATACGCGAAAAAAATTACGCTCATACAAAAACTTTCAATGTACTGGCAAGCTAGATGACAAAGATACACTCGCATTTAGGTTATGCTCGGCAACCAAGTGCGCTCTCTAGCAGCGGCCACTGCCTTCCTTACTTTTAGCTGACTCGAGAGGGCACAACCTGTTACGCTCAAGTAGCCAATTCATGGAGATATTAATCGATTAGCAACTCAGAGCCTTCTTTAAAGCGGGAGTGAAACTCAGACGAATAAGTTATTACGCTCAATATCCAAATAATTATGGCTCTATAACCACAAAGAAAAGCTATATTGGTATTTGGGAAAATTGTTGGACCTTTTGTTTGCTACCGCACGGCTACGCTCAGGATATCAGTTTTAATTGCTCTCTCATTTGAATTAGGAGTAAATAGTTTTTTAAAGCCCGACTGCTTCGGATGTACTCCAAGTAAAAAGGAAAAGTTTAAAAAAAGCAGAATAGGCCGAACCAACATTCAAGATAAACAGTTCTCTCTTAAAGTGCTCTGACAGCAAAATGTTAAGGGAAAGAAAGATAATTTGATGCTATAATTTTAAAACCGGGCCGTAAATTTGTTTGCGCATCTTTCGCCTAATCTCAATGCCTCACCCCCTTCGCAAGTTCTGGGCACGAATACTTTTAATACTGACCTACCAGGCACGACAGATTCAAAGCGCAATTCAATTAGCTCTTTGTTTTGCTTTACATTTAGCAATTTCCGCACACTCGTATTTTTACCTTGCAATTGGGGAACTGGACTGCAAGCGGAAATACCCTTGGCACCGGCTGTGCACATTATCATCACCGGAGAGCTTCTAAATAATTGAGGAGCCAGTAACCCCAAACGCTACCTGCGGAAAAAAGCCTTGGTTATGTCGGCAATCCTCACCTAAAACATACAGAAGCATGACTGGCAAATTAAGCAGAAGAGGCAAAATTCTACCTGCAGTTTACGTTCACAAGGGTTGTTTTTCCATTTATGCCCCCATATTGAGTTCATAAAACAGAGTGGAAGCTTGGGCGAGTTGATGACGGTTCACTTGCCACATAGCACTAAGCAGACACGGACACAGGGAGACACACAGGACGGGCGCTGCGTCATAAAACAGTCAGTAAATCCCGTGCTTATTTAGAATTTGTCACCGTATTACTGGTAAAAAGTATCAGAAATTTCCTCTTGCCTTCCACGTAAATAAACTGCAACATGCTTGCAAGGTACTTTTCTTTTGCCTTCTTGGAGGCCGAGCTTAAGTGAATTCCGGCTAGCAGCAGGCGAAACACCCGGGTGTTGTCGTGAATTCGGTGATAATGGATATTGGATGACTTCCCGAATAAATGATTCCCGAAATCCATAAGTAGCCTTTGTTGGTAGGGCCTGCAGCCAATATGAATTCAGCGTTGTGGTAATTGACCTTGAATGCGTAAGGGCGCATCAGTAAACAAATGCAATCCGAAAGAGGAGACTCGCCGAAACATTATCGACATCGATGGTACATGCACGGGACGTCATAATGCCGCAACTGCACGTGGCTTTCATTAGGCACCAATGAGTGCGATCGTACCGTGCAGACGGGGGGAATCCCTCCGTACTATAAAAAAACTGAAAGGGACACTTTTTTTTTCTTTTCTTTATTTGTTCCTCAGACAGTGTCTAAGAGGAGGCCAAGGCTAAAGGCTAATAGCCTGACGAGGCCTTGGCCCCTTGTACAAATTTTTGCAGCAACGAACAGAACTCAGGCATAATACTTCGGCCAGTAGCAGGGAAAAAATGTAAACAATTCTTTAAACGGCAAAATTTTACCATCCTGTACATCAGTATCAAACGATCCAAAGTTGTAAGAAAACGCGGATTCTGTAAACATATCCAGGTTTGCATACAAAGGGCACAGGCAATAGGAAACATCAAGTACGAAACCGGCACTACAAACATCAAAACCAATACACAAGAAAAGCGAAGCCGAAAGTTGGGCGAGTTAGATAACGTTCATGATGAAAAGATAGCGCAGAAGGAACACGTTCCTAAGCTCCCCATTGACGGTATGGCGAAATAGCTTTAATGGATTAATGCCCATATATGCGGAATTCCAGTAAGCTTACTAACCCTTCCCTGTAAGGTAGTTACTAAGGTAATTGCTAATCGCGTCAGGAAAACCCTTGACTTCAATCGGCCAAATGATCAGGCAGGCTTTCGTAAAGGATACTCGACAATAGACTATATTCACACTATCAATCACATGATAGGGAAATGCGCAGAATATAACCAACCCCTATATATAGCTTTCATTGATTACGAGAAAGCATTTGACTCAGCAGAAAACTCAGCAGTCATGCAGGAATTGCGGAATCAGGGTGTAGAAGAGCCTTATGTAAGAATACTGGAAGATATCTATAACGGCTGCGCAGCCACTGAAGTCCTCCATAAACACCCGCAATAACACTCCAATAAGAAAGGGTTTCAGACAGGGAGACACGATCTCGCCAACTCTATTCACTGCCTGTTTACAGGAGGTATTAAAAAGTCTGGACTGGCAACAGTTGGAGATAAGAGTTAACAGAGAATAGCTTAGTAAGTTGCGATTCGCTGATGACATTGGTTTGGTAAGTCACTCAGGGGATGAATTGCAAAGTATGATCAATACTTAAACAGAGTAGAACGGTTGGCAAGAAAATTAATATGCAGAAAACCAAAGTAATATTCAACAGTCCCTGAATGGAACAGCAGTTTACATTTGGCAGCAATATGCTGGAAGTGGTGAGAGAATACGTGTACTTAGGACAGGTAGTGACCGCACATCCGGGCCACGAGAGTGAAACAATGGGGTGAAGCGCATTTGGCAGGTGCTCTAAGGTGGTGAAAGACAGTTTATCAATATCTCTCAAGAGAAAGTATGTAACAGCTGTATCTTACCGGTACTATAACCATAGGGCAGAAACGTGGATGCTAACAAAATAGGTGAAGCTTAAGTCAGGGACAACGCAGTGAGCTATGGAAAGGCAAATAATAGGGATAATGTTAAGAAACAGGAAGTGAGACTTGGCACAAATGCGGGTTAATGACATTTTTGTCGAAATCAAGAGGAAGAAATGGACTTCGGCAGGGCGACTGGAAGGCAAGATAACCGATGGCCCTTTAGGGTAGAGTGGATTCCAAGAGAAGGCAAGTGTAGCGGGGGCGGCAGAAAGTTAGATGGGCAGATGAGATTAAGAAGTTTGCGGGGATAGCGTGGCCGCAGCTGGCACAGGGCAGGGTTAATTGGAGAGGTATAGGAGAGGCCTTTGCCCCGCAGAGGGCGTAGTCAGGCTGATGGTGATGTCGAATTGGCCATTCTCTGCATTCATAGATGGCTGGCAGTCCTCATACCACTCCTGGCGCAGTGGTGCAGGAGTGGCAGGTGATGCTACCGGTGGGGCTAGGGAAACCCGGGTTGCTCCCCCAAACAACCTCTCGCTACCAGTAATTAATTTAACTGGCACCTTCCACGGTCGTCAGTATGCTCACAATTTAGTGGGCAGGTTGTGATGACGTCACAAAGTCATGTGATCTAGGTGCCCGCCTTGATTGCCTCTTTGAAGTTTTTCGCTCACGCCGCCGCCTACGATGACGCGCCTTCCGCTGATCGGGACATTTAACGCTATCCCGTTAAAAGTTACTCTTTTTTTTTCCTTCCAGAAAGCTGAGTCGTGTTCTAAACAACTATAAATACATGTACATGTTCTAGAGTGCTTGGCTTATGAACTACATAATAGACTATTGTCGCCGCCTTTGCCATTATGTGGTTTTAAGCAAATGCTCCCTTAGCATGTATGCTCCTGACGAACCTGGTGCGAAGCTGAATACTTATCCAGTTTGGCTTTGCCTCTCTTTCCAATTTATTATCTACATTTTTTTCCGCGAGAACGGTTAGCCGGGGCCGGATTGAGTCGTCGTGTAACTGAAGCCCGCTGTAGTGTTTTACTTTGGCTTGTCTTGGTTTGACTTGACTTGGCTAGGCGCCCTAGTATAGTAGACGGGCATCAAGCTGAGAAAAACCAGGCTAAGAGAGAGAAGAGCGAAGTATAATAAAAGAAAAATAGAAGCAGAGAGGAAGGAGACGGAAGAAAGAAGAGACGAAGAAGGGGAGAAAGTCGATTGACGCCCTTGCGTAGAGAGAACTGAACACATAAAGATTTGAGACAGAAAGAGTAATAGTGCTACAGCAAGACGTACACAAGAAAGAGTGACACAGGACATGCGCTAGCTTCATCTGAGTTTATTTACTGCAAATCCTGCAAATATATAGAAAATTTAAGGCATGCGCAAAAACCGGTACAACAGGCATCAAGAGGTTTCTTATTATTCTCTGTAGTGTCTATGTTGGGTTTGCCATTTATATGTCATTGAATAATCACTTCGAACGCAACTGCGTTTATTTTGTATAAAGAATGGTGTTCCTGCCTTCATGTTTTTTTGCACACTCTTCTATTTTTTTTGTAGTGAGCCCTCTTGTATTTCTGTAATTTGAACGCTCTTGCTTGTACGCTTTGCATTTTTCCACCATTCTTATGTGTATTATTTTGGCATGCATATAGAGAGCATTTGTCCTCACTAATATATTTGCTTTTATTGCATGGATCCATAACTAGCCTTTGGCTAAGGATCCAGACAGTGATGTTATGTACTGTGCTGAAGAAATGATAATAAAAAGAATTGAATTGAAAAATTGAACGCACTTTTTGTTTGGCATGATCCTCTACGTGGTATCAACACATTGACTACAGTTATAACCATACCAAGGAATTCTAGACAGGCGCTTTTTCTCAGCGGGAAGTTCTTTATGAAAGAAACTTATTTCATATCGTAAGGATACACAATAAAAATCAATATATCCGCAGATTCCACCTTGGAAAGCTTGTAGGTTTCTGCTATTGTCAAAAGCGCACCACATTGGTTGTCAATGGCAGCGTTAACTACTCAGTGCGAACGGAGAACAAGCTTTAAAAGCAAGATTCTCCTACACATCAGAAGATTAGAACATTCCCATGAATACGTTTATAACAATATCTTACACTATTCCACAGTTGCCTCACAAATATTGTCAAAAACGCACCCCATTGGTTTTGCATGGGAGCCTTAATGAAATCTCTGTGCGAGCGCTGTACAAACTTTAAAAGCAAGACTTTGCTACGAATCGGAAGGTTAGGACATTCCCATCAGTATGTTTATAACATTATCATCGATTATTGAACACTTGACTCACAATTAAAAGTGACGTCCGAGAATGCTGGACTTGTTTTGATTACTCAATCGGCGTTGCACCTGCCACTCTTACTGTTGACATGAAGCGAAGTCAGTTACTAGATAATACTCGAATAGGGAAGGCATTGGGTTAGACGTTGTAAGTCTAAAATAAACCTTTGTTTACTAAGACCTTTGTGCTATTCTGGTGCTTCCTGCTTGAGGTCGTCAGTGTTGACGTCAGATGCTTCTGTCTTCAAGTGTTTGTTGCTTTGTCTCATCACGTGTCCGATGAGGCCTTCGCCATGTCTCTTCATGCCGCCCATTGCGCTGACCTTCATTTTTCCGGAGATTACAGCGGCGTTGTGTGGGGAGGCAAAGTTGTAAGCGCAGTTGTCCACCGCTCGTCGCATTCACTTCATTGTACGCGCAGCCTCTCGTTACGAGCATCTGCAATGATTTGTATTCTTCTTGGATGGCCCTCAAGACCTGCTGGTTTTTTGTTTTCTTGCCTTTATCCAAAAATTGTCCTGACAACGTGTTCTGCGTTGACGTAGTGCATGCACGCTTTCCCTCGGTTTCCAATCTGTGCGCACTTCTCGTAACCTTGTTTGTTGTCGCTGGAAGGCTTGTGCATCACGACAAAGCCTCAAGCGAAGATGAGAAGGAAACGGCATTTCAAACGGGTGTACGTGACTCGGTTCAACGTATCTACCGTTGAGCGGTCGAGTGGGATGTACGTAAAGAAAATGAGTAATCTCCTGCGTTACGTAATGACTTTTCGGCGCAAGCGCTGGAAGGGATTGGCAGAGAATGCGAGGTGTCATGGAGGAATATTGCAGAGATTGCTGTAGAGAACGGATCTCCAGAAAATAAACATACGTTCTAGAGAGCACTTAGCGACCTTCGTCTGAAAGAGCAAATTATAGAGAGTTGGAAGGCATCTGTGCGCATGTACAGGGAAATCTGTCAGTTATCGCTGCACAGGTGATGCAAGAAGGTCTGCACGCGCGGGGTGGGCGGCGCTGGGGAATCGTTACGCACGCGTGGCTGGGTTTCAGAGCGCTGCAAAGGTTGTGGTGATGGCGCGAGTGTGTTCCGCGTCAACGGAAAGAATGAAAGCGTGGCATTATCAGCAGCCGGATAAGGTATTCAGAAAACAAACAGTGTCACTACCACGTGTTCACGAGGAGACGCGTAGGGCACAGAAAGCGCGGTTGTCAGGCCTGAAATTCGTTTAAGAACCTTCATGTTGTTCTAGAAGTTCTTATTTTTTTTTCTTGCGAAGGTGCAGCCTTCAGAGAGAAGAGGTACGGTCTTTGTCTAAAATGCACAGCCCAAGGGGATCGCTTCCAAGCCGTGTAGCGTGGCTGTTTAGCACATTTGACTGTCCTAAGCTTATGAGGGTTGAGGATTGAAATTCCTCCCACCTTCGTGAGGTTAGGGTCCCTGAGTATGCAAGAGGAGCCGCACTGAAGGGCTCAGAAGCAGACCCCTTAGACTGTACACTTATGACAGATAATGCACCTGGAATTGCAGGGACGACCCTTAGTGTATTAGCAATTAGTTACATTTCTCTCCAATCTGACGGCGAAATAGCGAGAGGTTCGCTTTTCAAGGTCCAACGTGAACTAACATGAGTGCAATAACAGAGCGACGAAGGCACCTTCAGCTACCATTTTTTTTTAACATCATATGTGCGGCGTATTATGCAGTAGTCTGCGCAGGCGTTTTTTTTTATCTTGCGCCGGACGGCGCTCTCTTCCGATCAGCAGGTGAAACTAATATCTGATGCCGAACATACGAACCTCTCAGCAACTCAGAATCCGTGCCACGTACATTATCCTGCCTGACACTGTGTGTAATTTCGCGCTAGCCTTTTCAGTCGTCAGCGAGTTTGGGGCCGTTACTGTACAAATGAGGGCGACAGATGGTCATTGGCATGCTTTTGATACGCACGGTTGCATCTTTGGGCATGCTTAAGCATTCGCTGACCGCATCATTAACAGCGGCAAGAGCATGCTTACAGGAAGATAAACAAATTACACCGCAGGAGTCAAGGACAACAAGATGAGTCATGCGCTTGTGCCACGCGCCTGCCGTGTGGTGCAATGATGAGTATCGACATCTTTTCGCTCTCATTCTCTGCGAGTGATTACCTTGCAAGTGATATAGGAAATAGGATGGATGTCCATGCTCAGTGTTACAACAGTACCGTACGCAACGCTGTTGCAGTTTTATATGAGGGGAGCACTCTTCCTTTCCGAGGGGGTTATCGCAGCGCCATTACGAGACATGGAAATAGAAATGTTTGGATGTATGGGGCTTTGCTGATTACAGAGATGTGTCTCGTAAGTTGTGGAGGCTGGAATAAAAAAAAAAAAGCCTCCTCCTCATCATGATCATCAGCCGCAGCCTAACTACGTCCACGGCAGGAAAAAGGCCTCTCCCATATCCCTCCAATTAACCCGGTCGTGCACCAGCTGCGGCCACTTTATCCCTGAAAATTTCGTAATCTCATCAGTCCGCCTGGTCCTCTAGGGCCCAGCGGTACGCCTGGTCCCTTGCAATCTAGCCGCCACACTTAACGAACATCGGTTACCTTGCCTTCGCATAATATGCCCTGTCTTCGCCCATTTCCTTTTGTTAACTTCTTGGTAACTCTTTCTTGTAAACTTCTTCGTAACTACGATACCAGACTAGAACTACGATAGCTCCAGCGATGGCTTAGAGGAAGAGCATCCGCCTCATGGCTCGTATTCCCGTGTCGCGCATTTCTCCATTGAAAAACTATTAGGACGCTTAAGTTTGCTTAAGAGTGGAAGCGAGAGCATTATATTTCACTCTTCGTCGCAGCTCCAGTTACAACTTCAGTCGTGTTTGCGTCAGTGTTTTTGAAAATTTTGGCCCATCAACCGCCACATTCGGCTTGCTAGCTGTACTAGCAGGTATCCGCTGTGCCGTGACCATAAACGGCCGGATAAACCTGACGTGAACTCTAATGCCATCTAGGTAGCTGTTAAGAAACTACGTTGCTCACACGCCGGTGGGCAGGTTGTGATGATGTCATGAGATCATGTTACGTCTCTCTACCAATAATTAATTAAACTGCCATCTGCCACTGTGGGCAGGTTACTGACAAACCAGTGGCCAGGTTGCCAGCTGCTACGGCGGGTGGGTTGTGATGACAACACATGGTGACGAGACCTCTCGACCAATTAGCGAATTTCGTGAAACCGGGCACCAGTTTTGCTCATCATGCAAACTCTGGTTTATTGTTTATGGGGTTTAACGTCCCAAAGCGACTCAGACTATAAGGGACGCCATAGTGAAGGGCTCCGGAAATTTCGACCACCTGGGGTTCTTTAACGTGCACTGACATCGCACAGTACACGGGCCTCTAGAATTTAGCCTACATCGAAATTCGACCACCGCGGCCGGGATCGAACCCGCGTCTTTCAGGTCAGCAGCCGAGCATCATAACCATAGAACCACCGCGGTGGCTTAGCGATTAGCTTAGTAGGCAGAAAACAAAAATAATGTTCAACAGTTTCGAAAGGGAACAGCCGTCCACGATATTCAACGCAGGCTTTTAAGTGGGAAGGAAATACATCTACTTACGGCAGGCAGTCACCGCAGATCCTGACCACAAGAAGGCTTTAACTAGGAGAATAAGAATAAGGCGAAGCGCATTTGGCAGACACTCTCCGGTGGTGGGTCGCAGTTTACCAATATACTTCAATATTAAAGCCTTTCTTCTTGGTTTTATTAGGGTTTGGTTTGGTTTGGTTTATTAGGGCGTAACGTCCCAAAGTGACTAAGGCTATGAGGGGCGCCGTAGTGAAGGGCTCCGGAAATTTAGAACACCTGGGGTTCTTTAATGTGCATTGACATCGCACAGTACACGGCCCTCTCCTCTATCGAAATTCGGCTGCCGCGGCCGGGATCGAAACCGTGTCTTTCGGGTTAGCAGCCGAGCGTCGTAACCACTGAGCCACCGCGGCGGGTGCCTTTCTTCTGGTAGCACAACTTGTCAAGAAATTTTGCACACCTGCCACGATGCGCCCTCGGCTGGCCAATTAGCTGCCACCGCCCACTTTTCTGAGGAGTACTATTGGCCCAGGTTGCTCCCTTAGGTCCAGCACTACATGAAGACATGCCGCGACTGGCAGCGGCGAAAGACGCCACCCATGAAGCCTACACAGCTTCCCCAGCCCATACCACCGCCTATAGCGTCTTTCCAACGGATGGGCATGTACTATCGCGCTCAATATGAGTTGCAACGCGCGGTCATCGACCGGGGCTCGTTCCGTGGTGTGCCTCCTCCAAACAGTCGCTCGGAATTCTGGGAGAAACTTTTTCCTGAGCGGGGGTGCTGTTGTTTCCTGGAACAGCAGTTTCTCCCAAAATTCCGAGCAACTGTTTGTGGGAGGCACACCACGGAACGAGCCCCGGTCGATGACCGCGCGTTGCAACTCATATTGAGCGCGATAGTACCTGCTGGACCCATTCCCCGTGTCGTCCTCGGGGAGCAGATGGATTGTCGTTGCGACAGACTACTTAAGTACGCCGATACACAGCCGCTTCCCCGCGCCACTGCTGCCGACGTGCTTCAGCTTTTTGTAACACCTTTTGTAACAGCTTTTTGTCTTGCGTCATGATGTCCCATTGGTAGAGATCACGGACCGCGGCACAGCATTTACGGCTGTCTTAATGCGGTCTCTCTTCGATCTTACTCGCACCAGTCACAGGCAGACCCCGGCTTATCATCCGCTAAGAAACGAACTGACTGAACGCCTCAACCGGACGCTCGCAGACATGCTCTCAATGTATGTCGCTGTTAAACATCGCACGTGGGACGAAGTTCTCCCGCATGCAATCTTTGTCTACAATACAGCCGAGGAGGTGACGATCCTTCTTAACCCTTTCCAACCGGTCTACAGGTCTACAGATAACACCGACGCCAGTGCTGACGTTGACACATTCACCCAGAGGGCTGAAGAAGCCAACCAGCTCGCAAAGGTGCCGAATTCAACATTAGCAACACCTCGACGCCGGTCGCTACAACCTCCGACGCCGACACGTCCGATATGAGCCCGGTGATTATGTGTGGCTCACCGATCTCAGAGCCTATATAAGCTGCACCACCATTCACTTTTGCACAACTTTGAAACGAAGTGGTGGCAAACTTACTTAGTGCAATTTTGTCAGCAATAAATGTGTCTTTTGCTGCCGAAAAGAAAATTACCGTACCGAGGAAGAGGCATAAAATCAATTTTTACGTAAGAAAGACATTTACGCAGTTTTCCTCAGTGTCCGTTTAATGGCGTGCTTGAGTAAAGCAATGACCAGCGATGAAAAACTGATGTCTAGTGTGTGCACCAATATATTTTCTTTATCGATTTATGTAAAAACTCGTATTTTTTCTTTCCTCTAACACTGCTTTTGCAAGCCAACAATATCCCCTTGTTACTTGCATTAGTTCAAGGCCATACCATTTGCGGCTGTTTTCGGTTTTGGGTATGTCCGGCAGCGGTACAACAGCTCAATTTTCTGTGGTCTGTTTATGCTGTTACAGCAACACTCACGCCAAGATTGCACAGCTACCAGCAATCACGGCTCGTGGTCGCATCTCGATATAGCTATATTGATGCAGTATCGCGCACTGTGTCGGGTAGCATCATGCAGTTCATGCCAAAAATTGCGAAACGGAGGGGAACCTCACAATGAATGCCGTAATGTCGCCTAAGTGTAGGCCTGCACCGTCTCACAATGATGTAGGGGTGATTTCGGATGGCCTCAGTTACCGACCAAACCGCCATTGCCCGGTGGTTGGGCCTGCAGTTAGGTGCGCTTGAGACTTGAGAGCAGAGATACGAACCGGAATTTTGCATGCAGAAGTCTGGTTTTTCGACTCTAAGTTCTTAGCAGTAGTGATAATGCTTCGAAGTAAACGTTGAACCTGGTGCAGAAAAGTATGAAACAAACGAAGCGCGCTTAACTGCTCCCCCCCCCCCCCCCTCCCCCAGCTTTCACCCAAAAAAGAAGAGCAAGAAAGGAGATTCCAGGCCATTTAGGAACCGGCACCTGATAGCAACTGACCTTGATAATGCAGGAGATGTACAATTCGATTTCTAGATCAGCTAAAATTGTTTGAAATATACGCTTTACTTCATAATTTTTCAGCTACTGTTTTGTTTTATATTGCGTTAGTGAATAACCATCAGCTTGTGTTAATGCTTTTTCATACCTATTCCTGCGTCATGCCTCGGTTCTCCGTGTCTCAGCTGTTTTATTCAAACCATCCATTCGGAAGTTGGACGCCAATCACTGGCCGCCTCTCAAACTGGTCGCCACTAATTACTCTAACATTCTGACGCTTGTGCCGAAAACCTGCCTGTTTAAGGCATTGTCTACCAACCGCGCCAATGCTTAATTTACTGACGTGGTTGGTGTCCAGTGACGTCAACATGACACGTGAACACCTCTCTGTCATGGACACACGCCAAGTTTGTGAGCGTGCGCGCCGGTCAGTGCGTACTCGGAGGTGCCGTGGCATGCCGAGCGAGTGGGGCGGCGGAAACAGAGACGCTTGCGCATTTAACGAGCAGAACAGGTTATGCCATGCGGCAGCCTGCGCAGATTGCTGCGACACAGGTGCTGTTCGGTGCTCTGAACGTAACCCTCTCCACGCCCGTTTAAAAAAAGATAACTAAACAATTGGAAATGTTTAAGCATATTGGACTGACGGGTAAATATCCCGCAATTTTTAGAAAAGGAAGAATAAAAATCACGAGACGGCTTGTTGATATGGAAACCGAGCAGCCATGTTTGCGAATGGGAAGTGCAGGACGCCAGTCGATATCACAGTTACCATCAGACTTAAACACATTCGTCTATAGAATGTATTGAGCTATAGCTATCTCAGCCGTGTATTTAGAGCCCATATCCGGATGTTGGCATTCGGGTAAACGCTGAAACAACGACGCTGCTTGTTACAACATGAACTGGTGGGCGAGTTGGTCTGACATATCTAGTGAAGCAGCGCAACGGCACAGGGCCAAAGGGAAGAAGGTTGTGTTCGTCCACTTCTTCCCTTTGGCCCTGTGCCGTAGCGCTGCTTCACTAGATCTGCTGGTTACGTCGCTTATTTTGTAGTTGTTCTTTTGTACTCTGTGCTGGTCACCGCAGCACCACCACGGAAGGACAAACTATGTCTGTAATACACCGAATTTCAAATAAGAAGCTGCAAGCAAAAAAAAAAAAATGTAATCTGTTTGGACTCGTCAGAAGACCATCCCCTGGACTTGAGGTTTTCTGCAGAATCTTCTCGCAACACCACCTGTTCCAGCTCTTGCTACGATAGCTAGCAATGTAGGGCGTCTGTGTCGTGTAGAACATGCAGTTCTGGACAGCCGTTTATTTCTTTTCTTTTTATTTACCAGTGGTTGACGAAAGTTCCCAGCAAAAGGCTACGTAAAACACGGTAGTTGTGGTGACAAGCATGGTTTCAGGCGTATTTGAAATACAATTAGGCTGACAGTTAAGCTGTTCAGGTGAAACGATGAAACAGGAAATTGCACGTTACCGATAGGAATAGCTGTCTTCCTCCATTGTCTTGCACACCACGTAGCGCAAGGCGTAGCGTATACGTCAAGAAGCTAACGGCTGTATTTTTTCGTTCTAAAGAAAAAATAATCCGCGGTGGTATCCAAGGTTCAATCTGAAAACCTCTTTATCGGTGCTGTGTAACGTCAGACCACTCGTCTACGGTGCGACTTTCTTTATCTTGATTGCACGAAACGACAACAACGACACTGACTCCCCGCAAGTCTTATTTACCCGGTTCACATTCTGCGAACCGCCATACATCCTCAGTCCACAATCACGCTGTCACTCCACCCGCACATCAAAATTCCGGGGGACGCACGTATGCATCAAGACGCACGCATGCGGGAGGCATTGCGCAGCATATACCGCCCGCACCGAATCGCACTGCTACCTCAAGAAAGACAGTTTAACGCGGTTGTTCTGTGTGTCTATTCATCAGCCCATTGTGCCTTATGCGGTGCGGGCTGGGCATTTTTATTTCTTTTTAGGCACCGCCTAGCTTATGTCTATTTATCATGAGGCTCTTCTACGGGTTAAACAGCCCCATGAGCACAAACAACATCCTTAAGTCGTGCATTACAGGCAGAAATCTTATAGTGCTGGGCATGATCTCAGTGTTGTTTCGGAAAGACCGCTGAATATGTCCCGAAAGGAAACGAAAACAGCATCAGGACTTACCCGAGGCAACATAAAGCAACAATACGGCGCATTGTATACGTGCGCGAGTACACATTGCCTTATAGCTATAGAGGTTGCACTTCTCGGTTCTTATTTGTTTTTTTTTCAATCGCTAGTCCTTTCTTCGTTTTCGTTATATTTTTTTCGGCTATTATTACTTCATTTTTTTTGGTGATATAAAGTTGCACTCCTGTGCTGTCAAAAGTAAGTTACAGTTCATATTGTCCTTTTTGTTAGCCCGAGCTGTCGATTTCATTGATAAATTTGCCAGCAGTTAACGCATAAGTAATGGTACTTAGATCTGGGCTTGCAGAAGAAAGTGCTTTCGCTCCTAAAAAAAGAATCGAGCTTAAATGATGGAACCGTCAGGCTAAAACATTGGTTTAGGTTTACTTCTATACACTGTGTTGTGATGTTATCGTTTGGTTGCTGCGCTGGATTGGTTTAGAAAGCGAAGAAGCACGTGGTAGGCGTGTTGATGGCAGCGCCGGAACTGCCGCTGAACCGACGCGATAGCCAAACCATATAACGCTTCCGTGACACTTCTGCTTGGTTTCCGTCGGCGTCCTTACAAGGAGTGGAGAAACCCACCGAACCAAATAACTTCCAAGTAACAGTGTTCGCTAGAAGACGGCCAAGAGATGGAGCCTCTCGGTCTGGGGAGGCGTGTAAGGTAGCGGAGCAATGTCAGAAAACGCAAAACTGCGCTAATTAGACGACGCCCCTTATAAAAATTTCTTTATGCATCCATAGACTTTTGTCTGTAATGTCGATAGACTGTCTGTAGATAAATCCTTTAGGCTAGTATATAGGCAAAGCAAACGCTGTAGGCAGTGTGTAGATTTATGGTCATACAATTTTAGCAGACTTTTATCTAGATGGTCTATGGACTATAAAAATACAAAAGGAAATATCTATAGGAAGGCAACAGAGTCTATAAGAAGTCTATAGACGGTCTATAGACCATTTTTATAAGGGGCCACCGTCATAACACGCGTCTCTCGTAATTTGTTTATCTTCTTCTTTGAGTGTAACTGCTACTCAAAAGCAAGCTTCCTCCGACGGGCACGTCAAGGATACTTGCCTTTTTCGGTTTAAATCAAATTTCGAAAATTCAAATCGGCAAAATTTTATCCTTTTTTTTTCTGCCGAAAAATCCGACCCCTACTTAGAGCTCTTCAGAGTGAGATTGGGTAAACACGCTGTGAAAATAACGATTTCCACAATTTTTCTGTTTTTCTGTTTATCAAAACGACATTGAAAAACGAAGAACCCGGTCTCTGTTCCATTTGAAAACGCTAGAAAAAAGCGGTTGCTGCGGCAGATTCTTTATCAATCGCATTTTTGTCACCCCAAATGGCTCTGAATTCCCGTCGTTACCATAGACGCCCCTTGTTTAAACTTCAAACGTTTTCAAAACACTTCAGGCAAGGCATTGTCCCGTCGCTGCCTTTGATATATGCAGGAGATCATCTATAGGAGCTAAATCATGTGGAAAAATTATGTGGGGGTTGTCTGTCAATGTTGATTAGTTGGACATTATCACCTTGACAGTGAAAGCGCTCAAAAGGACAAGGACGACAGAAAAGGAAAGACATACATTATCACAGCCTTGAAGCGCATCCTATAGTACAGTATACAGTATAAGGAAAACCATTGGATGTCTTCAAAGAGCAAAAATGGGAGTCAAGGCGAAGGTTTAATTACATCTTGTGCTAACAGTTAGCTATGGCCGATATACAGACTGCTTGTGCCGAGAACAAAAAACATATGAAATAATCACATATATATAATACACACTCTCAGTCTGGTCGTGAACAAACAATGATAATTTGAATAGCGACATGCTTTCCCGACTTAGCGCACGCTGCATTCGACGTTATGCGCATTTTTAAATACCATCCGAATAAAATAAAATCCCGAGGTGCAGCCTGACAGCCATTCTCTCCCAGAGATAATGTTCCTGGAAAGATTCTCTCCTCCTGGAAACTGCACAGTGTACAACAGCAACAAGTCTTCGAGTGCAAAACCGCCTCCAGGATTTCCAGATACTCCCTTAAAACCTCAGCGGCGGGTAATCCGCTGCGAAGAGACCAATAGGTAGGCATAGCTTTCTGATACAAGACGTAAACCGTCTGTTACCTGCTCCCCCTGTCTGTTCAACATATCCTTGTCATTTTTCTTCTTTTCATTTCTTTCTGGTATCGCCTGCCTCGAGAGCAGTGACACAAATTATATACTCGATAAAAGCTGCACCATAACCCGATACCATACCTTATTCCTTAGTTTCAGATGACCGAAGTTCTCCCGGCCATAATCGTCTGTATGGAGCGTAAGCGTATTCCGGTGTAATGGTACGTTGTATTGACCTCCTTCATTATACAGGCGCAAGTTCCAGTGAACATGGTTTAGGTATCGTAGACCCCTGCGCAAGCTCGCGAAATATGCTGTGACCCGGGAAACCCAGGTCACTGAGCCCACTGCCCTCACGGTTATAATGAGGCGAGCGTCGAACTGCGCTGCAAAACTTCCAGAAGCGCTTTTACGCTCCATCTAATAACATAGTTTTAGCCGCAAGGTCCCGCCTCAATCGCCAGGTAAACACGAGCGCTCTCCCTTACCTTGCGCCCTCTGTCGTGAAAATTTCTGACTAAGCCAATGACGCACTTGTTCGCAGAAACCCAGCGCATCGTTCTATGGGTCTCGGCTTTTTTTGGGGAGCGAGATGAGACCCCTGCGAATCGTTGGTTAGAGTGCTCCGCTGGAGAGCAGCGGAAACGTCAAAGAATCAGTGGTGCGCGAAATCAAATTGAAGCCTGTCACTGCTGTGTCCCTCAGAAGTAAGGCGTCGCTGTGTGAGCTCAGAAACGTCCGTTCAACTCGTTCGAAACAACCGAAGCTATGCGCAAAATACGGCGGGCACCCTAGTCCCTGGTCGTGGCTGGCATACTTGCAAGGGTCTTTAGCGACTCCCGCCGATTTCGCGGCACTTTTGGCTGTGAGAGTGGACAAGGACCATAAACTCTGGATTTCCCCGCTTCGGCGCACCTTCCAGGCAAATTGCCTTTGATGCGTATCGCCTCCCAGTCGACCCCGGGATCAAAAAGGCCGGGTCTGGGAAGCACACCGTAGGCGTTACTTGGTTTCCCTCCGAAACCATAAGTTCACTTACATTTTTAGTTTCTTTCTTTACACTGGGATTGATGTCGCAATAATAAAAAAACGAAAAACAACCACAATAGTCACTGTCAGTGCGCAATTTCTAATGTGGAGTTCAAATGCATTATGCACATCAGATAGCACGCGAAGACTCGTAACGGAGCTTATGTACTTATTCAATTAGTGTCGTCAGTGAGTTGGCTCATTTAGAGAACGGCATAACGCTTCGAGAATGACAATGCAGCCATTGATGCTCTATGTGTAACCGTCTGCGAAAGAAGCCTTTATTGCATTAGCGACGGGCGTGATTTTCCGAGAAAATATGTCCTAAATATATATAATTTCCTCACCTACGCTCATACTGCACAAAGCACACCCTCAAAGATTCGTATTGTTTACTATATTAATGATAGCCGCAGTGGACGTGATTACGAAAAGAAAGCATCTCGTGTCAAGACCAGTCCTATTAAAAGACTGCTGACGCGCGTTTTCTTGATCTAGATTGTCACGATACCGCTTGCAGTTATCTCGCGCATCTAGCCTAATATAGAAGGACAGAAATTTCCCAAGACTGGTATTGGGCTCACTGCTGTTATCTCGATCCAGCCGGATCAACAATACGAATGCTGCTTCGCTTACGCAGTTAACGGTTCCTACGGTTCGTAGGGCTGCAGATACATCATAATTCTCCGTCTCCGCGTTACTTGAGATCGGTAATCGGCCCACTCGGTTGCTGTCAGGTTCACTACACTCCTTTAAGAGTTCACATGAAAACAACTTTGAGTGATGTGTAGCCGGTGAACGGAGCCTGAGATGGGCCACGTCGCAACATCATAGCGGTCTAGACCGGCTGCCTCATCCGTGAGCGGCATTGCCCATGAGGTAAACACTCGCCCTCCGGGCGGAAGGGAAGGGCACGTGCGGTCGGGCGGGCACCGGTAAACGGCCGGACGAAAACTACCGAGGTCAGCCGCCAGATTCCAGGGAGAGAGGGAGGGCGTGGTAGCAGAGCTGAGGGGCTTATGACGCAGGTGCCGCTTCGGAGGGAGCGCCCGCGTCGGACGTTCCAGCCGGTGCAATCGGTTCCGCGTATGTTGGCGCCAGTGCACAGCCGTCGCATGACGTTCTTTCTTTCCTCCTCTCCATTGTTACTCGCAGTGTGATGTGCAGGGCTGGTGGTAGCCCATGCGATGATAGTAAAAAATAAACGAAATGAACATGCCCATAATAATATGTTACATGCTTATGCGGAAAAACGGTTCCTTCCTTCCTTCCTTCCTTCCTTCCTTCCTTCCTTCCTTCCTTCCTTCCTTCCTTCCTTCCTTCCTTCCTTCCTTCCTTCCTTCCTTCTTTCTTTCTTTCTTTCTTTCTTTCTTTCTTTCTTTCTTTCTTTCTTTCTTTCTTTCTTTCTTTCTTTCTTTCTTTCTTTCTTTCTTTCTTTCTTTCTTTCTTTCTTTCTTTCTTTTCTTTCTTTCTTTCTTTCTTTCTTTCTTTCTTTTTTCCTTCTTTCCTTCTCTCTTTCTTTCTTTCTTTCTTTCCATTATTGCACACAGTTCACTGTGCGGGTCTGGTGGTAGGTCATTGGATGATACTACAAATAAACAAAACGAACATGCACATAAATAATATACATATTTATGTGGAAGAACCTTCCTTCCTTCCAGTAGTGCGCTGATTCTTCATTGTAGTTCTTTCTTTTGGAGTGTTCTCATTCCGAAGCAAAACAGCACAAACTTCACAAAGGACGCAGAAAGGGAAGAGGAGACACTGGCACTGTCTTTCTGCGTCCTATGTGCAGCTTTCGCCGTTTAGCTCCGTGATCAAAGACCAACTCTTTCGGGGCGTGTTATTCTTTTCATTCCTCCCTCTCCTCTGCCACCACTATGGCTTCTGTACTTTCTTCGGAACATCACACTTGCCATGAAGGGCACTGCGCTGTAAAATTTTCCTCAGATATAGCTTTCTCTTTTCAATTACTTTTCTCACTCTGCTTCTTGTTCTCCCGTTCTGTTTCTCTTTGGTTTTCAAGTGCTGTTCCGGTAGCACGCGCGGAATCATGGGAGGCAGCTGAAATCGCGCCAAGGCCAAGACTGGCCGGCGTCGATCGCTAAGCGGGCGCCGCCTACAGACCGAGCGTTCGTCACCGCGCCAGTAGCGTCCGCACGAATACCCTCCTCCTTCTTTATCACCGCTCCTCCTCTCCTATCTCTTTCCGTCATCGCTCTGCAACCCTCGCACCGCGACTGCCTTGGTCGCCTTGGTAGATGGAGAGGCGTACGCTTTTTTGAAGATTCTCTCGCAGCTATGACGCAAGTAGATGGGTAATCCGGAGCATAACGGAGCGAAGCGGAGGACGGGACGCGTTGTACAAAATTAGAGTTGAGGGTTTGGGGAAGGCTAGAAGGTTACATGAGGGAGGAGGCGGAGGTGAGAAAGAAGAGCGCATAGACAAGGAGCTTGGGCCCCTATTATTATGAAAGAAAACATGTACAACAAAACCAAACTGAAGAGAGAGAGAGAGAGAGAACGAGTCAGACTGTGCGTGTAAGGGAGGTCGTGTCCCTTCGCTTTTAGATGGCGAGTAAAAGTTTGCAGGGAAGAGGGAATTGGCTTAAAACGCACGCGCGTTTCACAAGAGTATTCAGTGGTCGCTTTTTGGCGAGTGGAGACGTCGGTCCGTTTTTCTAGTGGGAAGTGAATGTCAAGAGAGACAGTGGCGGTGGCCAGGTGAGCCTGCAGACGCAAGAAGAAGATACCAAGGAAGAAAGACGAAACGCAGGAAGTGAGACTCAAGAAGGAGGCGCTTCGCACAACTTGTGCCCCTGCGGATATTCTCCGGCCTCGAGCTTTCGGAATTTGAAACAGTTTGTGAGCGGTGAGCGCCGCGCTTGTTTAGCGGCCTATTCACCTTGCTCGTAGCGAGGCCGAGACCTCAATCGTCGCCAGACTGCTGAAGAGTAAGCGGACACGTGCTACCGCTCCCCCACATCACGAGTGTGCTCTCTTCTCCGCAAACGCTCGCGGACAGTCGGAGTATCGAAGCGGTGCGCATTTCACCCCGCACCGTCCGAAAGCCGCTGGATTTTCTGTCAGCGTTGCGGGCCTCGGACAAAGATCAAGAAGATTTTGAAGATACTCACGGAGAAGGGCAAGAAGTCTAGCCGCACGGCGGCATTGGAGCATAGTGTGTACTTCGCCGAGAGCGCAAACAGAGTCTGCTAAGATGGGTGTATCACGTCAGGGCTGCGGTTATCGTTTCTCGGTCATCGTGATCACTGCGACGCTGGCCTTGTGCGGACACATGGTACGGGCTGCCAACATCGACACAGATGTGCCAGCAGCTGAAGAAATCGGTCACGCGGTAACACCGGGAGCCAATGTCGGTTCAGGTACGGGAGTCTGGGGCTCGACGACACCAAGCACAACGACGACGTCGACGACCACGACGACCCGTGCGCCCAATATGATGGATCGTGCCCGGAAACTGATCGCGGAAGCAATGCGGTCCGCGGAAGGCTCACCGCTGATGCGGCGACTCATGCGGACAGAGATATCGCCAGATTGCACCATTGGCATGCTGCGGTTCATGCGTGACGTGCGAAACCTGGAGCCATGGGCCGTGAGACGTGAGTACTTTATAGCATGGTATGCTTGTTTCAGGGCGCATGTGCAATGAACGATCGGATCCGCGCCAACACGTAGGTCCGTGCTAATCCGCTAAGGCGTGTCCAAAAACTTGCAGTACGATATGTGTTGCTGTCACTGAAACATACACCTTTATGAGAGCAGTTTAAAACACAGCAACCCAGCTGAGCACTAATTCTCTTGAGAGCAAGCACGCTATGAATAACATGTGCTTTTGAACATAAGCGTTTTTTTATTCGGAATGTTTGCTTTTTGCATCTACTCTTCAGAGAATTAGCGATGATTCATGCTAAAGAACGAACGCACAGACATAATTATTGCCCTGTTAGCGGAAGCTCCGTGCTGCCGAGTTTGCTAATTGTCACTCCTTTCCTGCTATTTTGTTGTCACAGTTTCACCAACGCCATAAGTTTTAGAAATTTCGTTGTGTTTCAGCGGTTGACAAAATGCCACACTATGGTGAATTGTCATGCTTCCTTTGAAAGAAAGTGAAAGAATGTGAACCGAAGAGCACGCAATCTTCCCATTCTTTGGGCATTATCTACAGAAAATAGCAGCACGCGTGATTCAGGTTTTTGAATGCTAGGCTGCACTCTTCCGCGATGCTTTGGCGCTTGCCAAATGATCACTGTAGCCGCTAGACGCTACCGTAAAATGTGTAGCAGCGGGAAGCAAAAGTCAGGGTCTAGCTGCGTCCTCGACTAACGCGAGCTCCCCTACTCGAGTAAAAGTTGCTATGATCTCCACATAAGGTACGAACATACCAGCACTCATGACGCACCGTTCTACAAATTGCGTGTCTGTTATTCTTAACAAGCTTGTTTTCATCTTCACGCAGGACTTTCGATGCAGAAAAATAATGAGAAACACCTGTGGAACTGGTGTCATGCTTTAAAGCAGCTCCTCAGACCTTGCAACTAGCTCCATCGTAATGTGTCGCTTAGCAATTTAGATGCTTGCTATGCCGCGTAGGGAACTCCAACGAAAGCCGTGAGTGCGAGAGTATTTGCATCTTCGTGAACGATGTGCCATACAGAATAGAGTGGCCGATCGGTTGCTGTTCTATTCATTGCTTGCATTCAAATGCCGAATCGTGAAATAGGAGCATCCCTCTTCCTTAGTGTTGCAAGTAAACCTATATTTCAAACTAAGCGGGACATTCATTATGTAAGCCATCCGGCTTAAATTAGCGTTCGTCCTTCTGGCATTTCGTGTTTCGGCATGTAGTACCTGTCCTGATACAGGAGGGGGGATGGGGATGGTTGAAGGACATGCCACACCCCCGCCAGCTTGCTGACAAACTGCCCCTTTTAGCAAGCTGCTCCACGTAGTATTAACCTGCTACATCTCTTCTGTTCACAAGCGCAAGGGCAACTGCGTAGAACCACGGAAGCCATTTCGCGCGCATGCGCTTTTTGCCACATACCGCATACATACTCTGCCCATTCGTCTCGCCCAAGCTCCGCTGCCTACCAACTGGAACGGCAGCAGCTTTTCAAATGCTAGGAACGGAAAGGGTTACCTACCATAGCGAGCATACCACATCGAGTGTTTTCATTGCCGCTAACCGAGACAGATGCGGAGCTGTTTTTTTTTCCCCGCTTTCTTCGACAAAACAGGACCTGCATGAGCGAATGCTAGCTCAGAGTCGGCCACTCCGAAAAGTGGCAGCACACAGCGGCACTCACGCGAAACGAATGCTGGCCCACAGCTGCTATACATAAGCGACGCTCGTCAGCGCCAGCAAGAAAAAGTGTACCACAAGGCATTCGACGCGGATGCGACTTTTATTTTTTCTTTTCCGTAGTCAGGACTTCAAAAATCAGGAAAACCACGCTTGCCGCGTGATTAGAACAACTCGCATGCCGTCTTTGCGTACCTGGCGTTGCCGTGCCTTTCGACCAAGGCGCCACTGATTGAAGGTTACTTGCTTCCAAACACGGCTATCTGCAACTATGGCGTCCGTCCACTGTTTCGAGCGTCTCGAGTGATCTCCGGTTTCTGCAAACAGGGCAAATATGCAGCTGAAGATTCAGCAGCGTTGTAGCATAGAGAAAGAGCTATGATTGTAGGCTTGACGGGCTAAAAGGAAGCTCAAGCATGCTGGCAGTTGTTAACTGAACCGACGTTGCTCCGTGTAGAGGCTTTTGCTACGCCGACAGGGACGGCGGTCTTTTGCGGGTACGCCATCTCGTGCTCGTCGAGCATGAACGCGTGATCGCATCGCACATGCGTCGACACCAGAGCCGCGACTAGCGGACGCCGTAGAAAGTGCTGCGAGATGTATCGCCAGATATAAAAAAGCGCTGGCATTCGGCAAGATAACGTGGAGCAGATAGGAAGCGGCGTTTACCTGCTCGGCCAGCCCGGTAGAAACATTCGCAGCTCCACACGCCCTCGTTTTCGTACTCAAGGAGATCGAGATATCAATCGTTCAAGCTGTTCATTCTTTCTTTTTTTTTCCCTTTCACGCGCGTTTCTATGTTTACTTACGTGCCCGCAGTTTTCTTCCTGTCATATTGCTTCTGGCTAAGCCAGTGGTAAGGTGAGCCTTAATACCCGTTCACCTCCTCGAAGAGGTGTGCATTTAAATATAGCCTTTCCATTTCTAACGCACCGATAACGACGCTGCCTTCGTGACGCGGACGCAGCGACCTTGTTTCCGTAACGCATGGCAAAAACGCTCGAAATTAGTGTTGCGTCATACGAGCAAGACTGTTACGTTGCGCTCCGTGATTTTGTTCGAGGTTCGAAATGCTGTAGCGGTAAGAAAGCAAAGCGTCAGTGCAAGTTATGCGGTCAAAATGTGAGCCATATTACAAAAGGCCCAAAAAGAAACATTCCTCATGAGGTCATGTCTGTGCGTCGAATGTCTTTGTCAAATTAGAATAAATTCGATTTTTTTGGTTTGGTTTCGTTTTTGGGGTTTAACGTCCCAAAGCGACTGAGGCTATGAGGGACGCCGTAGTGAAGGGCTCCGGAAATTTCGACCACCTAGGGTTCTTTAACGTGCACTGACATCGCACAGTACACGGGCCTCTAGTATTTCGCCTCCATCGAAATTCAGCCGCCGCAGCCGGGATCGAACCCGCGTCTTTCGGGCCAGCAGCCGAGTGCCGTAACCACTGTGCCACCGCGGCGGGGGATATATATATTTTTTTCGTTGGGAAACTGTTATGCAGTGTTCAGTGCGAACAGTTGTGAGCATATTTTCAGTTTTCAACTACACCACCTTAAAAACAAAAACACCAAGATGCATACAACTGGAGTCTTCGACGAAGGGACAAAACCTGTACTGCCTTGCGTCGGTGATGTCACAACGCTACATAGTCTGTTCTCTCGAAGCAATGGTTGGGGTAGAGGTTGCTAAGAGAGGCAGGTGGGTAGTCCGGTGGGCGCGTTTGTTGGTCGCTAAGTGGCTTAGGAAATTTTCACAGAGAGTGGCGGCTCATTAAGCGTACTTGAAACAGAGGCCCGCGGTCAAAAGTCGCTTTTCTTTTTTTTTATCTAAATGCCGGTTGCGTACAGCAACAGCCCACCTTCTGAAAGCAAAATGAACCAAGAGAGCACATAAATGAAATAAGCTATTTGGGACAGTGGCTCTTCTAAAGGCCACAAGGTGGACAGCGTGCGATAGGTGTGGTTTGTTTCCGGAAAAAAGGAAAAAGTAGCATGGATGGGAGCACCTAGTCAGGTATAAAGTTAAAGACGGAAATTTTCCCCAAAGATTGGCCCATACCAGCACAAAAAAAAAACCAACAGCATCATCAACAACAAAAATAAACACACAATGAAATCAGTTTCTGCCGCCTCTCATACGGAGAACGTCAAACTGCAGCTGCAAACTCCCGAAAATTACCAGTGGGTACCTGATTAGAACGGGGCCGTTACCTCCAAAAATTTAAAAGTCGTGGTAGGCTCAGCGAGTGTCCCTAAATATGCATCACTTTCATCTTATATCATCATTACGCAGAATGAGATCACTGGTAGCTGGCCGCTGATAGTGTCAACGAGAATACTGCTAAAGTGTTGCTTCTGTCTGTTCATGGTTTATGGAGGTTTAACGTCCCAAAACGACTCAGGCTATGAGAGACGCCGTAGTGAAGAGCTCCGAAAATTTCGACCACCTGGGGTTCTTTCAGGTGCACTGATATCGCGCAGTGCACGAGCCTCTAGCATTTCGCTTCCCGACCGGCCGGGATCGAATCGGCGTCTTTCTGGTCAGCAGCCGAGTGCCACCACTACTGAGCCACCGCTGCTGCTTGTATTCGTTTCCGTTGTACAATCAAGCATGGCAAGCAGGCGAGGCAAAATCCTTTCCTCAAAGCCAATCAAGTTCCGAAAAAGGTGCCTTTGTTCCGTCTTTCTTACGTATAATGTTTTCATCGCCTGTGTTGCCAGATAAAGAGGTTTCTCAGTATATTTTTCTGAACCTTTTATAAACACGCCTTACCTGCAGGAAACAAGAGGCGTGATCTTACCTCGCTTTATTTGTTGCTAGGTAACCACTGCCGTCACTAGTATCTGAAGCATCAGAGTCTGGAGCAGTTTGCCCTGGGCACTTTCACTGAGGCATTGGATAACCACAGTGGATTGAGATTTCATTATGCGAGCTCACTACACCCTTCGCTCTGATATCTTACACGGGTGCGATGTATTATGAAACGTTTTCATTTTTTTTTTCTGATGTCGGCGTTATGTCCAGGGGTTTTTTGTTGGTTTGAAAAAAAAAGCTCGCTTTCCCTGGTTACGAAGCATTGGAAGTTCGCTATTTTCGTTGTACTGAAGAGCGGTTCACTGCTGGGTCACCCGTGTGTTCCTAGCAATCACAATAGCCAAGTTCAGGATGGTAAAGGCGCCAGTGAAATTAAGGTAGTTCCAACCCCCAAACAGTTTTGAATATTCGGCCATTGAGGATAGTGCTGGCGCGAGTCGTTACGTCCAGAAAAGGCTGGGACGTTTTAGTGCGAATGTTTATTCGTTATGGGCGCGTGCACTTATGTCTGGAACGTTGCACGGTGTGACGGTAGTACTGTATGAAGCAGTGCTCCAGCACGTTGAATCTCGCCTTTTTTTTTGTTTTCCACTGGCGCTTTAGAGAAGGAAGAGGGCTTTCGAAGCGTCTGGAGACTGAGCTAAAGACAAAGAAAAAAATAAACATAAAAAAAATCGACTAAGAACGGAAGGCTACTGGCGCATACGCGGTGCCAAATGTGGACAATCGTCTCTGCGAATGTGCGCCCTAAACGACTCCATCAGAGACATGAGCGCATCGGAAACTTTCCATAGCCGCGTCTCCGCCGTCTGGGACGAGCAGTTCTACGGTGCGTGAACATCGTAATTTGCGTTTCCTCGAGTGCGCACCCAAAGTCACGCACGCGCCGTGCCTCTCTGTTGTGGGGCCAGACGGCCCGTGCGATGTGACAGTAAACGGAAAAACGCGAAATGCCCAGCCATCCCAGAAGGGGCGTCTTTGTTGCCGCCGTTTCCGCGTACGATAGTCGTTGAGCAGCGAAGGCCGCTCAACTGCCGTATCTGTGGAGTATTAGCGGTCGTACCGAGTGACGGAAGCTCCTTGATTGAAATCGGTCGCGTAACAGCTGCCAGGAAGCGAAGGGCATCGGTTCTGCAGCAGACGTGACAACCGGTCATGTTGACATGCGTGGGTGTTGGAAACATAATCTGGTTTTTACTTCTTCAAGATGGTTAATCCTGAGTTATATGCGATCGCGAGGGAGAGCAACCGGAACCGAAACTATTTGCTGCAACGCGAAAGGTCAATGGAAAACTGTTGCGGCTTGGCCATTTTTAGCGACGAAGGCCGGAAATTGCCAGCACAGAATTGAGGTGGGTTAACGCTACTATACCGTGTCGTATTGAGGAAGCGTTGCAAAGCCAGATTTGGCTGCTGACAAGAAACGCAGATAAATCTATTACTGGGAACCCTGGCTACCTTACTCTATATCTACGAATCTCCAGGGCTCGCCGTGTGTGGCACAGACTTCCTGGATACGAAGGCCAGACGCTATGTTTCGCTATTACATTCCGTTTAGTTGGTTGTCATGCATGAATAATGGTGACCGGATGCTCTGGGCTCTTCCGCTTAACCTTGCTTTCGAGTGCTTGTGGAACCGTCCCGCGGGCAAATAACTATAGTGGCGAATGCCGGAAACCTCAAGATCTGCGATATCAAGTAACGGGGAAGCATGCGTAATTGCCCCTGGTTGTATGGAGTGTTTCTGCAGCTATGACAGTGAAAAAAAAAAATATGCCAGGGCACTATTTTTGGTAGTCTATTTCTGGTATTTTTTGATAAGCTGTCATTTTTCGTCATAATTTTTCGGACATAATAGAGAGTTTTAGTATAGCGTATGAGCGCTTACGTACGCTATACGCAAGCATTTAGCGGGAGGGTACTGTGGAAGTCGCAGGAGCACTTTTAGTTTACCGTACAACAACTCGAACGCAAAGATAGCTAAGACCGCAGTGGCGCCATCTGGTGTTATAATGTAAAAACATTTTGTGTCGTATTTATTCACGCTTAGCCAAGGCATTGGCCAAGCTGATCCAAGTCGTATGACGTAGATAGCCGGTTGCATGGCGTCCCCGATGAGTCGCGCACTGCGCAGTCGAGGCAGGGCCTAGCTTTCTTTTAATTTTTTTTAGGTAACCGAACCGAGCAAGGTTTTTTAAGAACGTCATGGTACATACTAACATTCTTTCGGACCCCTACTGCCCTACAGCCGAAACGGCTATTTTTGGCAAGGCTATGACTACCTTGGCATAAAAATCCAAATCAATCTAATCCACAGTCGGCGGTGTTTTGTTAGGGTTAGGAACGGCGGAATCGTTACACACAATCCAAAATAGGGCAAGTTTATCACTCATTCGTTCTGCTGTTGGCGAGAGGAGGCAAAGCGAATATCATACGTTCCATTTAAGGGCAATGAATACGCCCAAAAACCCAATAACATGACATTTTCTCTCCGAAGCGGGCGGCATGGGCTCCGCCATGTTGACAACGCTATTTTTCCTGGCGTACGCAAGAGCACGCACGCTAAATTCGAAAAATAGCGTACGTAACGCGAACGTACGTAAGACATCGGTTTGAAATAGCGTTTGGCGCATGCGCAGTGCGACTGACGCTATTTTATTGCGTACGCTATGCCTTTGCGTATGTCTACGTACGCTATACTAAAACTCTCTAATGCCTGTACCAAACGTGTTGATAATAAATATACTTTCATGCGTGCTATATGCATTAGGTGGACACTATGCCGCACGTAAGACTCCAAAGCGCTTGCTCTATAGATTGGAGTCAAGTGGAGGAAACAGCGCGAAAGACAAGGACGTGACACGACAACACAGGCGTTGATTGGCCATAGGCGCTGATTGGCCATAAGAACTATAATCTGCATCCTTCCTTCTGCATTTACTGTGCCGCTCCCTTGGTAGCATTCGAGTTAATTTTTTGAATAGCAAAGCCTCTTGCAGTTGAGGGATGCCTTTACACAATTGCCAATTTATATTAACTGAAAAAATATTGAGGTGAAATCACAGAATATGGCAGTTATAAAATGCAGTACAAGGTCATACAACTAATTGTTCGCGACAGTGCCTTCCTTAAGCACGCTATAACACTTTTTTAGCACAATCGTCTTTGGGCTCTGGTGTTTTTTATCTAAAACATTTTCTCTCGCCGCGAGCGGAAGATAGCAGTTTCCCAGTGACTGATCGTTCCTTACGCTTCCCCACTCCCGTTGGTGTGCAGTGATTGACGCAAGCGGCAAGTACCCGACGGGCCTGTTCCAGGGCACTATCTCGGACATCGGTGCGTACGACGAGTGCGTCGAGACTGTGGTGCACGATCAGTTTGGACACGTGCAAGTGAGCGGTCAATACTGCAACATGTACGTCAAGATGGTCAACGACACCTCCTTGTTCGACCACATGCTGCCAGCATTCCTCATGACCAACAAAAGGGTGAGTCAAGCTTGGTGATTTGCCGCCGTGGTGGCCTAGTGGTTAAAGTGCTCGGTTGCTGACCCGAAAGACGCGGGTTCAATACCGGCCGCGGAGGCCGCATTTCTATGGGGGTGAAATGCTATAGGCCGGTGTACTGTGCGATGTCAGTGCACATTAAAGAACCACAGGTGGTCGAAATTATCTGGAGCCTTCCACTGCGGCGTCCCTCATAGCCTACCCGCTTTGAGAAGTTAAACCTCATAAAACCAAAGCCATACAACTTAATGTTTTGATTATTGGTTTGATTGCGCTGCAGGCACCACGTGAATTTACTCAGCCTGTCGTATGATGTACCGCTGAACATCATACATAGAACATCATTCATAGATAGATTTATTGCATATTGAAAATGTTATATATTCGCAAGAGTAAAAAATAAACCTAATCACTTGTAGAATTCCGCGTTTATAAATCTCACGTGACGTTCTGCGGTGACGACATGCGGCACTGAATCCAGGCGCAGACAAGGCGGTGTATTGCTTCATTTCGAAACACTATCAGCGCTCTGTCTAGCCTGCGCAATGGCCGGCGATGCAGACTGCGATACGATCTCAAAAACTTCCTTGTAGAGGATGGGGAAAGAGGAAAGAGCGTGCTCCGCGGGTGTTGACCTTGCCAGCTGCATGGTAAATAAACACTCTCGCTGACCTTTGAAGAGCGGCCAGTATATATGTTTCCCGCTTGGGGCTCGCGTTCACTTATGTGCGAGTGCCCTTGCTGCTGTCTCGCCTGGCGTTTGCCTTGTTAACGCATACTTTCTCGAAGTTTCAAGGGTATTCTCAGTGGCTTCTTCATTGGTGAAATAAATTAATGCGAAAGTGTACCTTTTGCGTAGGCTGCAGTTTATTCAACTCGACCTCCTTCAGAAAAAAAAAAATGAGAAGAAAAAAAACTTGAAAGGTCGCGGGAGGATGCTTCGACTTGGCGGCTGTGGGCTGGTACCTGTAAGACCCGCACCACGTGATATAAAAGAGAGCCGGAAGTTAAGGGCACCCGAGCTCAGGGAAACAATTTTGACCTTAAAAAAGCGATGAAACATGTAGTAAATGGAGGTGAGCTAGAAAAGGAGCGTTTGGATTTTCCACCAGGGCTAGATCATAGTTGCGCCTTGAAAGGGAATTGCGAGCCGCTAAGGACTCCGAGTTAAAATGCACTGGGCGTTTATTCTGCACACGCAGGGTCAAGCAACCTTATTTCGATGTCACAGCCTTTCTGACGTCCAAGGAAGCGCGAAACTCAATTCGTTAAGCTGTGCCTTTTCCGCAACTACGCGCTTCCCAGAGGGGCGGGAAAAAATAATAGTTTGCGCGGTTAGTATCAGACGCCTAAATGCTATAAAGGACGGTACTTTACGACGTAGGACGACGTAGGTTGTGCAGGAGCTTGCCGTATGAATAACGTCCATTGAAGGCCCGCTTAGGAGCGAGCGCAATTGCTGGTGAGGGCACTGGATTATGGCTGGCTGGACAGTCTGAAACCATTAATATGTCTTTAAGGCCCCATACAAACGCCGGCGCCCCTTTCTAACACAATATCCTCTACTCAAAACACGAAAACAGCTTGCTTCTTTCTTCCATGCATTCATAAAGATCAGCACCGACAAGACATATAGATTTATGCATACATTCGCAATATAAGAGGAACCTATTGGACTAAAGGGCTCAGAAGCAACCATGTATGCTTTGCACGGAGGGCAAAAAAAGTCTTCGATTGCTTTCTTCTGCCGAACTTGGTTGGACGAGTGTTCTTAGTATCGAAATCCTATTGAACGTTGCCAGGTTATGAAAGCTGCTTTCTTAGCAATCACCCTAAAAGAAGAGAGAAGAGAGAGACGTACAAATAATGACAAGAAAAGGAGTGAAATAAAGAGCGAGAGAAGCAATCTTGAGCTCTTTGTGTACATCCTCAGTGGTTGTGGTGATGGCTCCATCGTGGGTAACAAAATTTTCGGCTGACTGAGTGAGTCACTTTCGAATATTACGATAGTTCTACGGTGGGCTTCTTTGCCTTTGAGAGTTGAAGCCATACGGTCCCAGGGTCATAGTCTCCGCGAGGGAAGAGGAATCCAATCGGCGCAGTTCTGCGTCGAGAGGGACTAGGCTACGTATGAAAAAGCATTAATAGTAGAAAACAACGCTTACTATCGATAGAACTTCATATACTATACCTTATCTGAAGCCCTAACCGAACCTATCTGATAAATTCGCTAGAATCACTACAGAATTGAGCAATTTGATTCATTCATCTATGCTTTTCGGGAAATATTACCACGTCATCTTTAAAGGCAATGTCTGGTCTAACAAAATGTTGTTTGACGCGTCAAATCGCAAGCATTGTGTACTTATTTAGCGATTTTTCTTACTTCTCACTTCGTACTGCGCCCTACGTCAGCCATACGGCACGCATTTTAATCCGCATCGGTCCTCCCCTATATTATAGTTGCCGATCCACACACTCATACTACTACGTTCGCTGTAGTCAAGGGTTCGACGGCATACCGTCTGGTCAGGAATCATGGCTCCCGCAAGGGAGCCGTAGCGCTCCCGAAACGTCATTTTTGTTTTTGTTTGACCATGGTCAGTGACCAGTGAATCTCATCACAACGTTCGCTGCATCATTATTTTTTTTTTTTCGCTCAGCCATAGATTGTAACGACGTTCGGTTTGACGTCACTGCAACCACATGTTCATCCTCGTTTTCTAACTGTACAACGTCTAACCGATAGTATTTTGTACATCAATGTATGCTTATTCCTGTGCCCAGCACTTATGTAACGCTCCCAAATTTGGGGGTCTTTAGGCTAATGAAGTGATGTGATTATCGATAGAAAATGAAAAGAAAACAGCGAGAAAAAATTTGCACCCTATCTTGAGTATGCATGAATTAGAAGAAAAACAACAAAACAAAGAGAGAGTGGTGAAAATTTTCTCACGGGCTTTTTCCCGGTTCTTGGCTGGAAGCAAGCCAATTTTAAAGATAACGGCTTGAAGTTGTACATTTGTCGCCATTTATATCAAGGGGGCGCAGAAAGCTCTTAATGGCTTGTTGCGTGGTTGAAACGGCGTTTAAGTAGCCAAGCAAAAATAAAACAAAAAGAAAATGCCGCGCGTCTGATTCCAAATTGTGCGCATACTTTAGATAGTTGGATTATTACCCTTCCTCCTGCGGCTACTACGCTGCAAGCAAGTTTCCTGCGAATTGCGCAACTGGAACGTGGTAACTTTTTGAGATATCTGCCAGCTGCGCTGTATGAATCTAAATGATCTGGAGCCCATTGTGCTTTCTTAATTCTCTTATGCGTGCTTATGTATCAAATGTATAGCGCCTACACAATGCGCGAAGGGAACTTCATTAGAATTACACCATTTTAAGCAACTGCGAAACGTCTCCCTCGCCCTGGCGTCTTCGACCTGCCCGTGCAAAGATGCCGGCGTGTGTAGGAAGTTCCGAATGAACTCTGTGGAATGCCGAGCGCCCCAGAAGGCACGTTTAGTCAACACGTGCCTCGAGAGATAGAAGGCGTTCGGGGTGAGTCGAGGGGCTATGAGAAGATGGCCTGTTCTTCCGAGCCGCCGCACTGGGACATCCGCGCTCTCTCGCCGGGTGGGTGACCGAGTGAGGGAGGCAAGGCCAACGGTCAGGTACGCACCCAAAGGTTTGCGATTGGTGCAGAGACAGAGAGAGAGAGAGACAGCTCACCGTATATACGCTGCGGGAAGGAAACAGTGACGCGTGTCAGCCATATAAGCGATTGGATTCGCTATCGTCTTCTGCAGGTGTACACGGAGGGACTGCGAATTGAGTGTCCCTCTTGAGTTCACGACGACCGTCGCAGTGAAGTTGGGGGACTTATCGCACAACGAAGGAAACGCCAGGCATACGGTAAAGAGAAAAAGTTATGCGATGTGATGAGAAGAGGGGAAAGGCATTTACTTCGGCTTCCTTCTTTAAAATTGTGTGCAGCATTCTACAACCCAATGATGTCGATTACCTACGTCTACCGCGCTCTTCCTTGACAACTATTCGCCAGCCGGCATTTGGTTCTCGTATGTAACGTTCTCGTCACTGAAAAAAAAACGCGGTACATATCTAAATTTCCTCATACTCTTCCTCTTGTATCTCCTATATCTCGACAAAGCCTCCTTTATCGGCCTGCTAAATTAATTGCGGCAACAAGCCCTCAGAGGCAGGGTTTCAAAATAAGCGGTCACGGGGGTTGGTAAATGAAAGTTCGCTGCATTATCCCATGAGCATAGCATAAGAATTCTTTGCATAAGCACCTTAGAGGACTCTGTAAGAGCAAAAACTTCCTAAAAGCAGTAAAGGATTCAATGAAAGTGCACGCAACTGTGGCGACAACCTGCTCAGAGATCGGTCGGATCTCGACTTCGGTTGATGCGGTGTTTTCGAAGTGGGTTCAGGTGGAACACGTTTCCTGCGTCGCCACGTGGCGTTCGCAAGAAGTTGCACACAGAGAAAAGCATTTTGCATTGCGCCCACCGTAGGTAACTTCGAGTCTACGGTTTACCGGACACGTATACATCTCGTGGTAGGGTCGCAGGCTTTTCATTTTTTTTTTCTTTTAGCCGCTCCCTCAAGGGACGTTGCCTCATACACGGAGTAAGTTAGATACCGCGACGAAGTGGGTGCAGGCCGATGTATATAGACTTTATAATTAACCTTGCGGACTTTAGCGAGTGGACCTTTATCAGGTGAACAGCTCTTTTAAAGTGGTCTTGGCGCGTGAGTAGTAGATCTAAAATGCAGGTGGGGATCCAATGAGGTCGCTACCGCTAGGAAATGACGTTGTCCGCTCCGTCGCCGACTAAGCATCACCCGGAATCTCTCTACTGTACTTTACGGCAAGAAGATATACGAAACTGGGGAACGGTAGAAAAATACAATAGGACATTGCACTGCCGCTTGTTATAAAGCGAGTACAATTCGGTTATAGAGGAGGCTAGAAAATGTTCGACACAAGCCGTTCCGTAGACATAGCGGTAGCTTAAATTTTTTTTAGATGTCTGTTCTGTCTCCATCGATGTAGGGGTGTGCTGAAGCCATATCAGTTTTGGCTTCAATGTAAAAGATAAAGGTAATGTCAGCGACATCAAACTTTGAAACAAGTTTGTTGAAAAGAACTGTGAAACAAATCCGGTAACACGTTCTGCTGGGCGAGTTGGTTCATCTAGGTAATGTAAAGGCTTTTAGCGCAAATCCATACAAATCCAAACAAATCCATACACATTTCGGCCGCCAACAGGCTAAAAGTTCATGTAACCTAAAATAAGGGCTTGTTTTAACGCAGCTGGATGTCCTGGATTCCCATGATGCACGAAATTTTTGGTGGCTCCAAATGCATCAATAATAATCATCCTTACCCAGGTTTCATTCACTCTGCAAGACAAAGATATAGCACAGCGTACTATGGAAAGGCACCATCAACGACAAATAACATTAAATTAAACTCAGACTGACACCTCCCGATGCTAATTTTTACGTGTGAAATGCATAATCATGATCAGACTTTGGTCTGCTAGGGAGTAGCTTTGGGGCTTTCAAGAACTACCTACAGTAGTCGACACGAGGAAGTTGATTCTTCGATAACACGCTGCGCAGAGTACGCGGAAGAATTACTGCGCCACCGAACTCAGTCCCGCCGCATACGTTAGCGGAAACGTTTTCCTGTATTTCGTACGCACGTTGCGATTTCAAAATGTTTCGCCGCTTTCTCCGGCTTCTACAGGGCTTCGAGGCTGCATGCCTATCTCTAACCAGGTCATTCATTATATATCATCATTTCATATGAAAAGATGTGGTAAAACTAAATCAAAGTTGCGCTGGCTTTTCTTTTTCATACTCTCATTCTCTCTGAATGGCACGTTACCGGTTTGACGAATGAATCAAAACTACAAGGAACGAAACCCATGAGCATTGCGGTTTCAAGTTGCTCTGCTGCATCGTTTAAACTCTAAGCATCCTTCCGCTAGACACTAAATAATCAATGGGCCATAAGTTTTTTTAAGTGAGCTGAGCTGAGGAAGACCATATAGGGAATCTATGCCTTGCGGCGACACCGCGCTAGTCACGAGTAGACATTGACGCTTCACAATTGCAGCAGCAGGGATGTCCAGCTGTCAAGCAATTCACGTCAACCAATGAAAGCGCAGCCGGTACAAACCACGGTCCCCTGAAGGTTGCTTTTCGTTGCAAGCAGGTCGGTGATTTGTAGCAATCGCACTCGTTTCCTTATGAGTTCGCGCTGCCAACGACCAGGATTACGTGACGGTATACCTTCTTCCCACTAAGGCATCGAATGTGCCTGCTATATCGAGTTCCTTGATTGTAAGGCGTGTGCAGCCCTGAGTCCATATAGTGTCCCGTAAATTGTGCTGCTTAATGATGGGCGATATTCGCGAAGCAAGGATGCTGAACACGCGATCGAAAGCTAAGAAAAAGCGAGAAGAGCAAATCAAAGAATCAAACCGAAACAAGTGCAGTGCGCCTGCACGTGTCTTTGTGCTTCATTAGTGTAGGAGGATGTAACCTTGCAGCTACTTAATTGTCGCAGAAGTGCGCCCAAGGGAAGAACGCGGTACTTTCGTGACGGCAAGCACCCGCACTTGCCCATTCTATGTTCTGTGCCGAGTGACGAAGTAGTTTTAGGAGCGAAGCTTGGCTCGGTTTCTCTGATGCACATCTGTTATTCTAGCGGAGAACAAAAGTATAAAGTTCCTCCATCGTCGCCAGCATCTTTTTTTCCGGCACTAATTGAATTAGGTGCTGATACAAGAGACACTTCTCCAATTTTGTCGAGGCCGAAGCGGAGATTTAAAATAACCTAGGGCTCTTTTTTTTTCCTCAAGAATTTTAGCGCGGTAATAACCATTGTAAGATTATCTCTGCTGCACTGTACTATTACTGATGTTACAGATTAATTCTAAGACGCTGTCAGAAAAAAAAATATTGCTTATGTGATTATTTTAAATTATGTAATGACATCTTGAACAATGTAATACTGATGGTCTCAAAAAGGCAGAACAACACAACACTGTATATAGACATGAGCTATTCTTGTTTTGTCCTTGGCTGATACTTTGCTCGGCCAGTTGGTTATTCGTATATCGCTGCCGTACTCTAGTCTTTAGTGCTTCAGGTACTTTTCCTGGCATCTTTTACTACAGAAATGTATATTCAAAGCTTTTTATTATATCCTAGAGGTCGTGAAAGAGTGCGTTTCAAATTCGCTTTCACAGAAGGCGCGCTACTGTCCGTTTTTCGGCTTTATGGCGCCTTTAAACAATGCGATTAAATTTTGTTTCAACAAAATATTGTACTAAAATGTAACCGAGCAGCTTGACGAAGGCCTAGGAGAAAGCTACATGGAATCAAGAGTGTGCCGCAAGGGCAGTTTTAAGCAACATTCACCCTTTTTTATGGAATTAAATAACAAATTGAAGCATCAAGCGAAAACCTTGAATGAAAGAAGTATGAACAACAAGATTGAAGCCCTGCGCGGAAAAGCGTACTACCGAAGCACTACACAGGAAACCGCTTTGATAAAGGCTATGACGCCCTTTGAGGCGGCCTTCACAATCCCAGCGTCGCTGACGCATTGCATCTTGGCACGATCCACTGGGTATTTCTACAATGCCATTCTAACCAAACCGGTATCGATCGGTTTGAACTGGAGCGAGTAGGCCATTCAGTATAAAATGTCGTGAAGTGGGGTAAGCCAGTGCTTCTCTTCGTCGCTGATCGGATGTACCCATCCGGTGACGCAGGGAAGGCAAGCGAGAAATCTCAACTAGTCATTACACACCGCAGACCGCCGGGACGCCGCGCGATTTCGTAACACCGTGAACGCGCGTCGCGGGCAAGGCGCGTGGCAGCTAGCTCTCGGAGAGTCAGGAAGGAGCATCGTGACGAGCGCGATCAGCTCATCGTCACGCCTACGAGTGGGCGCGTGACTGGCGCCTGCGCTCGGCAAGCATTCGCCTGCGCGATCAGACCCGTTTCCTGTTTCGCATGTAGCGTTCAGCATGGAGAAACGAAGCAGCTAATAGTGCGGTATTTTCACTCTGGTAAGGGCATTGACGAAGGGGTTAAAGGGCTCATGAATTTCACTTACGCAATAGAATTAGTCATAAGCGTCATTTAAGCTACCTCCGCGTGAAAAAGTTCGCTAAGGAAAAGTACCGGGTTGCCAAATTTGCCGCAGTTGTTAAAGGACGACGTAGAAGCTACGAACTGAGGAGGTAGAAGAATGATGTGGTTTTCTTAAAAGGTATGGGGGCGCCGCACTCGTACAAATAAAGCCAAAATAGAGTGGAATAGATGTAATTAGAACTCGCTTCATCCGAAATACCGGTTTATTTGAACTGGTGCTTTCGCCGCATCAGCATGATATGTGTTTGAAAAGACTCCCCTTAGTGCAAGACTCGCATAATTGGAACAAGTTTTCGGTCTTCAGTATGAATTTCGAGAGTCGACTATAACAAAATTGTTGTATAAAATAAAGAGATCAAAGGCTAAAGTGAGCCGACTGAAGGAGTCATTCACTCGCACACAAGATTTCACTACAAACTGCTCGTTACATCAGTACTACACCGCGTCTAGCACTGCTGTAAAGAGAAGAAAAAAAATTTCCTCAACGACCTATGACACAGCTACAGTGTTAGAGCTCGCGCACGGTCTAGTACAGGGAGCTTATTATTCCAGAAGCATCCCCTTCTGTTTACTGCCGGAATCATGTTCACAAAAGCTTTATCACTTTTTATGCTATTGAAACATGACTTCAACAACAAGTTAGCGACGCTGCGCATCAGTGTTCCTGCATTGGCCATTTCGATGGCTTGCTTTCATGTCGACGTGAAAGCAACAATGGGGACATCAGGAAAATGAAATACAGCTGCGCTCATTATGGGCACTTACGTAATAACGTTCGTCAGAACTTAACACACAACAGTTTCCGGAGTGCGGCATAGCGACCGGGACTTTCCCATCTCTTTTGTGCGTCACTTCTCCTGGATGTGGGCGTCTGTTACAAGGAAACACGGAGTCCAGCGCGATAAAAGCGGATTGCGCATGAAGGCGAAATACTGGCGAAACACTGAAGCAAATTGTAAGAAATTGCTCTGATGAAACATCCTATTAGGCGATTACTTGCGATGTTAACTATTATGACCCTTAGTTAAGCGCATCATTGTCATCCTTCCATCCTCGACCTCAGGGAAGATAAAACTGGGGGTAATACGCGACATAATTGTACAAAGGGGCTTACCAAAACTAATGCGCGATATTGAAACAAAAGACACGACCTACGCGGAGTGTATCACATGTTTGACAAAAGCTACACGTGATGCGGAAAATAGACCGTTGCAACGAATCTATCATGATGTGTAAATCTGCTAATAATAATTTGGTAGGCCACCAAGGCTCCACGGCTTAGTAGTTCTATATATGCGATGGTTCTGAGCGCCTTACGACACTGAAACTGATAAGAACTGTTGGTACACCCACAGAGAAGATTTTCGGTTGCTTCTGTAGTGCGTGTTCTTGGGGAATCACTGCACTATCGATATTATTACCGTAAAAGACAGCATTAAGGTGTGAAACAACAAAGCCGCTGCAAATTGTTGGGTCTTCAGCTTAAAGGAGACGTTTGTACAGGCCCTTTCAATGCCATTTTACGAGGTGAAAGATCCTAAACGATGTGAAAGAAAAGAAACTAAAGAATATACGTGAATTTGTAGTGAAGTGGGCAGCAAAGAGCGGTGTTTCTTTACGGAGACACCCAGAAATGTTTATCCTTGCAGAAATACACAAGTATAATAATATTTGTTTTCGTATGTATGAATACACTCTGCATGGAAGGAACTGATATGTAGCAATAATAACCTCAATGGACGCAAATTATGGTATGGTGTTCTAACATCATTTCGTGTGGCCACTGTATACAGAAACATCACAGATCTCATACTGACATGCCGTTTTCACTTTTTGGCTGTTCTCTAATGTGTCGCTTTGTTTGCACGCAGACCTCCGAGCTGTTCCAGCTTCTAGACGATGAACGAGTGAGGGGCCTGCGGGTAGGCATCTGCACCATGTCTGACTGCTCCAGAGACGACATCCAGGCCATCGCAAGCACAAGTGAGACTTGTTTATGGTTACCGCAAAAGTAGAGCGGTGGAAAACTTTTTGGCGTGCCGAAACAAATTTGTCCGGCATTCATTGCGCATAGAAAATACGAGCTTGTGATAGATCGAGACAGCCGAACGAAACTGCAGTAAATATATCTGGATAGAAACGTTTGTCATGGACGCTTCACACAAGGCTTGACTCACATTGTGAGAAAGTGCCGGTACGGAAACGTTAGCACTTCTTAAGAGGTCATGATTAGTTCGGTCGAATTTGCAGGTCGCTCCGGAAGTTACCTAAAGCTCATGCCTGTGAATGCCGCCCGTACGAGCGAATGTTGCGTTTGTACTGTGCAAAGGCGGAAACTGAATCTAACGATGAAAATCGATCATGTAGCAAGAAAGATGCTTCGAGTGAGAAATCACAAGGAAATAGGATGTGTGTTGAAAGATATCTAATTCAGAAAAAAGTATGACTCCCTCTGCTTCATGCCGCGTACTTGACTCCCTTATTTACCACTTACTAGCGTTCTCGATGAATTTTTTATGAAATACCAGATAGCAACCACTACTAACTATGCTAACGCACAAACATCTCTTTCACTGGTGCAGTCGGAGAAGGAATTGCCAAGATCACGGTGACCGACTGCGTTACCGGGGAGGCTCAGCAAATCACGACCTTCCAAATTGTACTCATGTAAGTATGCGCCCATCATTCAATTCTGGCTAATAAGCATTTTTACAGCGCTGCCCTCACCCCTGCTCGCTCACACACACGCAAAAAAAACATTGCAATGTCATGCGCACGAGGTTTTTTGCTTTCGCGGCCTGTGTCGAGCTCCACAGAAAATATTTCCTTCTACGATTCCAAAGCACCCCGGCAAGTATTTGTGGCACGGTGCTCAGGTGGCGGTGTTTAAAGAAGAAAAAAAAAATGTTAACGGGAACCGGTTCTGGGCGTTCTTCCGGCTTTCATGCCCTAATGGTCAGGGTGTAGTCGAGATCAGCGTTGATATTCAAGGCAGATGAATAAAGCTTGCGGAATAAAGCAAAGCCCCATACTTTTTATTCAATTCTCCCACTGTCCTTTCATAGATGTAGTTTCTAGATTTGTTTCATATGAAATCCGCTTGGTTGTAGGCATTACATAACATACATTAAAGGTATTACATAACGACCACATGATGGTTCAACGAATGTTTTGGTTACACCGCTAAGCACTTCTCTGTTTATAAAAGAAAACAGCCTCTACCTTACCTTGAATGCGCAATTATGGCCGACTCAATTTTTTCTGAGGCTATACAGCTACGAGTGCGAGTGCGTAGGCAGCAGCACCATGTTTACTTTCGTCTTAACATCCGACTACAACGCATAAAAAGGTTTGTCGCGTCTTGGCGACGCCGCTCCAGAATGTTCATTTTCAGCAAGTAGGGGGTACTTCTTGGGTGGTGGCAGGGAAGACATCTACTATTTTATTATATCGCATATTTCGGTATTTAGAATGCTCTTGCCCTCACATCTTGATTTGGTGGCTGTTACTTGATTCATGTATACATCCACCCAGCGTTCTCATCATTGGCCCACATCGTTCGCGGCACTGTTTTCAGCACCAGCGTTATCTAACACGCTTTCATCAGCCTCCATGCCTGAAAGGCACGTGCGCCCATTTCAAACGCGCGACAACCCCCCCCCCCCCCCCCCCCTCCCCCCACCATTTTGCGGTCTTGCATCATGAGCCGAGATGAATATACCTTGCAGTGCAATGCTATATAGTAATCTTTTAAAGTTTGGTATGCTTACGTCGACTGATCAATCATGCAGAGGATCGCTGTGTGTTGGCTACAATTGCCTTTCCTTCTAACCGCCAGTAATCTCCCTACCCTTTCCACAATGGCTTTTGTCTTTTCCTTTCAGTCCTCCCGCATGCACTTCTGCCTCTTCTGTACCTAAGGTAACGAACGCAATGTTAAGCGATCAGTAGCGTGAAGCAGCGCCCCCGAATCGTTTAGGTGTAATCTACCAAGTTGCTCCACCAACGCGTGACGATCATAGCAGCATTCAATCGGTGAAATGGTTCTGTAATAGGTGAAGCATTTAGCAACACACGCCGAAATCGTTAGTGCGCGTTGCTCGCCATGAAATCACGTCTTCCGCAGTGCTTATGAGTACTGTTTCTTTTGTTTCTTCCTCAGAGCTCTGGTAGGAGTAAATGTTCTCCTAGTGATCCTCAGCACTACGTTCGACCATTACGCCAAGAAGAAGAACATTAAGAGAAGTAAGTACCACATCGTTAACATTCGTTACGGCGACGACTATCAGCCCACTAGCGACAGGCTTCAAAGCGGTAATTTTCCTGTTACAAGTTGTCTGTCTCGTCCATATGCAGCTCCCGCCTCTCTTGCAAAGAGCATAGAATAAGCTCTGTATAATTACTTTTATTAATTTTCAACCAATTCCGTCTTTTTGCTTAGCTACATTGCTCCGAAATATTTGAATCAACCACGCTCACCTACTAAATTAGGCAGCCGAAGCGTTAGCCAAAGCATTCCCTGGTTTACTAGTCTACACATGTATTCCCAAGACGGTCACTTACCAAGCGTCTTTTTTCTGTTCTTTACCTCCCGAAACCTTGCCTCCCGCACAGCTATCGTGGTGAAAATTCTGAGCGCCTTTTCGGTGCCTCGGAATACGAACATCCTGCTCTACGTGTCGAGAAACACCCAGTCCGAAGCTTACACCTATCGTTTCCTGCACGGCCTCCGGTTTTTCAGCTTGTTCTGGATTGTCCTTGGGCATACGTCAATGGCCTTCGATCCCATCATCTGTGAGCAGCACAATTTACTACTCTTTCCTTTCTGTTGTACCAGCTAGCAGTTAACCTTAGAAAACACAAATGCGCAATTCCTTTGAGCCATGTGGTTTTTGTGAACGTGCGCTGTACGCGAATCTGGTTTTGTTATGGGATAGGAAGTACAAGCATCTTGCCCAAGTTGCAGTTCTTTAACTATGAAGCGCAGTTAATCTGGCTGTTGCTTTTCTTGTTCCTGCTGTTCGCTTGACAGTGACAGAACAACGCTGTTTTATATTCATTTTAGACGACGAAACAGATTGGTTGGCCAAGAAATGTCAGGCAGTTCTAAATATGTGACAGTTTTGGAGCAACCATGTTTTCAACAATACATGACAAATTGTTTTTCCGAAAGAGAAATATTAGTACAGCGAAGACGGTATATTTCAATTAACGAAGCAAGTGTTCCGTTTGCTTATATAGACGTAACCAGAATGCTTTTTTTTATTCATTGTTAAGTTTATACGCTTTATGAATGTTTGTCTGTTTGTTACAGCGAGATTCGCCAACGTTCTGGAAGCCACAGGAAGCTGGTTCTTCTGCACCTTTTCTACCGCCTTCCTCAGCGTTGATACCTTTTTCTTCCTCAGGTATGTCAAAGTACTGCAAATTAAAAGTGAATTTTCTACACAAACAGTAAGATCAGTGTCAACACAAATGAGTTCGAGGTTGAAAGTAAGCTAAGCATTCGCTTGAGTAGTTTCATCTGCAAAAAAGGCAAGAGAGACCTTCGAGAAAGTGTATGCTGCCATTCAGCGACCTTTTTGCTGAATGGCACTGATCGGTCGACGACTGCTGATGCAGCGTATACAGTATAGATCAATGTTCTTATGTTGTGCTTGGAATAGACAACTGAATCGACTGAGCAGGCTTTTCCGTACTTTTCAGCGGATTCCTCTTGGCTTTCAACGTGATCAAGGTCGACTTGAGCGCCTGGATAATTATTGCAGTTGCCTTGACGAGGCGAATCATCAGGTATGTGGGTCGAACTATCGTCTCTCAGATTCTTATGTATGGCACATATGCTGGTGCTTCTTTCATAGCGTAAAAATGCCCGGGAAAACTTAATTTCAATAAAAGGAACACTCGTTCTAGTAGATCTTAACTAGAGATTTGCTAAGCGGGACGGTCTTGTATCATTTTTTGTGCCATTTTTATACCTGGCATTCGCTATTTTGCATTTAATCTTATTTATTTTACTTACCACTCTTGGTTATTGCACCAACCCTGTACCTGAGCCTATGGATTGTGTCCCATAATAATGAATTCGCTGATGACACGCTGAAATTTCTGTGATAACAACTGAAAAAAAAAAGAATGAATAGGTCAGTTCTGGATTTTTTACAGTTTAGCTGTATCAAATATATATTTACGGTCGCATAGTGTATGTTCGTACTCTAGTAAAGGCCTCGCACACGAATAAAATAAGAACTCTTTAGTTTCTAGAGGGAAACAGTATTTCTGCTTAGCACAACCCTTCTTAGCAGTAATACATTTGACATGCCTATGCCGTGACGATTCACTGGTCAAGTAAACACCGAGATATTTGTATTCCCTGACGGGAAGCGAATTTAGTGTACTAAGGCTATAAACAAAATATAACCTTCGATAGTGCGTTGGCGTTTCTGTGAAACTCTGCGTTCTTCTATTTCGCGACTCGCAGGGTAATGATTCCGGTGGCTTACGTCATGCTCGCCTTCTTTCTGGCGCCACTGTTCTTCTACGGCCCGAACTCGAAGATGCTCTTCGACAGCTACTACGAAGAGGTGCACCAACGCTGGTGGCAGCTACTTCTTCAAGTGCGCAACTTTTACAGTTCCAGCGACATGGTTTGTATATTTTAGTTTTCCTTTGACTCATTCTTGAGTGCTATTATGTCTAGCAGCTTACTGGTTACAATTAATTGAATAGATAGATGTATAGTTGATCACGTTAACAACCGATAGGTGAATTACTGAACTAATTTATCCGTCTTTCCATCCATCGATTGAAGAATTGGGAGTGAACGATTGCCTAAAAACGCCTAAAAAGAACTATTTTTTATTGCCGTAAAACAAAATTCGAGTCGCCAAGCGGGCATTGGTTGGTGTACGTTTTTAAAAAGAAGCAAGCAAGCAAGGACCTTGGCAAGGACGATATTTTCGCATTGATTGGAAACTTTCGTTTGCATCTGAAAAATAGTCATGGAAATCAATGACTGGAAAAACTTGTGCTCAAGTTTTAACATTTTTGGAAGCAGATTTAATTCGGAGTAAAGTTTTCAAGTCATTATTCTATGATTTCTCACTGAAAAGTAGTGACATATCACTCACAATACTGTTTGCAACCGGAAAGAATTTACTACAAGATCAATTTCAAGGAGTTTCTCATAGTCATGACACTTATCTTTATTTTTTAAATTTTTTACAGGAATGCTTCGCCCATCTCTGGTACCTGTCTACAGATTTCCAGCTGTTTCTGGTCTGCGTTTTCGTCCTGGCTCTTCTGAGAAAGTAATTTACAGTTTGATTCAAATTTGTAGCCATAAAACCGGTTTTAGTCGCAATTTGAACGCAGTGCAGGGCAGGGCACAGCTTATGTTGAAGAACCTTTCCGCTTGTTTTATGCTTTTTCCGGAATTGCTGACAGTTGTAGCCGAATTTGGGAAGTCCACATGAATTATAATTACTTTGAATGGTTACATCGATTGCACACACTCTCATACGTTAGCAAGCTTTGGCACTACATCACTGCAGAGTAGCTCTCAGAGGAAAAACAGAAAAAAGGGCAAATCAACGGTCACAGTGCACAGCCACGATGTAACATTTAATGCAAACAGGTGTGGTGCAGTTTTGTACGCCTCGTGCAGGACTCGCTGCTTGTATAAGGAAAATGTTGACAGTTCCGAAAAGAAGAGTAGTCAGGCAGCATGCTATACTTCGAAACTGAAAAGTAATACCGTTTAAATAGTAGACAAGGTCAGCAGAAAGATGAAAGGTTTAATTGAAGTGTAACGGCAGCAGTAAAGTTCCCTTCCTAATTGCTTTTCTTTTTAGCTGTATCACATTTTCCTTTGGTCGCCCCGCCGCGGTGGTTCCGTGGTAACGACGCTCGGCTGCTGACCCGAAAGACGTGGGTTCGATCCCGGCCGCGGGGGCCAAATTTCGGTGGAAGCGAAATTCTAGAGGTCCGTGTACTGTGCGATGTCAGTGCACGTTAAAGAACTCCAGGTGGTCGAAATTTCCGGAGCCCTTCACTGCGGCGTCCCTCACAGCCTGAGTCGCTTTGGGACGTTAAACCATAATAAACCAAACCATTTTCCGTTGGTGAACAAAGCACTAACAGCCTCAGTTTCTCTATGTGGCGCAAGTTCATTAGAAAAACAACATATGAAATAAATATGGGCCACGAAGTTTCACACTAGTGAATCCTACACTGTTCTTGCAGGCGGCAGACTTGGATGATGTGGACATTCCTGGCCCTGTCGTTGTTTTGCTGCGCCTTCTCTGCCTGGCAGATGCAGACAGGAAAGTACCTGCCGGTCATCCCGTCGGTCGTCGGTGATCTCACGTGAGTGTTAAAACTATCCAACACTGAGCACGCAGAAATGGACATGGCAGCATGTTGTCCCCGTGAGAGCAATGTATTAACGTTGGGCCAATTTGCATTAGGTGATGAGGAAAGCCCGCGCTTTAATCCATTCAGAAGCATGTCATCTTAGGTCAATTACATGCACCTTTAAGCCACTTAGTACACTTCAGGCCGACCTTCCATTGCCTATACTTTCACAGACTTGTGTGCCTCTAGAACTAGGTTGCTTTAAGCGGATTTTGGGCTTCGCAACGAAGCGGTAACAATGAGCAGGAAATTTCTTTGACGAGGTAACGTTAGTGCGCAATGTGTAACTGTCAACACACAGCTGTGGATTATCAACGATCTAAGCCTTCGCTTCCGAGTTTGATTAATGGTCTTCCAAGCAAGTGTTCATTAACCTTTGTCTCTCGGTAACGTGCGCAGGACTATGGCAGACACGTTTAACGAAGTGTACATGACGCCAACGTTCCATGGTGCCAGCTACTTTCTCGGATGCGTCACTGTGCTCCTTCTCCAAAAGTACAAGAAGGCCGAAATATCGCGGGTAAGTACTAAGCACGTAACAGTGTGATTATAACCGCTCACTAATCAGCGTAGCACGCTGACGGGTCGAACATAAATCAATTTAAAGTGTTTGTTAGGGAGTATACTTAAAAAAGCTTAAATTCTTTGCCGCCTGCACTGAAGCAAGCCATAATTTGCCGCAAGAAACAATGATATAACGCACTGATTCCTTTCACCGATTTCTTTATTGCAATATAATAGACACCCTATCCTTTCATGAAATGTTCAGGCTCGGAGTTAGCCACCACATGCTACAAATGTGTCCATACTTCGTCTAGAGCCTGAAAATATTTCTATACGCATGCGATGTCAGGCAAAAATAAGTTTTTGTTCTTAGTTTTGAGTGAGATTTGCCGTGAAAGCTTAACTTACTTTCGCAGTCATGAGATTAGCCAATATAAACACAGCGCCGAGACAAGTACAGAAGTAAAATCAGAAAAAACACTGGAAGACTTGAAATAGACAAGCAAGCTTACATCTCCACGCGAATTTATGCTCACTTACGTATTTGACCTGTATGACCGTGTTGGCTTGCAGTAACAAAATTCTAGCGAACAATGCTCATTTGCAGAAGTTCTTTGCGGTATGAACTACTGTTCAGTGGCAGTACACACGAACACTACTTGTCACTGACTACACCAAATGTTTAGCTATGGGATATAAATCTAGAAATTTAACATGAATTGAGAATTGGGCATTTTTCTGTGCTTCTGAGTAGTCGGTCTGATAGCTCAAGAGCGCAACGCCTTGCTTGAATGAAACAGTTACATCATGAGCTCGAATTCTGTCAACAGGCGACGGAGATTGTGCTATGGTGCGCCAGCGCTGCCTGCGCCCTCACCTGCATTCTGGCCCGTCGGCGCTGGAACGCGGGCATGGTAAACCCGGGCGCATGGGAGGACGTGGCATTCGCCTTCTTCGACCGGCTGCTCTGGTCGGGATTCCTTTGCTGGCTCGTCATCGCCTGTGCTAGAGGTCGAGGAGGTGAGTTACCCTATTCCCCTCAACCCTTACAAATTTTTTTTAGACAGTCTATAGACTGCCCACAGATTTCTGTCTATAAAGTCTATAGGCTCTTTATAGTCAAATCCTAGAGAATAGTGTATAAGCAATACAAATGCTATAGACAATCTGTAAACAATCTATAAATTTATGGCCATACACTTTTAATAGGCTTTTGTCTATAGACAGTCTATAGACCAAGAATAGACAAAAAGGAATATCTATGGGAAGGCAATAGAGTCTATAAGAAGTTTGCAGACTTCTGCAGACCATTCTTATGAGGGAAAGCCGTGTAGGGCTAAGCACCTGTGACTCCGCTACTGCAAAGCCACTTGATGCGGCGATTTTCATGCAGTATCGGCTGAAGAAGCCTACAGAACACATGTTTTCGAGGAAAAAAAAAATTGTAGCCTTGGCTCAATAGACAACCTATTCGCCTGGTGCTGTTGACAGTCGATGAAATATTATAATAAGGGAGCAATTTATTATTCGCATTCACCCAATATACCTGAAATTTCACGCAATCGCCGTATGTGACTGCGTGGAAATATTTTTTCCTGCACATTTTCATACCGTAAACTTTTGTTATTTGCAATACATACTTCCACCCCTCCAGATGATTATTATTGTGAGCGCTGATTTCGCCACTGTACTGCTTGAAATCAATTTCATGTCACTGCTTCCGCTTCACAAGTCCTGTACGTGGTTATCCGCACGCTCCATATTCGCCTCAGGGGACTTCAGTGCTACCATACTAAAAGCGCAAGACTGTCAAAGATGATAACTCGAGTTAAAAATATTTCGCAGAGATGTGTTTGCCTGAAGCACGCAACTCTTAAAGCGAGTTCTTCTTTCAAATGCCACAGGCTTCATCGGAAAATTCCTCTCATGGGGTGCGTTCGTGCCACTCAGCCGGCTGTCGTTCGGCGTATACTTGGTGCACCTTCCCTACTTCGTCGTCATGTGCTTCGTCTCCAGGGAGAGGATCTACTACTCTATGCTCGGAGTGGTGAGTTGCAATGAGAGCATTCCTCGGCCTGCAAGGGCCCATTTATATTCTCTACGCGCAGTCATCTGTAGAACAGCCTTGCTTTACCACAAGTACACATTTAAACTTCCCTCGCATGTTCTTTGTGTGGCATCCACGCGCCCAATATCATTGTGTGCTTCCAATATAAATGTTCGGCACGACAGACGTGCAGCATAAGACGTAAAGAAAAAACGAAACCCGGGGCTTTGCCTGAAAAGCTTCGTGGTTGGGTGTTCTGGCTGACGGCTTTAAAGAGGTGTCCACAATCAAGAAGAAAAAATTGCCCCTCGTTCTTTGTTACGCTGTATGCCATGTCGTCTGCCGTATTGAACATAAGTGCAGTCATTTGCCAGCAGAGATAGGCATTGAACTAAACAAGGTGCTGGGACAGTGAGAAAGCTGATTTCAGTTGATGGCAGTGATTTTATCCTTCTTGCGACTGTTCGTGCACAGCAAAGTTTACGCTCATGGTTTTTTTAAGCATGTTTACATCACTTTCACCGTTGCAAACCAATGCCTCCCCTTAAGTAATGCCTTCAGGCCTTTAAGGAAACAATAAATGAAATTAAATTAAAAGCTCATGAAGAATAACAGGCGCTCAAGAATAGTGCACAAGAAGGCGTGTCTATAGATACAAGTCTGGTCAATGTGCTGTCAGATATACCTTGTCTTGGAGGGCTGAACAAAAACAGAACGTTGCTACTACCGTTCCCTCGCGATGAGAAAACTTGCGCGATAAATCCGATCTTTCCCCTCGCAGGTATCGACGACATTCTCCATCTTCGTGTGGAGCTGCTTGATGAGCTTCGTCTTGTTCATCATGTGCGAGTGCCCGACGGGAGTCATCGAGAAAACCTTCCTGGCCTTCGACGGACTGGAGAAGACCGTTCATGGGCGCCGTCTGTCAAAGGACGGTGCCGCTGCTGGCGGCGTCGGCTGGCCCTACACCAACGGAAGGAAGCCGTACCCAGTCGTGCCGACGGTCGTCGTGGGACAAGAACCGCCCTCTTCGCCGCAGCCAGTCAACGGTTGTGTTCCTCAAGAGGTCAATCAACAATCGTGCCGGTTGTGAGCCACTAGGACTTAATCGCACCTCATCACCCTTCACCGACACTAACTGTTTCCATTCATATTGGTGGTCGAGGAATGTGAGGAGTCGACTGCTGTTCGCGGCCGTTCCTTCCTGCGTGAGCACGTTTACGGCATCCGTGAACTTCATGCAGTCCGTCAGTTTCATGGCGGCGCTTTACATTGCAGTGCGGTGCGTTGTGGTGTGAGTGCATTGCGTACGTGAGCGCGGATGTGTGGAACTCAAAGCCAAAGAATGGCCGGTGATTGGCCCTGAAGTGGCTCACATGGAAAGTGAGATTACACTGGCCTCTGCTGAATGTATGAGAAGTCGCAGCTTAGTGCACCGCGTTCAGTGATGCACTGCTGTGCGGTATTAACATGCAAAGCAAGCCCTCTCAGTTGAATGCTCCGATGAAAACAGGTGCCACCATGCCTCCATATTTCGAGAAAACTGAAGCGATGTTTCTTTATGAGTTGAGGCAGCGAGAATAGCCTAGTGGAGGTTGTGCGCGTAATTGAAAGCCCATTGTGGTCGACGTACTGCGGAAAATGCGTTTTTCGCGGCCGGCTATGTATTGTGCGTGTCTGTGAAATTTTTGTGTGAATGGAGAACGGATTTCAAGAACGTGAGGAAGAATGCATGCGATGCCGATTCATGTAGTGGCACATTTATGCCTCGGTTTGTTGCGCGAGGATGGGTTTTGCCATCGGGACGCAGAAGACAATGCAGAGTTGTTTGGTGTGTATAATATTTAAGGTATTTATGTCGGTCTTTACCAGTCGGTACGAAAGCGGGTAATAATACCCCCGGAGCGAAAGTGCATTCGGGTGCCATGTGATGCTTGTCTTCAATATTGTTAACTTCGAGCCGATCCGCATTTTTCTTATTCAGACTATTCATTACTAGTATAGCGTGTGAAGCTATTCTTGCTAAATGATGTTTCAACTAATGAAAGTAATACGAAGCAACAGCCGCTGGAAATGAATTTTTATACTTTTATATAATTTAAGAAAGAACTTCACATACTAGCTTGCATTCTAAAGCAATTAAGAGCAGACACATGCGTGCAATTCCTGCAATTATGTTCACAGATTTTTGTTTTTATGGACACCAGTTCATGTAACTGAGTGCTCTTCATGTGCATGTAAGATGTTTTCATTATATGAAATATATAGTTGCCGCTAAATTTACTGGTGTAACAAACTGCAAAAATTTCTTAAACTTAAATCCTACGCAGCTGGCAAGTAGTGGCTGTTTGTTTTATAACTGCAGTTCGTAACGATTACACTTTCAGTATGGAAGGTGCGTGTTAAGCTGGAAGCGTAAATCGCGACCACCTGCAAAATGGTGATACGTTCAGGACTACAGAGAATACAAATTTGTCTACGTAAGCTTGGAAAACAGACCTGTGAATGATAAAATACGTCATTACAAAGGACTGGTATGCTGTAATTTTGTCTATTTTCTGTGCTTACCCTAGTAGTAAACCGGAAAAGGATATTAGAAAGCTTTTTACACGTCGGACTCATTCGCTTGGTGATATCTGTTGACTGTCAGCAATCTTGAAACAGTAGGAACCAAGACTAGATACTTTAATCGATTGTGACCAGGCATAGTGGCCAGAATCTAATTTAAGATTGAAGTATTTCCAGTAATTTGTATGAAATTTTGCAGCTGATATAACGTCCACACGTAACATCGTATGGCTTCGAAGCGTGTTGTTGAGGACGAATACAGCAACCTTGTTACTGTTCTGTCGTTTGTCGTTACTTGTCTTGCACAATAACTTTTACCGCTGAATTACATCTAAGATGTCATGTAAGTGACAAAGCGGCCATATCCAAGAAGCCTTCATAAGCAAGAGAACACTTGGATCGCTCCTCGCGTGTCACTCTCCTTCTTCTGTGTATCAGGCTGCTCTTCGTTTGCTTGTCGGATTTTGATGTACTTAAATCAGAAAAAAAATCAATTAAAATGCTGGCATTTGACTTGTTCAGAGGCGAAAGTGATGTAAAATGAACACATTTTTTTAAAGTATATAGAAAGGAGGGAGACGGAATGTAAGTCAAATGCGAAATGCGTACAGGGTATTCACAGCAAGCTTAGTTACCATTTGCAGTTAACATCTATCACCCTCAGTGAGCGTACTTCTGATAATAACTTTGCATATGGGTGGTGACTGACACTCAAGTTCTGAATGTGTTCCGAATATTTACTAGTCCCAGAATGAAAACAATGCATATCGAAACACCCCACTTCGTGGAATTTCATTCCATATCGTTTGTTGAAAACGTATGTATTATTTCAAGTGCGAAGCGATACATCGTCGCTTTTATAAGAGGTGTTGTGCTTGTCGCGGTCACCTTTTTTTAGGATGCAAAATTAGAAACAAATTTTTGGTTTCCAACATCTACGCCAACATGCTGCACATGAGTTTTTTTCTTCAGCTTTGTACATAGCTTTTGCTCCAACTTCTCAGTGAAATAAACTTGTATATATTACTGATCTTTATTTTTGTCACTACCACCCTGGACAAAGTGCAAGTACAGCCCACCAAATCTTTAGCTGGCGTGCGCGACGGTCGCTTTTTCGGCGCTCCTGCGCTTTGTGACGAAGCAAACTTGGGAAAAGCTCAATATTAAGTAGGGGTTTAGTGAGCCTGTGCTTAAATTTGATATCTTAACAAGTATGCGCCATCGTAAGCTGCAGAAGTACAGAAAACACGGTCATCACGCACGCCAGCTAAAGATTTGGCCGGCTGTACATGGTCAGAGCACCTTGGATGCTCCATACAATCACTGACATTGCTTTCACCGTCGCATAATAATCCCTACGATCAGCCAGCTCGGAAGACAGTTTTTTTCAAGCAGAATAAAGCTTGCGAATCAGTTATGTATTCATTCAAACATTAACAACTGCCTCTTTACCTTTACATTTTGAAATCACCTAAAGGTAGTCTGAGAAGCACAACATTGCATGAAGGGACCATAGCATGTTAGTAAAACCGCCTTATCAACCGAAGATCACTTTCGGCATCGACTGATATTAGGTGCCTATGCTAGCAAGCGGTTAAACTCCTCGAGACGACACACGCTACTTCTACTCAGCGAAGGCTGAACGTGATATTGGGGATGCATGCAAGCGCTGCATCCTCGATATTATCTTCAGGCGCCGCTAAGCAGCCGCACGTGCAGCGCTATTATTTCACCGCCCATAAAACCTTTCATTCAGTAGCTCTTCTACGCCGACATTCCATCTGTACCCTTTGCGGGGACTAGCACGTCACCCCTCCTCCCTCTTGCTCTTACCCTTCCAGTGCATTGCCCAACCTTCGTACTCCACATGACTATGGAGCTCTCTACATGCCACAACGCCGATAAATCACTAAGCAGCCACATAAAAATCTGCTGAGTGGACTTGTTTACATGCTCCTATGAAAATAAGCAGAAAAACAAACACATGAAATTTGCTTTGTGAACAAAAGAGGACTAATGAAGAGATAAATGCAAAGTACTTTTTTGACAAAGATGGATGCAGCAAGTGACCGTGACAATTAGAAGAGCCGAGAATAAGTAAATGAATATTCAAGATGAGTAAATATTATTTCGGCATTTAAGAAGTTTGTACCACAAGGGATAATTAGGAACCGTTAAAACTGCGACCAGCCCAGCAAAGAACTATTTGAAATGAAAATATATATAACTTATAAGATGTCTGTAGATATGACTAGAAACATACCAGTAATCAGTAGATACAGTGTCCCAGCATGCGAAAGCGCGTGTATTGATCGGGCGCAAGCCCCACTCAAACATACCTAAAACAACTGAACCAAGAAGAAATAAGCACCCGATGAGAACAGATTGCACAGTTATCGCAAAACAGCTAAACTAAATTTGAAAGAATGACAAGGTACAAATATTTAATAATGCAAAAAAAAAAACACTTTGGGAACGTAACTTTATAGATAAATGAGGGGGCATTGGGTAAGTTGTTCACCCCCGAACGTTCCGCCAGATCGGAAGCTGAGCTTGTTTATCAGATTGAGGCAAGTCCGGACAGTTCCAGAAGCAAGCAAGGAGGCCAGTTCGATGAAAAGATTGGAAGTTACGGTATGCAAGTGCAGTATAGTGTGGGCTAGAAAAAAACGAGAGGTTTGGAAAATTGCTCCGTTATTAAATTTCCCAAAAAGGAAAAAAAGAAACCTAAATAGGTTTGGTTTATGGGGTTTAACGTCCCAAAGCGACTAAGGCTATGAGAGACGCCGTAGTGGAGGGCTCCGGAAATTTCGACCACCTGGGGTTCTTTAACGTGCACTGACATCGCACAGTACACGGACCTCTAGAATTTCTCCTTCAAAGAAATTCTGAAACCTAAATAGATACAGATAGATACAAGAAAGGATAAATGCTGTACATGGTCGTAATACACTTTCCTACCACCAGGTAAAGTTTTCGGTCAACAAGTTTAATGTGGCAGTTAATTGATGACGATCGTCGTCATGTGGAAGCCATGATTTTGGAAGATCGTTTGTGCTACAGCTCATGAATTAGGTATTTCAGCAGGTGCGGCTTCCAGAATCATTCATCATGTGTTGATATCAAAGGTCTGCACCCGGGGTCTGCCACGAATGTTAATGCCTGATTAGAAAGCATCATGTCGCCTGCAATATAGCCAGGATAATTTAGACATGCTTATAAAAAATCCAGGAGACTTCTGTTCCCGAAATTTTATGAGTGACAAAAATGAGTCCACTACCACGATCCGCAGTCTAAACAAAAGTCCATAAATGTAAACAGAAAGACCATTAACTGAACTGAACTGAACTTCGTGTGCAAATGTCAGCTGGATAGATTATGGGAACAAGTCTTTAGGACACAGACGGCGTTTCAATACAAGAATTCACGCCACACTAGGAGATGACAGGAGATCAATAACAGAGTCATTACGTGAGCAATCAAAGCGAAATGCCGTAGAAAATAGTTGACAAGCGTGTTGTTGCTGCAGGAAAACGAGCAAACTCATCACTCTCGCAAATCACGATCTGCAGTTTGAGAATGCAACTCCATGGAGCTTAACTATTCAACCTGCAGTTCAGACCTGGGTCCCGAGGATGACTTTTTTTCATAACCTGAACAACATTTTTGCACGCGAAAAAATTTACCGATGAAACTTCATTAAAGCGGCGGCAACAAGCGTCCTGCAGTAGCAAGAAGTCTCCGTCAGTTGCGAAGGAAACCACAGGAAGCATAGCGGAATTAGTGTATCGATGTCACTGATATGCAGCAAGTTCAATTTGCTGCTAAAATTTTTTTTTGGTACTGAGGTCGACAACTGAACAGCTCTCATTTCAACCAAATTAGCAACTACCAGATGTACAAGCGGTGGAGGCATTTGGTGAACGCATTAACTGAATCGGAGTGTGCACTGAGCAAGAAAAAAAAAGGAAATCATATTTTTTTGATTTTCCGAGTCTGATCGTTTCTTTTATATCTATGTTAAAAGATCATTTATTTTATGTCGATGAGTTTTGTCAGTTCGTTTTCAAAGATAACTCTGCAAGGTCTGATAACGTAGACGTCCCAATCCAATTCTAGATACTAAGCAGTTCTTGACAGGTTTCAAAGTAGCTCCCACCCTTTTCAAGACGCCACAGACCGAGGCGTCCTCAGAAATATTCGCAGGTTGGGTGAAAAGGTTATGCGTGAAAATGAACGCCTACTGAGTGATAAATGTGACGATGTGCAATGTCGACGTACTGAAAGTGCGCTCTGAGAGAGTCATATGAGGCTGTGAGCTTCGCCACCGAAACATTGAGCTCATTCGTAAGACTCTTAACCAAGCGCGGAGTCCGCATGACGGTCACTGCGCCTCCCACCCTCCTCCCCTCTACTCTGAGGCAGCAGCACCCCCTTGAGCTCAGCACCCAGTGCGGACCGCACCCCTGCACTAACCTAGTGACGACATTATTGCACTCTACTTCACTGATTTCCTTTCCTTTCAGACACACAGCAACCAGCTTCGCCAGTAACATCCTGAAATATGCTCTACGTTTCTCACAGCCTTTAGAACTTGAAAACGGTAAAGATATTTTCGCAGTATGAGAATTAGCCGCACTGTTGAGAGACGAAAAGGGTTACAGTTCCCTGCAGAGAAAAGGAATTAAAACTAGGCAGATTTTATATACAACTTGCGTTGCGTATCTAAAAGTTCGGTCCACAAACATTTCGTGAGGAAATTGGCTGTGCACTCAACATACACATGTGCGATGAGCGTTCACTGAATAAAGGTGAAAACAATCGCAGTAAAGACTTAGCTGACAACTTTCAAAGCGTTAGACATTACAGGATGACGGGAACGGCTGCGTTGTGAAAGTCAGTCGGCAACGTTGAAATATACATGTAGGCGCGATCCGCGCCGAGAAAGAATTAAACTAGGGTACAACGTTCAACTGGCGAGAGCGACTGTCAACTAGCAAAGCTTAAGGCATACTTATAAAGCGTAAGACGCGCGTAAGTGTCAGCCTCTCAACTTCAAGGTTAAAGCCTCTGGCCAGGGGGGCTGTTCGGCCAATTCTCATCCGTTACTTAACCAAATGAAATTTGTGAAACTACACGATCTAGTCTATAGCTGAATCATTTCTTATTTTGACATGCTAGGCAATCTTCTAAACACAATATGAACACTATCTCCGTGCTATCCTTAAGAGTTAGACCATGTAACTACGACGTGATTAAGTTACCAAAAAAATACGTAAAAAATTTTAAAGAAAGTAAAAAGAAAATTACAGTTTCAAAGAAAGCCGGCATCACTTGAATTCCGGTAAAGAACAGAGCTTCATGGGGTTCATCGGTGTTCCCGGAGAACACTCAAAGGCTTCTGCGAACTCGGGTAAGTACTGGAAGCTCATGTCGCACAGTCCATCTGAGTTTCCAACGTAGCTGCCTTCGCATTTCAAGTAGCAGGACGCGATAAAGAGGAGCTGTGTGCCTTCATATCCTTTCAGTTCCTCGAGCCGGTCGTAAACCTGTTTTGCTCCTTTCACGTAACTGCTAATCACAGCTCTTCCGGTGATTATTTCAGCCATGGAATTATCGTGATTAGGGCCACGTGAGAAGGCTCCTGCCTTGACGCAGTCGAGCAGGGCCTTAACGTACTTGCTCTTGGACTCGTCCTGCTGGTAGGCTCCGAGGAAAAGCCGACCCAGAGCCAGTGCAACAAGGAAACCGAGGCCACCGAAGTTGAGCATGTTGGCGAGGTCAGCGTCGTAGTGCAGGAAGGACATCGAGTAAGGAACCACTTGGAAGTCCTCCCTCAGCCGAAGCGCAGCGAACTGTAGCGACACCATGGCGCTTATGATGTCCGCATCCCAGTCGTCCCATTCGGATACCAGGACCGACTTGCGCCAATTCTCCACTAACGATTCGGTCATGTGAAGGGAAGTAAACGGCTCTGAAGCGTTGGCATTGTGGCTCCTGCTGTGTTCATTGCTGCCACGAAACGCGCCAAAGTTTCTCTCAAGCGAGCTCCAATTCGCGACGACGGCGATACTGTTGCTGTAATGAATCCACGACGATAGAAGTTGGCGCACGCTCTCGCGGATCTTCAGAGTGAGCTGCTCAGCACCGTGTATAGTGTATTCGGGCAGTAGATCACTCGCGTACTTGGTGAAGAGTGCGTGCCTTGAGAACTTGTAGGCCCTGCTCAAACAGAAAGCACCGTGGCGAACAGATACCTGAACTGGAGGTCCTCCGTATAGCTTGAGGATCAGATCTCGGTTCGAGTACAGTGCTGCCACCTGCACCATGCCCCAGGAGACCAGCCAGTAGAGGTTCACCTCGCCGAGCAAGTGCCAAAGTTCGACGAAGGCTTTCAGGTATTCCGACGTTAGCACACGCAAGGAAAAGTTGCCGGTTACGTTGAATCCAAGTTCGTCGAAAACGCGAAGCCAGGAGCTTTCAGCAAGACTAGGAATCCTAAGTTTATCGAGCCAACTCAGAGATTGGTCCGCGGGTGTCTTCTCAAAACCATAGCTCTTTAACAAGCTACTTATACCGTGTGCCTCCAGGGACTTAGTTTGCTTGAAGCTGACTCCTTCACCTGCGTTCTCGTTGTCTGCATTTGCGAAGGCCTTTTTGAACACGTTGAAGTAGTCTTCTTTCTCTCGAGCAGATTTCTGCATCATGTACCGCGCTGATAGCTGCGGGAACGATGCGCCTTCATCGACAATAACCATATCGCGACCTTCAGCCCGTGACAAAACTACGCGCAAGAAGACGTCCCAGCCTAGTCTAAGGCTTGAGTACAATAGCACGTGCAATACGTCGATGTTTACGGGACGGTGCGGCCACATGACGCCAGCTTCTGCCAAGGCTCTTTTCACTGCGGGAAGTTCGTCCCGTCTGCCCTGGAGGACGTCGTCGCAACTCTTGTAAACGGCAGCGGCTCTTTGAACGTCGTTCTGCTCGGTCCTGGGAATATCGATATGACGTACTAGGCGCCCGACTCGGTCCAGTGTCTGCCATATAAGGTCGTGTTGCACCGAGAGCACATTGTCTCGCTGCCAGCCATCGCAGACAAAGTGGGTGAAGCTGTGGCACGGATTCACGGACGTGTTCAGTGAGGACGCCAGGCGGCGGCCGTACTCACGACACTCGTGCGTCTGGCATGGAACACCACTGGGGTCTGGCAACGCTACCTTAGCCAGAATAAGGGATAGAAGGACGATAGCGATGGGGACAGTTGCGATGAATGCCATGGCCAGAGGTCTTAATAATCCAGTCTTCATGTCGGTGACCTGCATTGGAGAAGATCCTCAGTGCACCGTCACCTCTTTTTTTTTTTTGTGGGCATCATATGCTATGGAAATGTGCAGAAACCACATAAAGCACCATCACAATCAACTTTTTATGTGAAGTTTTACAGCGATGGAAGACAAATGCTGTCGGCAGGTTTAACAGAAGCGGACTGATCACTCTGTTTTAACATTAAGATTGAAGAAGTGCCTCCAATGGTTGGGGGAATCATCTATGTTGTTTCAGTGTCACTACAAAAACTGGTATTTCGGCTACTCGAAATGTTAGCGGTTGGCTGTGGGAGCCGAGGAAGAGAAAGGACCTTTCTAGATATGGTTTCGACGACGATGCTAAGAATAATGATTCTATGCGTATAGAGAGACATGACGTATAATATTCAGGTGCGGGTACACTATGGAAGTAGATTTCTCAGAAGGTATACAACCATACGCAGTAAGCCGTCGGCATATACGCGCGCACTATAAGATGAAGAAAAAAAAGAAGCCTTTCGAGTGTCTGTCGCTGACAATGAGGGGTGGTAGTGGCACCTGTCAAGCAATCTCTCACTCCCCCCCCCCCCCCTCCCCCGAAAAAAAAAGCGCTCCCACTTCCAGACCTATTCGGATTACGAGTGCACAGACTGCATATCTCTTAGAGCTCTCTATTCCTGCGCTAAGGTACGTCGTGAATAAAAAGCGATCTGCACAGAAGCGATCTGCACATGGGTAGGAGGAAAGCATTACACCTGCTATACTGCCCTAGCTTTTACCACGCCAATGGCGGAACCAATACTGTTTAATAAAGAGAACGTGCACCATGAAGCCATAGATGGAAAATATGCGAAGCTCAGGGCTATACGGGCGGAAAAGAAAAACAAAGTGGTCTACGGCCTCTTTGAGTCTTCGACGTAGCCTTAAATGTCCACACTTCAAAGCAACGCCTCGGTGCCTATTTGTTGTTACTGTGGCTGGTGTAACTGAGTGATCTCGCATTTACTTTGTGGACAGTGACGCTGTCCAGGCGAACTTGGCAGCGGGTGCTCTCGATCTTGTGTGGCTGCATGATCTAATTTAACTTGGGTCTTTTTGACCTTGGAGTGGACGTCGCCTTTACAGGTGGGTGCTAAAGCTATGGCAGTAACCTCTGTCAAGGATTTAATTGCAGCCGGGAAGGTTGGATCATGCCTAGAAAAATTCAATCAATCAATCAATCAATCAATCAATCAATCAATCAATCAATCAATCAATCAATCAATCAATCAATCAATCAATCAATCAATCAATCAATCAATCAATCAATCAATCAATCAATCAATCAATCAATCAATCAATCAATCAATCAATCAATCAATCAATCAATCAATCAATCAATCAATCAATCAATCAATCAATTTCTTGTGGGAAAGACGACGCACACTCCTGTTCTCTTTTCCAAGAAGCTAATCCTTGTGAGGTATATTTAATATGTATAGGGTCGACCATTCTGCGTTAGCTCTACTCCTCAAGGCAATTCTGTTCTTTCCGCCTAATATTAATCGTATTCTGCGTCAGCAAAGGCCTTGCGCCAGCCAAAGGAACCATGTGTGCAGGTTAGAAGGCACTTGCCTTCCGTTCTGTATGTGTGTGTGTCTCTCTCTCTAGAGGCCAGAATTATTTTCTTATTCTTATGATTTTACGCTATGAACGGGAGCGAGGAATCTGAGAGTTCTTCTGCATGATATCATTTTCGCGACAATAGTGGAGAAAATTCGGACGAGAACGGCGTGCTTACTTCGGCAGTGCTGGGATGAACTTGTATGTGGTCCAGGACTTGGGCTTCGGTGATGGTGCCGAGTGACACGGAAACTATGCATTCGGGAAATGTTGCGGCTGACTCCGGTAGCTGAACGGAGTCGGTTCTGTCTTTGTGTTGGGAAAACAGAGCTCGACACTCATGCACGTGCGGAGGTGTTAAAGGCGTCGAGGTCTGCTCGAGCTCATGGGCAACGTCTTTCCCAGGCAGTGCTGTTTCCGGCAACAAAGTAGGCATCTTTGGGGGCTCAAGGTCGGGCGCTGAAGTAATGGTCTGCTGTACCAAGGCACCTGGCGGAAACAAAGGAAGCGAGCTTATTTTACGGCGTTGGCTTTTCTTAGCTCTTTCTTCACGCGGGCATCGACGCTTAAAAATGCACCTCTGACATACGATCCCCGTCCTCCCTAAAACAAGAGCGATTTTCTGTCAACTGTACTATGTCTCCATTTCTCGCGATTTTAGGCGAACTATTGCTAGATCATTCGGGTTACAATCTCGCCACAGTTATGAATTTTTTTTTTGCTATCTTAATTTCTTTTTACAGCACAGTGGTTTGCGAGGTGTAGCAGATCACACGAGCACGGATCTGTCATGTTACTCTTACTACGCTCCTCACTGGTTTTAAGAATCATGACATCACCCCGAGGCCACTCCGAATATGACTGGGTCTCAGAATTCTTGACGTCATCTCCAGCAAACCATGTGCACAGGTCATGTGTTTTACACTAAGTTGCTCACAGGCTCTGAGAATCATGACATCATCACTCTTGTGACCCCTCTGAAGATTCTGATTGTGTACCGGAATTCTTGACGCCGTCACCAACGGTAAACAAGACGGCCTTCGCCATTGCCTCTAAAGGCTTACAGAAGGTACCTGCCTTAAAATGCAATCCCTACGACGAAACATCTCGAGCTGCATAGACTTCCGGTTGAAAACTAAAGTTATGGTTACATAGGGTGCATAAGCGTTCATTTCAGAGACCACACGGCAGCCTTCGTAACTTGTGTTGTTTGGTCTTCCTTGTTCGTTGTCCTGAGTGCGCTATATATTTTTCCATGATGCTATGCCAACTAGCTCAGATGTCGATTCTATTTCTGTAAAAGTTTTGAAAAGATATCGAAAATATTAGCGGAAGTTTTGTGCAGTATCTGAATAAAGCTTCTTGAAGTATTCAATAAGATTGAAGTAGATGATTAATATGTGGTAATCAGCCGTAATTGCTGCGCACTAATAACGCAGTACGTAGGATCGTAATCGTTCAGGAAGATTTTTTTTTGTGTGTGTGCGAATAAGATTGCGGTTCGCCCGTGATAAATTTTGTTCAGAGTGATGTTTAAGGCCGGAATCACCATCCATGTTGGACGAGGGCCTATTGTTGTAGGGAAAAGGGGCCGTGCATCATGCCTGAATGCAAATAAATGCGATCGTGGCATCACTCTATGGGCTATGGGAAGGAAGTATAATTTTGACCATATTCAGTTCGCAAAAATCTCAACACAGTGCAATTTTATCAGTATACACCTTTATCCAAATGTAGCCGCAGTAACTGAGATCGAACATGCAAACTATTGGTCAGCAGCGGCACGCCATAACCACTGAGCCATATCGACAGGTACGACAACTGTATCTAGGTTTCCTTAAAATTCAACAACTACCGCGATCTGTTGGACGCCAATAGCGAATTCCGCGTAAGTGAAAGGGGATATTTTGAGCTTCTAATTTTAGAAAACTAGAGTGTCCCGAGCGATTCTGCTTGAACATGTTTATTATAATCGCGGACGAGTCCTCGCTACGAAGTCTGACATATGTTTCCTGCCCTCGCACCATTTATTTCCGACGGTCAAAGAAAAATCAACGGGATGTACCGAACATTCGAAATTCCCGCGTTGATTTTCATGTTCAGCGCCTCGTGTCACGTGGTGGGAGCCGTGCCAACTAGAAGCGTTTGTCCAAATTTACAGGGCTTGAGTCGGTATGAAATTGGTTAAATACTATCAGCTTGGACATAGCTTTCGGTACCATCCGAGCAGCCAGCCACGAACGGCAGGCACGAGGATTCGTTTCCAACGACGACATGCCTTGAATCTTGACTGTCGCCCGATGATTCGATGCTTTCCCTAATGCCACAGGAGCGCTGAATCGTCAAGCTTTCTAGGGGCTTTATTGCTAGCTGGAACAATCTCATGGCTTGCGCATTCCGCGCGCCAGTTCTAGTTAGCCCTCTAACAGAGCCCATTAAAAGCACCGATTCACCAAGCGGGCAAATATTTACAGAAATGGCAGCACTGCCTTGAAATATCGCCCAATTGTGGACCTCTGGGTGTGATGACGGAGTGAAAATGGCGCCCCTTTCAAAGGCACTTCCAAGCAGTATCGTGGAACCCAAATCATTTTTAAGCAGGAGAGAGTCGGATTTGTGACTCCCATCACATGAGCAACAGAGACGAGCTACAAACGAATATATTACTGGTGGCGCAAAACCAGAATGCAAAGACTGCAGGAATTAACAGAGTAGTCAAAGGGATATAGCTCGGAACATAAAAAAAAATGTTAGAATAGAAAAGAAGTACGAAAAGAAATGGACCCACCGTGGTGGCTCAGTGGTTAAGGCACCCGGCTACTGAGCCGGAGTACCCGGATTCGAACCCGACTGCGGCAGCCGCGTTTTTATGGAGACGTGGAGGTCTCCGGAATAATTTTGACCACCTGGGGATCTTTAATGCGCTGTGTGACGTAAGTGCACATTAAAGATCCCCAGTTGATCGAAATTATTCCGGAGCCTCCACTACAGCACCTCTTCCTCCCTTTCTTTTTCCCTTCTTCCTTTATGCGTCCCTTAAGACGCGGTGTGGGTGTCCACCGAGATACATGAGACAGTTACTGCGCCATTCCCTTTCGTCAAAAACCAATTTTCAATTTGATAACAAATGAGAAATAAATAAAACACTCACTTTACTTCACTCGCAAAGTGGCGCTTGCCACCAATCGGATTTAAAGGCAATGCCAATACGATCTATCTATGTTAAGGTGCCGAGTATTTGCGACGGCAAAGGTCGTGCATATTGGCCGCGATAGAAAAGACCAATACAGCGATGATATGCTTCGATTTAGAGCTCCTCGAGCGTAAGTATACCTGCAATGCTGTCAACGCTGTCAACTGAAGCAACGCCGGGCAGCTTAGTGGATGCGTGTTGTTCGCCGGTAGTCTGCGTGAGTTGCGCCTGCTCTTCGCCGGACTGCGTAGATGAATGGGTCTGCGTCGACGACTGGGTCTGCGTGGAAGATCGGCCCTCTGCCGGCGCCGCCATGAGCTCCAACGGCCGGGCATTCTCTTCCCCGGAGACGTTGGAAAGGCGTCTGCGCGACCCGCGACTCTTGGAGCCGGTGCGACGCTTGGACTTTCCCTTGGACTTCGACGCCGACTTCAACCGGCTCTTTGAGCGCTCTTGACCTTCGGAAATGTTTTCATTGATATTCTGGCCTTGCGGATCGGAGCCGTAGGTCTGGGACGTGTGATCCATTTTCTTCTTCTGCTTCTTCCCATGTTCCTTGCACGCGCATGCCAGCAGTGTAGCCCAGCGCGGGTTATCTCTACTCTTTGTGGGGGACGGAAAGAGAGGAAATACAAAGCAACAAAAACAAAAGCGCAGAAACTACTCGAAAGGTAGACGACGCACCAGCGATAACTGGTGCGTGATGTCATTAATCCAATCAAGACTCCACGCACAACGCTACAGCTACTGGGTTTTCTTATGGGAGGGTCGTAATAAGTGCAGTATGGTGTCAGAAATATTTGACCCTGGATTGGATGATTTTGTCGTTCAGCAGGTTTTCGGGCAGCGTCCCGAGATCGTTCGTCCTTTGCTCGACCTGCTGCATGTTTGTGGGTACGGCCGCCTCTCCTCCTCCCCTTCCTGGACAGAGAAAGAAGAGAGGAGGGCATGTGGATAAGACGACGACGATGACGATGACTTAGTGAAACCAGTCTCCTTCGGGGCAAGCGCCAAGAGATGTACCAGTGTGCGATTACGTTCTCGACTATATAACCACATCACGTAGGTTATTCCGCTAGAATGAGAATTCACTGCTTTTTTTCCCGTTTCTCTGCATATTTTTTTTTTTCATTTTTTCTACAAATTCTGGTCTAAGACACAAAACTGGTTTATGGTTTATGGGCTTTAACGTCCCAAAGCAACTCAGGCTATGAGGGACGCCATAGTGAAGGGCTCCGGAAATTTCGACCACCTGGGGTTCTTTAACGTACACTGACATCGCACAGTACACGGGCCTCTAGAATTTCGCCTCCATAGAAATTCAACCACCGCAGCCGGGATCGAACCCACGACTTTCAGGTCATCAGCCGAGAGTCATAACCACTGAGCCACCGCGGCGGGTAAAGACACAAAATTATAGAAAAACTCCACTCCTTGTACATGAGTGCCTTTGTATCCGCTATGCACTATGGCCAATCCCCCGCGGTGGGTATGTGCCACTAAGCCTGATGACATCATCATCATCATCAACCAAGCCAACGGGGCTAAGTTAGCTAAAGCTGCAGAAATGGTTGAACTGACCTTGATACTGCTTCTTGGGTGAAAATACAGGTAAACCAAGAGAAGGGTGCTTTAAAATATGCAGAAACGCCACAGATTGGGTTGCAACAAACTACCAAAAAAGAGTGCTATCTGAAAATGAAAGCAAGAAAGAGGTGATCACTCTATGCACCCTGGACAATCCCCCGCCGTGGGTATGTGCCATTCAGCCTGAGGACATCATCATCATCATCAGTGTTGTTCCTGGGCGGCGATTTCGACAGAAAGTCTAGCCCACTTAGTTTCCTGTTGGGACATCGCGGCGCAGCTGGCGAGCGCAAGCGCTCCCCATTTGTGTGTTCTGACTGGCGCATGGTGCCTCTTGGGAACTCTGTGCATTTCATCGGTCCAAGCGGCCTGCGAAATGAACCTGACCGAGGGTATAACACCGGAAAAGGGGTCATCAGGGGCTCGCACTTTGGCGATTGAGGTGCATTGCAAGCGCAGGGTTGTGTGCCGAGAGGAGCCGAGGGACCGAGTTGTTTTCAGAGCTCGGGATCTGAGCCCTGGAGTTGCCGTAGGTGGTACGGTTGCGTTTGGCCTTTTACACACGTTCGGTTGCACTCAGGGCGGCCAACGACATCCAACACAGTTGACCGTCAGCTCGAATGTTCTGAAGTGTGCAGCAGTTTTTTTTGTTAATTTTCTACCAAATATGGAATAAAGTTAATGCGCTGAATTCAAACAACTAGCAAGACTCTCACTTGGGCGATGGATAGCGGTTGCAACACTACCTTTTGCCAAGGAGAAAGCCTCTTGTGCAATAGGGTTAGTGTACTGCAGGCAGTGAACCACGTACTGAGCGTCGACTAGAAAACACCTCTTCTGTTTTTTCCCCGCTAAATCCGCAGCCTAGACTCCGGCGTCCTATTCCTGGCTACTCGAGAAAGGAATGCGTGTTGCGCTGCGTCCTGCATCAAGGGGCTCAAATGCCATTTCCGAGGAGCGCCGTTACAAATGAAGATTTTTGGCTCTCTCTTACACACGGATAACGCAAACAAACCTCGCGCCTAGATGTCTTCGCTCCGTTTCGCGGCTATATCACGTGACGAGCCTAAGGACAATGCGGGGACCGGCGGAACACTTGTTCACACAGGGTGCCCCTGTTCTGCTCTCTTTCTCTCTCGTCCTAAATGAGCAACCTGTTAACTTTTCCCATTACACCTCTCCTTTCCATGCAACAGCGCATATCTGGTTTCTCGATGACATCATATTACCCTGGTCCTAACAACAGCCTAAAATGTGGGCGACTTGTACTTCCCATATATCTCAGATATCTCTGTACGCCGAAGAATCATTCATTGTATATCGTGAAAGAGACCGACCGGGAGTGCGAGTTTGATAGCTCCAGGGAAAGAAACAACTGAGGAGAGGACTACGATGGGAGGACGGGAAGTTCCTGCGGATGAACGCTCCGCCGAAGTTAAGACGTTTGTTTCAAAAAGGCGCGATCCTTAGGCAGAGAGCCTTGAGAAGCCAAATCAAAGACCATGCTCTCATCATAATGAAACAGATGGATTGAAAGTAGTACAGAAAAGGGAAGAACACAAGAGGACAACGTGTCAAGAATGTCTACTGTGCCCCGTAAGCGCAGTTTGTGAAAATGTCCCTCACGCTGGAGTCCGTATTACCCGAGACATTTGGCTGTCATACCACAGGATTACGGTATGTTGAAATGAGTGTTTTCGCACTGGTATTTGTTGTGCATCTGTGTCATCTGACGCATGTACCTCGGTATCCGTCAGCAGTCACGTCTGTACGCGTGAGCCTAAGTGCACAATTTTTGTGTGAGTGGGAATATTGTTCCAGAATATCCCAAAAGGGAGTGGCAGAAGTCCGAATCAAAAGAGAACAGTCGCGTAAGCAAGAAAACCTTGACGGTAACGGAAAACCCGGTTGGTGCGAAGCATGCTTCTGTTCTCTGAACGATGAAGACCCACATCTTTCGGATAAGCAGCGCCAGCTAGGGGCAAACAGAAGAGATATGATGAGAAGAGAGAAGAGTTCATTTAAAAGCGCTTTCTCATCCGTTCTGTGACGCAACGGATTTCAGCTGCATTTTGGAATGCGCAAGACTCTGTTCGAATCACTTATTCAAAATTATTCTGGAATTTTTCTTTTAAATTAGGAACACGAAAACGATTTACCATCTGTCGTGGCTCTGTGTTACCTTTCAGGTTACATTCCTTGATGCTTTGTAGTGGAATTCGCGGTTTACAAACCTGTGAGATGAGCCGGAAGCCGTAGGATACTTAACCGTTTACACAATGAAATTACATAAAATTAAAAGCTCGTAAATAATATACTATCTGCCCTTGGATGTCTGTTACCGTTTTGGTTGCATTTCAGATGCAAAAGGGCCGAAATCGCCGTTCAAAATGCTGCAACAGGTGCTGAGAGGTGAAACCGGAAGTTGGGTACTGTACCATTGGGAGATCGGAATTACACAGGCGCGAAGCGTGCGTTCAGACACAAGTTGCGTGAGGCGAACACGGGACTATAGGGGAAAATGCGTCTTGTATTCATTGGATTCTCGCTTCCAAACGTGTTTGTAGTGCGCCAGCCATGGCGTCAGCACTCGCCGGCACAACTTAAGCGTGCTTCTTTTCTACGCCTCCGGCAACGTGAGGTGAACACCGTTGCGGTCGAAGTCTGCGGTGTCCCTTCAAAGGAACCAGACCGCACCCCGCGCGCCCCCGCATCTGGCGAGCAGCTTACGCCCTACATGTTAATGTGTCGCCGTGTTGCAGAATGTTCTTGAGTGTACCCTGACGCCGTCATGTGTCAAGTTTGCGACTACGATTCTACACAGGCGCTTAATTTGGCATCAGTTGCCATTCATGTTTGTGAGTGCGAGTGCAGTGAAATATTCACTTTTGAGATTGCCAGTTGTCATTTGTGAGGGCATGTATGCACCCACGATTTTTGCGGATTCTTAAAGTTAGGGGCAGTGCGAACGAGAACACACTCCCTCAAGCCGCAGAAAGTACGACGCGACAATCTCTGCCCCGCCCGTGCTAAGGTAGCGAAGCGGCGAGGAACGGGGGCAACCGCAGCGCGGTTAGAGATGTAAAATTTCATGAAATTTTGAATGGCATGAATAAAACCGTTTTTTTCATGGCTTTTTAATGAAAAATTGGAAATTTTGCAAAACATGACAAAAACAGATTTATTTGCAACAGCACGACGATCAATAATAATGCTCCGAAGTTCAGTCGAATATGTAGTTATAGATGTCATATTGTGAAACAAACTTCTTTTTCTATTGCACCGAGAAGATAAATAATGATTTCCACTTCAGGCGAATATGGAATTATAAATATCATATTTGTGGAACGAACTTCTTGTTCTATTGCACCGAGAAAGGGAACATGAAAACTGATCTATAAGTCACTCCATATGGGACTCAGAATCACTGTCGCTGGATGCGGCACCACGCGCAGCAGCATGGATTGAAGCTGTGTCCACAGCTAGGTTCGACTGCACGTACACAAGCTTTCGAACGCGTTCCCCTGGAAGCCTGTTGCGAATCCTTGTATGGACGTTTACGAAACGGGACTAGTTTAGTTCGCAGCTGGCGGATGCACGTATCTGCAGCAGCCGGCAAGCCAGACGAGTTAGCGGCTGGTTGGTGCAAAGGTCTTGCCACCAGGTAGATGGGGCCACGCGCTTCGCTGAAGACCCCTGTCCTGTACCAAATTCCTGCGGATGTTCTGTACTCTCCTATGTTGGAAATCAAGAAGCTAGGCTTGTATTTGGCTAAAACCGCTTACATGCACATCAGCCTATGTTATTTATGCCGTGTGTGGCGCTGTAGAATTTGCATCCGTTTTGTTCAAACTATTAGTGTGTTTTAAGTCAAGCCTGGAGCTTATATGTGACCTGGCCTTCAACCCGCGTACTCGCAGCACGAACGTTTTAAAATCTCGTTTCAGAGCCCGGATGACTGGAATTCAGTGCCCGGATGAGTGGATTTCAGTGCCCGGATGAGTGGATTTCAGTGCCCGGATGAGTGGATTTCAGTGCCCGGATGAGTGCATTTCAGTGCCCGGATGATGGCTCTCGGTCTCGGCGTGACGTCACCACACTGCCGACAACGGGGGCTAAAAGCATTTCATGCTTAAAAAACACTACCTGGCACCGGAGGTGACGACTGCTCTCCAATCTTTTAACGATGCATGCTGTAAAGGTTTTCAAAGCAAAAACAAAAACCTAAACTGAAAGCAAGCAGCCATAAAACCTTCAAATTGCATTTTGAAATTGAAAATTGAAATTTTCGATGTTTCTTTCCATTTTCCTTCGTCTGAAAAAAACGAAAAAAACCCGTTTTTTTTCCAAAATGCAGTGTTTTTTTCAGGCCTTCACATCTCTAAGCTGCGCGGTCAAGGCGGAGATTGTCACGTGGTACATGCGTCACTCAGTGTCGTGGTTTGAAGGACGTCGCTTTGCACTCCCGCAGGCGCGCGGTTTTCGAACGACGCGAGAAATAAACCAAATTTGTTTAGCCGCAGCGCCGAGGCTAATCGCACTTTCGAAGCTCCAAAAACTGATATGGCTCTTACTAACTAACGGCCGGCTACAAATCTCTAATTGTAATCAGGCACCTATCGGTAATTGTTAAAAAGTTAAGTATTAGAATTTAGTTAATTACAGAACTAGTTAACATGATTCGCGTGTTAACTAGTTTAACTAGTTTTAACTGTGTGAAAGCTTTTATTTACCTAAAAATGCTTTTTTATAAAAATAATGCCCGGCTTCTTTGAAACACCCAGTAGAGTGCATGCACCCTATGCGAACGCTTGGCCTGCTTACACCATGCGCGCCCCACTCACCTTCGCTGATACTTCCAGTGACGGTCACTCGTAGCACTTATGTTATTCTCATGTTATACAATTGTTATGCAAGTATTAAAAGAAAAGTATTAAAAGTATTAAAAAGTATTAAAGTATTAAAAGAAAAGCCGTACGCCGCAAGTGGGTGAAACCTGACATCTTGTTTGGCGTCGTATACCGCGCCACAGAATGTATTTAAGACCCGCTTTATCAGTTATTTACCGAAGATTTAAAATGCAAAATTTTTATTATTCACTTCAGGTCATGTGCATTTCGTTAAGTTGTAAAGGTTGTTAAAGAACGACCGGTCCTCTTTTTTCAACGTATCTCCTAAGTGGTAATATTTTCAAAGCCCGCGAAAAATTAAAAAAAAAAAAAAAACAGCACGTGATTGCTCATTTGCGATACCTGCGTTGAATGAACGAAGCGCGCCCGCTCGCAGTTGCGAAGTGAGCAGCTAAGGTTGCTTTCAGTATAGCCTTGAAAATACGGCAACATATTCTTCCAAAACATGGAAAACGTATCTCCTAAGTGGGAATTTTTTCAAAGCCCACGAAAAATGAAAAAACAGCATGTGATTGCTCATTTGCGATACCTTATTGCAGCGCTGCCAAACGTGCGTTGAATGAACGAAGCGCGCCCGCTCGCAGTTGCGAAGTGAGCAGCTAAGGTCGCTTTCAGTACAGCCTTGAAAATACGGCAACATATTCTTCCAAAACATGGAAAGTATGGAATATTAAAATAAAATCACAGGTAAACAAAAAGTAAAATTGCAACGTTCCGGTGCTACCTGGGCAATAATTACTCTGGTCTTATCCAATGTCCACAAAAAGCTCGGACCGCGCACAAAATGTGCGTGCCCCCATCTCAATTTGTCCCGGTATTGAGTTCGTTTCTTTCAAGTAAACAAACTAAAGAAGGTGACGCTCCAAGGCCTCTTGTGGTAGCTCGTAAAGTTACTCTAGCGATAGGTTTCGCTCTCGCTGCCCTCGCGTGTAGTCGTATGCAGAGAAAAGCGCATTGGTGTGACGGCGCCCCATTGTACGTAATTACGAAACCTTATACGGTAGCTTGTCGCAGTGGAAAACAACGTTAGAAGGCCAGCGCGCGCGGTCTGTTGTATATGCCGCGCCGCGCAAATAAAGGCGCCGGGAATCATCGACATGGGCGCATTCCTAGTGCTTTATCTCACATCCAGTCTTGAAACTCAGTAGGCATAAGTGTTTATGACATTAATGCCATTTACAGTATCTTCATCTACGTATTATGCTAAAAATTTCGAAACCTTTACCAGTCCCTCTCATCTTGAGAGGTCTTCAACTGATTGCTGAATGGTATTCCGCTAACATAACAGATAATGCCTTTTGTTTTCTGATTGCGTGGCGCTACCTGCACAGACGGTGTAGGGAATGAGTCTACACGTAAAAGAACGCGGTTTATCGTTTCGTCAACAGTATGATCATGCCGAGAATGGTAATTTGGCATGCGTGGGCTTAACCGTCTCTCCCATTTCTCCCCGGATTCTTCAGACTAATTTAGTTCCGTAGCGTTGACGCACTAAGCCCAGGTTTCACTCGCAAAACCACTTGGTATGATTTAAAAGCGAAGAAAACCCACCAAAAATATTGTCACGTGCTTTCACAGAACATCGACGGAAGAAGCAGAAGATCAACGGTTGGACGGACCGGTAGAGGAAAAAGAAGAGAAAGAGCAGAAGGACTCTCGTACGCTTCGTCGCTGTCCTGCTTCTATCGATCCCCTCTGTAAATAAACCCCCGTGCGGATAAGCACGTAACAGCTTGGTGGAGGTGCTGGGTGTCGACCACGGAATGTTCCACCTATCGAAGGAGCCGTAGAGTCGCAGGCTTCCCACCACTGCCATCGGACATGCCTGGAGACGACAATGCCGAGCAACCCGGGCCATCCACAGCGAACAACTGGCCACATGATCGAGAGCCCCGCACATTCGTTGGAAAACCTGAGGAGGACGTTGACGAGTGGCTGAAACACTACGAATGGGTGAGCATGTAATCGCTGGAACACTGCTAGTAAACTGGCTAACGTGGTGGTCTTCCTTGACGCCACTGCCTTTGACTGGTTCGATAATCATAAGGATTCACTAAGTTCATGGGCTACCTTTACAAGCGAGATCAAGAAAAATTTTGGGGATGAATCGGCAAAGAATAAGCGTGCGGAACAGACATTGCTTCACCGCGCGCAAGTACCCGGAGAAACTTGCACGGCATACATCGAAGCCATCATAAAGTTATGCAAGTGTTAGAGATCACCGAAAAAACGAAGGGGAGGGAGTAAGGACACTCGACGCACACAACAAATTATTGGGGAATAAACAATGGATATATTGCAGTTACAATACAAGTTCGCGCACTTCAATAGGGTTCGCACTGTCTTACGCGCGTCCGCTCAGATCGCTCGCGCACCACACACTCTCGCTGCGCTTCCTGCCACCGACGCTGATGACGCGCCGCACTCGCGAAAAAAACAAATATCACAAACACAAACGGCGTCCTGACGGCGCCGGGAAGAAATGGAAGAGGATAGGCAGGCAATGCGGTATGCACTCCGCACCGACCAACGCACCGAGCCAGATTCACGTGAGCGCCACTTGAGTCGAGGAGACGACTGCCGCCGTCTGAACGGGAGTAGGCGCCGATGAGAAATTGCGTCGTACGATCGCTTACACAAGCTAGTGAATTCCAGTATGCTTCTACCAGATAAGTCGGCCACCTTCTAAAAGGAATTGTGGAAGACGTGTATAATTTACTGATTAGCAAAGAGAGCCTGAGAACCACCGCTGACGTTATAAAACATTGTAGAACATTTGAAGCGCGTCGAATCCCTCCTAAATTCGGAAGACTGGCCAATGGCACCTCTATAGCCAGTGCTGAAGCCTGTCCTCCACATCCTATGGCTGATATGATACGAGAGATTGTGCGCGAGGAATTGTCCAGATCCAGGGACACCTGCCGTACAGAATATCTGCGCCACAGATCTGCACCGCAGGCAGACGTTGCCGGCCTGTCGACTCCGTGGGCCCAACCTAGCGGCGCTTTGCTCATGGACGATCGGAACAGCATTGCCCAACGTTATGGCCACTAGCCTACGGAAAGGAGGCCCACCTACCCTGAAGACGTGGTTCGTCAGCAGCGAGAGCTTGGCTACAACCAACGTCGCGACTTTGTTCGCCAGGACTCTTATGGCGGTCGCTGGCGCTCTGAACCTTTGTGCTACCGGTGTGGCATTGCAGGGCATAACACTATATATTGCCGCCGCCGTTTCCCGTCTGCTCGAGATTACCGACCCCCGGCGAATATTCCCGGACAACTCCACACCGAGCAGCAGCGATCCCCGACTATGTCCGCTTAGGACACGTACCATCCGACAAATTTGCGGAGTTCATCACCTGAATCTGATCGCAATGTGACGCCGCCAGCTCAGCGCCAACGGCGGTCACCTTCTCCTCGACGTCGTGCTTCTCCTCCGCCTCCGGTAAACTAGGAGGGGCGGCCGATGGAGGTGAGGCCGCCGGCGAGTCGATGACGTCCATTATACCTCTGTCTGTGTTTATGTTGAAGAACAAACTCTAAGTGTTTATTGATGGCGTAAAAACAATGGCTCTTGTAGACACTGGAGCTACAGTATCCGTTATGAGTTTGAGGCTTAAGAACCGTTTAGGTAGGAAAGTGATGTTTAGTAGTGACTGTGCAGCGTTATTTCGTGGTGTCGGTGGTGAACCTTTGGTTCCAATTGGTGTGTGTGCTTCGGATGTTGTTATTGGTGGTCTAACGTTTAGAACAGAATTAACAGTGCTGACTCGGTCAACGCATGATGTGATTCTTGGAATTGATCTTCTGCAAGAGTGTGGTGCAACTTTAGACTGTCGTACGGGAGAGATTGCTTTGAATTCTTCACTACTTTCAGCTACTTTCAGCGGTTTCATGGAAACCGCTCAAAGTATGAGAAATAATTTTTGTTGAAATCGCAGCTTTTTTTTTTTTTTGCGAAAATTCGACAAACAACCTTCAATTACAGTTTTACTTGTAATAAGCATTAACTCATATTTGCGATAACAAATCTAATTATTATAACCGAGTAAGGCCACAGCATGCCGGCAACATTCTTGTACTGAATAAAACGCGTTTCTCACAAGTTCCGCTTAAATACGCAGCAGCGTTGGCAGCGTCGAACCGTCGATAGCGGTAGAGGGCGATGTGCGCCTCATGCGGCTTGAGGAGCTAAAACAACAACACTGCCGCGTCTAGACGAACACCAGATCATGTTCGTGGAACCTGACTCGGCCAGCGCTGCGGCAGGGGCTCCGTGGTCGAGGATAGCAGCTTGCGGGGAGGCGAACAAAGATCAGTACGTGGCCGGAGGACTACACGAGGCTGAAGGATCGCCCGAGTTCCCTCGCTACGTTGACAGGTAGGTGGGCAGCGTACTTTGCTCGTCCGTAATGCTGCTTCGTTTGGAGTTTTCGCATTATTCCCGTTTCGCCTCGGTTACAACCCATAGGGAACAATGCTTTGGTATTTTAATGAAAGAAAGCACCAAAACCAATTTGCTTGAAAAAAAAAAAAAGTTGTAGCCCTGGATGTGGGTGGAACCGATGTTACGTGGTCCAACATTTATAACCATTCCATTAATAGTACCAACAGGGGCGCCCTTTATACAAAGCTTTCGGCGGCATTGTTTTCGTAAAAGGATTTCACATCTTTTCGTGTTCGCCAAAGTTAGACACTGAAAGCAGCTGGATGGTGGCTATCCACGAGTGATCAATTATTCGAATATGCGCTCAGTATCCGTTGTGGTGGCTTTGTTTATACCCAGGAGCTTTATAACTAGCTCACTTGAGAAGCAATATTTTAGGCAGGAAGTATTGTTCGCATGTCTTTGGGCGTAGCCTGCTGCTCTGGCTTTGAGGACAAAATCTGTTTGCGCCTGCACTACACTCTAGCAGTTTAGTAAGAAACAAGAAGTTATCAGTCATAATCATTCATTCTGAGAGAGAGAAACAGAGAGAGAGAGAGAGAGAAAGGAATTTTAATGAGAGGAAAAGGAGGAAGTGTCGGCCGGTGGTAACATGGCCCCCGCCCGCAACTCCACACTAGTTTGCAATGACCAGTATGATTGTGCACATCCTGAATTTCATTTTGTGTAGCCCTGGAGCGAACATTCAGCTCTGATATGACTGGCCTTTCGGCATTTGCAAGCAAAACTTTGTATACCATGCATTTTGCTAAAGTTTTTAATCTAACAGAGTTGGTGCCTAACGGTTGGATTGAGAGAGAGAGAGAGAGAGAGAGAGAGAGAATAAATTTTACTGAGAAACTGGTCTTGATAGTTGCTTGACGATGAGATGGGCGTGGTCCTCACCTGTCCAAGTGAAGTTGCAACTGTCAGTATATTACGTAATCAGTCGTATTAGAATACACCTGCATTCCCTTGAAATGAAAGGAGATCAAGGAACTGCTCACAATAAATAAGCTAAAATGGCTGATGACAGTGCCCCAGCTTGGCGCCCAACTGTCGACCACTTGCAAATTTGTTTTCGTCCAACCTTCTCCGCAATACTGAAAAGCCATCGCCACGCCACTCTTGACGTCTAGCTTTCCTACTCCCCCATCGTTTCCCATGTTTTCAGGTACCACCAAAACCCACCAACTTTGGTATGAGAGTAGGTATAACGCGGTTACGACGCTTAGGGCCTGCTGATTAGTCATTGCACGAACAAAACCGAAAAACGGCACCCCAATTTCAACGACTTACCCTCATTACAAGGCATATTTCAACCTGTGCAAGGACACGTTTTTCATCTTTGCGATCTGTGGCGCCATCTCTCGACCATGCGTTCACCGACGTTGCGTTGAACGTTTCCTGGAGCACTGCTACGCGGCGCAACGGTCGTTTCAACTCAAAAGCGACCGCGATGTAAAAAATGTTCAGTTCTCGAAACATATCTGCATATGTTAATTCTGAACAATGGATTAGGCATTACAGTTTGTGTCATTGAGCGACGCACTAAAAGCCCGTCCCTCATAGCCTGAGTTTCCTCAGTAACTTTGGGACGTTAAACCCCCATAAACCACAAAATTAAAAAATCCCAAATACAGTTCTTGATATATTCTGTTCGGGTATCTTTCAACAACGAAAACCATGATTGCGCTGATGATCGGTACAAATGAACCGCATAGGTCATTTCGTTGTTAGCGGAAATGCATGGGGAGTGAAGACTCGTTTCAGGATCATAAATGCTGCCTTCCTGTTATCGCGCCGCGCGCAGGTTATATCCAGGGTAAGGCATTTGTGAGCACATTTAAGTATATGCCTGGCGGGGACAAGATTAATTGCCGGGGCTTTCAACATTGAGTCAGACCAGCTGTAAACATTCTGAACGTGATACTACCGGTTACGCAGGAAATATCTTTCAAAAATTAGGAGAGTTTCAAATTGGGCTAGTTGGTGGTTGTTATTCTCGTGCATTGTTGCGCTTACGAAGGAACTGGGACACAATCAGGGACGACACAGAACAGATGTGCGCAAACTATCAACTGCAAGTTTATTTCTGAGTGCATGTATATATAGGCATTGTCAAGACAAAAACAAAAACAAAAACAAATCCGTGATCACATCGTCATGGCAAGATATCTTTTAACGTCCTGTCCAGCAGTAAAAAAAACATGCATTATCTTTCTGACTTAGCTGTTTGTTTTTATTTTTCCAAAAATTCTTTTTCCTGATTTCAGAGCTCGATAGAAGGCACGCTTACACATGGCCCTTCTTTTCCTGATTGTATGCAGTATGCTTCCCAAAGTTCCCTGATTAGCTTCTCTCTTGAACCGAGCAGTATTGCTGTCTGCTTAAAGTGAGGTGTGCAATTTTTGCATCTGGCGCAATGCGCTGCCAGATTTCCCGGTGAGTTGACAAGACTGCAGTTGCGCCTATGTTCTCTGAGCCTCTCATTGAGGCACCTACTGGTCTGGCCAACGTACGTTTGCCCGCATGATAGCGGTATCTTATACACAACACCTTCGCGGCATTCCACGAACTTTGTCTCATGTTTGACGCCACATGACACCTCTTTCTCGGCATTGTCTTCGTCGTTTACTTTCGCGCACATTGCTTTCAATTTTTTGGGTGCTGAAAAAACAACTTTTACGTCGTGTCTTTGTGCAACCTTTTTCAGGTTGTGGGAAAGTGCATGGACGTATGGGATAACCACAGGCCTCTTCTTTTCTTTGGCATTGCCTTGGTCCTTTGTTCGGACTGTCCTTCTTAGCACTTTCTCTGCCACGGAAACGAGCAAAGGTGTCGGATAGCCTGCTTTTCTCAGGCGTGTTGCCTGCAGATGGAAGCTTTCTTGCATCTTGTGGCTGCATGATTTCTTTATGGCCTGCTCAAAACATGACATGGCCATATTTCGTTTGATCAGCTTGCAATGGGCAGAGTCATACGGTCGTAGGTCTTTCTCATTGCGCGTTTTGTACTGCCAGCAAATATGTGGTTCAAGAGTGAGAGCTAGATCAAGGAACTGTAGGTTGTTGTTTGTAGGTAGCTCGTGGGTAAATGTGAGCCCCTTGTGGGCTCTTTTGAACTGCTCCAAAGTTTCTTCCATCTGCAGAAAGCTTCCATCTGCAGGCAACACGCCTGAGAAAAGCAGGCTATCCGACACCTTTGCTCGTTTCCGTGGCAGAGAAAGTGCTAAGAAGGACAGTCCGAACAAAGGACCAAGGCAATGCCAAAGAAAAGAAGAGGCCTGTGGCTATCCCATACGTCCATGCACTTTCCCACAACCTGAAAAAGGTTGCACAAAGACACGACGTAAAAGTTGTTTTTTCAGCACACAAAAAATTGAAAGCAATGTGCGCGAAAGTAAACGACGAAGACAATGCCGAGAAAGAGGTGTCATGTGGCGTCAAACATGAGACAAAGTTCGTGGAATGCCGCGAAGGTGTTGTGTATAAGATACCGCTATCATGCGGGCAAACGTACGTTGGCCAGACCAGTAGGTGCCTCAATGAGAGGCTCAGAGAACATAGGCGCAACTGCAGTCTTGTCAACTCACCGGGAAATCTGGCAGCGCATTGCGCCAGATGCAAAAATTGCACACCTCACTTTAAGCAGACAGCAATACTGCTCGGTTCAAGAGAGAAGCTAATCAGGGAACTTTGGGAAGCATACTGCATACAATCAGGAAAAGAAGGGCCATGTGTAAGCGTGCCTTCTATCGAGCTCTCAAATCAGGAAAAAGAATTTTTGGAAAAATAAAAACAAACAGCTAAGTCAGAAAGATAATGCATGTTTTTTTTACTGCTGGACAGGACGTTAAAAGATATCTTGCCATGACGATGTGATCACGGATTTGTTTTTGTTTTTGTTTTTGTCTTGACAATGCCTATATATACATGCACTCAGAAATAAACTTGCAGTTGATAGTTTGCGCACATCTGTTCTGTGTCGTCCCTGATTGTGTCCCAGTTCCTTCGTAAGCGCAACAATGCACGAGAATCTTTCAAAAATGTGAGCTCTCATCACTGGCTGTTATGCATTGAGAGCGATGCAAAACAGTTTTTGTAGATTTTTTTTTTGTGCATACGGATGAAATGGATTACTGGATCACAGATACACATACATTAAGCAGCAACACTCTGCAAAAAGCGGTCAAATTCAAACTGGCAGTAGTTCATATTTATGCTCCGCGATTAATGCACGGTATGGCGTTGAAAGCGGCGTTCTTCGGTGCTGCCCTCGTTCTTCCGAAGTTTTCATTTCTTCTTCCGCAGCGCTCATTGCGGGCAGCATGCTAAACTCGCTGAACTTCACATTAACTACTCTGCGGAGAGGGTGTCTCGCTCTGCCGCAGCGGCCAGCGCAGAAGCGGAAAGAATGAGAGTGAAATGTTTATCAGACGCGGGTGCGGTTGTCGCCGCTTTATCGTTTTGCCTTCCGCTCTTTGTTGTGCGGCAACGACAGACTGGCGCGTGCGACCGTCAGAGCGGCAGTGCAGCTTCAGGTACTAACGAGAGACTGCTGCTGAACTGAGACTCAAAAGAGTCGTCCTTGAGTCTAACCAAGGTTCTCAGGCGTCAGAGGTTCAAGTGGCGGATTTGATCACTTAGTTCGGGAGGAAGAGTCTTACAATGAGTGGCTCCGACGGAGACTTCTTACATTTTCTCCTGCTTCATCCTTCGTGAGTATGATCAGTTTTTCACTGTGGGTTGAAGGCGAGTTTTTCTTATGATAAAAATGCAAAAGCTTTTAGCAGACCTTATTTTTTATTCTTTACCGGTGTTAATAGGAGTACCTTTAGCACATAGTTTCGGTTTTGTTGCTTTCAAAACTGCGGCTTGCTGCATACCAGGACCGTCGCATTATTCATTTACAAAGGCAGTCATAAAGCATAATTTGTAAACATGGGGTAACGTATGCATCAGTATGGCTATGTTCTGTTCCGGCTGGAGAGACAGATTTGTTGTGACTCAGAGGGCCTGCCAATGGTATTTGTTTATTTAGGAAGTACCTTTAAGATAGGTATGAAAGAAGCCAACAGCCACAGAAACCAAGGGGCACAGGGAATTTTTTTTTTATTTATTTTGTGGTGTTGATCAATTTAGATATTACTGAATAGGTTTTCGGTTATTATTTAGCCAATATCCACCACAAAATAGGTGGGATGAACTAAAAAGACAAAAGGCAAACTCAGAACTCCGCTTAGTTAAGTTTATTTATAAATATAGCCCCGTGAATACTATTTTTCCACGCGCCGCCGCGGTGGCTGAGCGGTTATGGTGCTCGGCTGCTGGCCCAAAAGACGCGGGTTCGATCCCGGCCGCGGCGGCTAGAATTTCTTTGGAGGAGAAATTCTAGAGGCCCGTGTACTGTGCGATGTCAGTGCACGTTAAAGAACCCCAGGTGGTCGAAATTTCCGGAGCCTTCCACTACGGCGTCTCTCATAGCCTTAGTCGCTTTGGGACGTTAAACCCCATAAATCAAATCAAATCTTTTTCCACGCTATGCCACTTCAACAAAATGAACTTTAGGCGAGCATGAGGCGTGGCAGTATCAATTTACCCACGCGGTAGCATGCTACCTGGCAGCGATAATGGCTTGTTAAAATCGACGAACACGGGCCTGGGAAGAATTAGTACCGGACGTGACTCATCGCGAAGCAAAAGATGCGGCGAGGGCTTGCGACAGCAGCAGCAACGGCGGAAGCACAGATGCACAGGAAGCACGGCGGAAGCAGCAGTAGGTTGGCCGAGTCGGTCTTCGGGTCACCGGACGGGCTGATGCTACGCAAGGCACGCTGAGGCTGCTAATTGAAAGACGCTGTGTACTCCACAGAGGTCTCGTGCTTCGACCATCCGGCGGGGGAGTTCGAGGAGGTTCATTCACCTGCGGGGAGTCTGCGGGATACTCCTTTCCCGCGCAGGCAATGCACAGAAGACTTGCGGCAGTGGTCAAGGTGACGCATCAGTGTTTGATGACTCTGTCTTCCCCTTCCCATCCCCCGAGCTGTGAGAGAGCGAGAGAGCATCAGTACCGCCCCCTGCCGTGGGTGGTACCGCCAGCGTCATCAACTGCCCTCCTAATTGGTCATCGTTGTTCGAACTTTATTCCCCAGTCAGGGATCTGGGGAATACCAACCCTATTTAACGGGATGTTGTTATGTGATCAGAGCACTCCCATCTCGAATGTAAATATGTAAAACAAACCTTCTGTGCAGTTTCCTCGATAACGCAGTCCGACACCGTCCTTCGGAGCCGGGACCTGCGGGGCTGAACGAGTCAGCCATCTCCTGGACACCTCCGTCTCCAACAGGCTCGCTTAACATGGCGCGACAGATTTAGTTTAATAAAGATGGCTATTTATTTGATCATCTAATTTAATTTCAGTAATGCACCAGGCGTTTACCTCCGCATATTTATGCAATAGCAAGGCAAACAGTAACGGCAGTGAATAACAATACGATCGTGAATAGGCTATGAAAAACAATTCCATGCAGTCGATGCAGATGCGTTATCAGACTAAGGAGCTTATATGTCCACTCGAGTGCGGCGTGAATCGCAAGCCTTCGTTTAGGTCAAGGCTCGGAGTTCCCTGATATGCGGTGATAAGCGTGAATGTTGCTGTTGCTTCATGCCTGAACGAAAGATTTCGAGCTGCCATATCTATGGCGTTCCGAGGATAACGGGCTGCCGAGTCGCTGGAGATAGACGATGGCTTTCAGAAGGGTAACGCTATTGAGCTCACAGCGGCCGGAAATCAGTAGGTCTTGCACAACAAGGTAATTTTTTTTCTGCCGGTAATAAGTTTAATTTTACTGGAACAGGTAGGATAGGAAATGCATGGTGCACCGCCGTTCTATTACGCTCCATAGATGGCACTGATCGCACACTGAAACTGATGTTTTTGTTTCTGTTTTCAGCTCCGTAATGAATGGCGCTTCTCTGCTGACAAGCTTAAGACTTGTACAGGAGGCATTCCTCTTTAAGGCGTGAAAATTGTTTGTTTCGTCTGAAGACCTTGAAGCTGGCTTCCCCGTCGAAAAAGAACATGGATCGCTGTCCAAATGAAGGCTGTCAGAAGGAGCTCTCTTGCAAAGAGCTTGAGGTACGCTGAGTGTTAATATAATGCTAACCTCCGGATGGCATGTTCAAGGACATCCCGTTTTCTCCAGAAATTTGCTTGTACGAGGTGAATTGTTGAGAAAGTAAAAGCTGAAGCATCTGCATGTGCAAGTTGCGAGTCACACCGGGCAGCCATAGGAAAACGTTTTTCATCTTGCCGCGGGCGGGAAAAAGTTTTGTTCACCGAATATTTAGTTCTATGTGTGATATTTTCACGGGTGCAGGTTTACCCGTGAAAAAGAGTACATCCAATGTGAACGAGGTTGATGGTTATTATGCTAGGGGGAAAAAAAGTCATGTGTGAGTGTAGCACCAAGGTATTTGTCAAAATGTTAGTAATAAAGGGTTCAGCTTGATGTTTATCAATACCAAAATTGCCTTTTCGATCAGTACGGTCACAAAGGGGATCTCTATATTGGTTTTATGGTTATATGCTATGTTATGTTTCTTTGTACAGTTTTCTTGACTTCGTTTCGTTTGTTAGAATGATCGTCAATTATTATCGGATATAGATGGCGTGGCTACATTTCACTAGAGTACGAATAACTGCTAAAGCGACTAGGTAAACGTTTATTGGAGCTTATGGTATGATTATACATTAGGGCATACTTTCATAGCTTGAGTCCTCTATTTTGTTCTTCTGAGTCAGTTTCGCGACAAGAGTTCGCTAATATTAATGCGTCATTATTATAAGGGGCAGTGAATTGAGCTAAAGTTATCGGAGTTCATGATTTTCTTGTCTTCTAACATTAGGAACACCTCGAGAGATGCGCTTTCCGAACAACTCGCTGCGGTTTGTGCGAGGCAGAGGTCGGCCTGTCCCTCCTGCTGGAGCACTGCTCCAAGGCATGTCCCAAGAGAAGCGTCATATGCAGAATCTGCTCCGCTGTTCTCTTTGCGGAGGAAACGCAGGTGAGTTATGCACAATATGCGCGCAACCAACAGGCGGTGCTACCATAGCGACATGCTCATTACTTTAAACCGGTTACTCATTTTCTTTTGTCACAGCTTTCGTTGACATTAGCGATAACATAGTTGTGAATAATGCCGTTGGCGAGAAAAAAACAACGAAACCAAACACAGATATTAAAGGGACCTGTAAAGTTACTTCTTGTAACAGACAGAAAAAGAATTCAGTCGATGGTTACGCACGACCAGTCGTTATGCCTGTACAAAAAAGGTAAAAGGCGACAAGATGCGATCATTACAGCGCCTGTCTGCTTGTAGAAAGTCGTGCCTCATTTTATCTTTGTTCAGTTACACACGAAGCGAGCTTTCCTTAATGAAAGTTGTCTGTCATGTCCTGGCTCGCAGAATACAGAAATTAAGTTTAGTTCAGTTTATTTTTCCATGTTTACATAGAGATGGCTCAGCGAAAAAAGCCGCAAAGGGAAGCTTGACACGCCCCTTGGCACCTGCATTCCAAAGCAGCGGGCAACAAAGGTGGTGTACAAACATACTAACGACAACAGAACAAAGCGGGAAGCATATAAACGATCACTGAAGAGCTGACGTATCGTGCAGAACCGAGAAGCAAACTTAACGTAACATACAAAACGACAGCAAAATTAACTATACCTATCGCATAAGCCGTAGCCCAGGAAGATAGTAAAGCGGGAGTAGCGCAAAAAGAATTAGGGCTGTGGTTTGGCATGTCGTGTCAAGGTTCCGCGACAAAAGAAACCAAAGAAGCAATAAAAACTTGGTGTTAAGGAAGCAAAGAAGGTAGGGGGAGGAACTACACGTATATGTAATCAAACTGGCTTGCTGCGGTTGCCTACGTAGGGGAAAAGGTCAGGGTAAAACGACCAAGAAAGTGCAGGTTACACACTGCCGAGGAGGCCGGCTTCGTGGGCAAAGTTACACAGGGAGCGGAACTAAACTTCTGAAACGATGCTTTAAATTTTTGTAATACGAGGATCCGTATTATAAAGTTTAACAAATAACGATAAAGAAGTTATGATTTCCTTGCCATCGGAAAATTTTATCCGTGGATTCAACGCAGCTAATAAAGAAATGGCTCTCTCTTCGCTGTCTTAGACATCCTGCATGAAACGTGAAACATGAAATTATTTTTTTTTTCAGGAACACTCCAAATCTTGCCGCATGGCGGAAGAGGCGGAAGACAAAAAAGTGAGTAAAATAGCAATATATATTTTTTCCATTTGTATGGCGCTGCTGTGTTGCGCTGTGTTGCGTAGTCGCAATCATTCGAAAACACAGCACTAGCGCTGCTGTGTTTTCGAATGATTGTGATTGCGTTCTTTCGCCCATATTTCACTTGCTGTGTCTGTTATGCAGCAGCGCAGTAGTTTAACGCCGCTGCCCTTTTGTAATACGGTGTCAAAGTAGGTACATTGTGACGTGAAAAACAATTGTACGCTTCTCGGAAATTTCATGGCTGACTGCCGCTAAGGTTCCTTTGAGCGCCGATATTTTCCTTAGAGAAAGAAGCACGAATCCTAAAAAACAATCCCATGTTCATTGATCAGTTAAATATACGACGGTAGTATTAGGAGTAGTATTAGCACTATTGCTACTGTACAGTTCGACCACTTTTTATTTTACTGCTAGTAGTAGTATTGGATGAAAACATCTCTTTCAAACACTCCCGATTCATGGCAGGGAAATAGAAATTTACGGACAAGGAACCTCGCTCCAGAGGCCTCAGGCTGTGGCCCGTGCGCTAAGCGCATGTGTTGGGCACCTGTGCGGGTGAATGCGTCAGCCACGTCTGCAGTTAAAAAAGAAAGGAGAGAACGAGGAGAGGATGGAGATGCGAAGGAACGCGAAGTGTGGACAATGCCGGAGACGGTGGGCATTGTTAAGAAACTCGCCGCAGAGAGTCCAACGCGTGCAAACCGGTCGATGCTCAGTGAAGTATCGAGCTGCGCTCTAGGTATTGATTGCCCTTACCAAGTTTCAGGGACCCATGACGCGAGAGGTAGAGGCGTATGCCAGCCCGCATTATTTGAGAAGTTAGTCATGACTAAGGCGAGAAAGACGACAGGCTGGAGGACGTGGGAATAAGAATGAGGCAGTTTAATCTCTGCAGTGTTTCAATGAGAGCGGTTATTCTGGATAAGTGCTGGGAAGGGTAAAGCCTACACTTCATCGCGTACGAGGCCATAGATGGGGTGTGGTAGGGACTCGCGGAGATTTGGTTTGGATGCATTTGTTTTCAACGTTGCTTGCTTGGATCAGGCTGAGAACCGTATCGTACGGGCAGTTAAAGAACCGAATAAACGCGTTTCGTGTCAAATTTAAGCCGGAGTTCTGAGGCGCCTCTAAGGGGTCGACAAAGAGTTCACTCGAAGTTCTGTGCCGTAACCAGGCTGCCTGTATTTGAGCGTTTGAAAATTTCGTCTCCATGGCCGCTCTATTGTTGCCAACGGCGATGAAAGTCGCACACGCTAGAACAACAGTAGAACGCGATAACCACTGAGCTAGAAAAGCACACCAGTGTGTCATGCAAATATGTCTTATCACGCAGGTGAACCCCCACCCTTGAGAGGATGCTTAAAGTAATCCAGCTTCACGCATATTAAAACAACGTATGCGCTGTTAGATATACAGTGAAATAACAAATCCATATATAGGGAACTAACGTAAACAGCGAAAGAAAAGCTATTCCCCTTGCGAGCTCCCATGTTTGATATCTCGTTCTTAACAAGTAAAATTGTCCTGCAACTGAACACAACGAACCTTCAAAGAGCCCTACTATCGATTTTGCGCCGGACATGTGAATATCGCCTGATTACAGGAGGTATTCAGAGTCCTGGAGAGTGCACATTTGGCGATAAGAGTTAATAGAGAATAGCCTAGTAATCTGCGATTCGGTGATGATATTGCCTTGACAAGTCACTCATAGGATGAATTGCAAAGCATGATCAATGACTTGCTATTCAATGATTAAGCGTGATCAATTAGGCAAAGTAGAAGGGTGGGTATGAAGATTAACATGCCGAAAACTAAAGTAATGTTCAGGAGTCTCAGCAAGGAAAAACAGGTTACGGTTGGCAGCGAGGCGCTGGAAGTGGTTGGGGAATACGTCTACTGAGAGCAGGTAGTGACCGTAGATCCGGACAACGAGACTGAAATAACTTGAAGAATAAGAATGGGGAGGAACGCATTTGACAGCTACCCTCAGGTCATGAATGGCAGTTTACCAGAATCCCCCAAGAGAAAAATATATTACAGGTGCATCTTAAAGGTACTCGCCTATGCGAGTTAAACGTGGAGGCTAACGAAACGGATTCAGTTTAAACTGTGGATAATGCAGCTAGCTATGGAAATTAAAATTACAGCGCCCGTCCTGTGTTTTTCGTGTTCCTTCTGTCCTCGTTCCGTAGCGCTGTTGTGAATCTGTTTATTAAGCATGAACCAACTAGCCCACACCAGAATCCTCTTAAAATTATACTTGTAAGGATAAGGAGTTTCGAAGCTTACTACAGCTCCCTGTTATGAATCCTTGGTGCACGTGGCCCACTGCGAGCACGCTCTGTTTACCGAATTCCACGCGCAGTTCTCGTTTTCGACAGGTGTCAGGGTTAAAATCGCTTGGAAGTGACCTTGTTATGTGTAACGGTATCGGAGTCCCGGTCGTTTGACGGGTCAAGCGACGAATCACGAAGGCGGCAATCCGAAGGCGGGAATCGTTATATTCGCCACAAAATATCCCTGTCTTGTGGAGAAGTTTTGTAACCACCTTGCTCGCGTGCTGTGCGAGAAAGCAAATCGAAATGCGCTAAGGGTGAATTCGCCGCCGCGCGTCTTCTTTTACTCAATATTCTGAATAGATCTTTCTTTTCATGTACAAAATTACTCATCCGAAACGCCTTTTCTAGACTCTGAAGCACAGGTGGGCTGCGGAAAATATGAGCGTGTTGTTATTTCGGCTGATGTACCTACATTCGGCCACATGATGAGCGCTCGATGCACGTGTTGAAGGCTCCCACAGCGCATATTAGCGGCACACTAAATGCCGGCTATGTTATCCTCAGTACATATTAGCGCAGGTTGCAACTATGGTCGAGTACCGCTGCAATGAAGAAATCGCGGGACCCCTTCGACCTCGTTGCAACAAGGCTCGACTGTAATAATGATAAGTGTAATAGAAATAATAATATTGATACGAGCTGTTTCTCTCTCGTAACAGTACTCGATCCGAAACACGCACACAATGTGCCCACATGGACCACGTGACCTCAATGGATGGGGTAGATGGGTTTTATTGGCATTTACTTTGAATAAGGCCTACGGCTAGCGCCATTTTGCCTAGCACACTCTCTGGCTCCAGATGTAAAATGGTCTTATTGGCCTACACGTGTTTGCATGAGTTTTCGGTCAGAACAGACAACCAGCCGGTACCGCTTGCTCCCGAGAACGTGCCATATGTGACTATGGTTTTGAAACGATAAAATAAATATTTGCGTGCGAGTATACGTGCGCAGCGTAAAATACTGACCGTTTTTCAATGGCACATGACTGCAGAGCTTCGTAGAGATGTTCCGCGTTGGTTTGCATCACTAAGCGTGTTTTTCTTGCAGGCCTCTAGTGCTCCTGCAGGCAGCGGGGCCAAGATGAAAAAGGCAAAGTTCCAATCTAAGGACACGGACGCTGAAATCAAGGAATTGCGGAAACTGTTGAATGCTGCAAGAAAGGAAATAGCCGAGCTGAAGTTGACCCAGGTATATTGAAACCGTCGGAGCAGGATTTTTACCACAAATATTTTGTCAGCCGTTCGTATTGTAAAAAGCTGGCAATGGCATAAACCTGGCACGTTTCCGAAGGCTGCTTGTAATTTTGGCTAAATTTCCAAACGTAGCACATTATACCGGAACACATATTTCCGCTAACTCCTTGTGTGAGCGCTACGCTGAAAGCCAGTGTGTTATTCTTGGATGGAGTGAAAGCCGCGAGTAAATACGTTATTTACACCATGACAACATCCTGCAAACTAATCGATTGGAACGCGAAGGGATACAACGAATTAATAATACATTTGCTAGGCTATGACTCTAGTCAGTGGTGAGGACGCTGTGGGTAACGTTTTAATTATCCAGCACTATAAACACGACTGTTCACTAGAGCAGCATGAACCACGTCAGTAGTTAACAAGAATGAACGGAAACAAAAATGTGACTGCGTGTTCTTTCGTACATAAATTTATGCTCACACTATATTTCTGGCCAGCCTGAGGAAGCAAAGACGCCTGCTTACCCGAAGCGAAGGGGGAATATAGCCCAGCCTAAGGGAAGCTGGCAACCAGGAAAGCGTCTTTCATCTTCTTGGCTGGAATTGCGCCAATTTTTCTCAAACCGTAAGGGACCAGAGCGATATCATTCAGTGATTTCGTAGAGTAGTTGGAATGCGTTCTGTTCCATTCAGGTATCACACGAATATTCGAGGGGTGTCGCTGAAATTGACCATCGTTGCCTCGGTTGAAATAGTGAGTTGTAGATGGCAAGCCATTTAATGGCATGCCACATTTTTTTTCCGATACAGCCCAAAATTAAAAACCCGGGAGTCGCGCAGTGGGGGAGGGGGTTCTGTGCAGCTTTTACTCGCAACATCAAGTAACGCTGGTTAGCGGGCCGAAGAGGCAGCAAGAACCAATGGGATTCGTGCCTGAGACCTTGTATTGTTAGCGAATGGGGGCTTGGCAACGCCTTCTAGGTCTGTTCCTTTTGAAGCATCTTAACTTCTGGTCAGTGACCCATCCGAGACAAAAAATCCTTTGGAAATAATTGAATTCATTCGAGCTAGGCAGCCGGTTGGGTATATCTTTTCTGTTGATGATAGATTATCATTTTATTCTATTCCCCACAAGGAATTGCTCATAGCCGTTCGAGAATGCATTGAAGAAGACGAGGTCCCGTTCTTCAAAATGCCGCGGGGTTTCAATCGAGATTTTCATGTCGTTGTTAGAAATTTTTCTAACGCTTCAGTCGCACAGTTCCGGAGTGTATTATTCATACACAAGAAAGGGATTTGTATTGGCTTACGTATGACACATGGTCCTACCGAAGGACAGTCAATGAGAATCTAAGAACATTTAGCGAGCACGGAGAAGGATTAGAATTTACACCAGAGCAGCCGGAATGCAAAAAGTTGCAGTTTTAGACTTGGACTCTCTTTAGTAGGTCGGAAAATTTTCTGGATGTAATGCCCTCGTGTCCAAAATGAATTTTTATCTCATGAATCGGCACACTCGAAAAGATTCAATTGGGCCATTGCCACATTAAGTCTAAAGGCCGCCATTGTGAGGTCGTGTTGTCATACCATGGGAAGGAACTTACAGTTATAGATAGTAAGGCTTCGAAATGCAGGCTACCTTCAGTCTGTTCTGAGGGAAGTAGCTGAGTACCTTGTCCAAAGCGCAAAAGAGAGGAAAAGTAATCAGCCCAAGCAAGAAGATGAAAGAATTAGGCCAGAAGTTGTTCACTACTCCCACCGAGTCACTCATAACCTGAAAAAAAAAAATAGACACAAAGTACAAAGTCGAGTAGTTTTCTCTGCTCCATATAAGCTGGCCGCATTGTGTCCTCGTAAAACAAAGCAATAAGAAGGGAACAAACACGTGGAACGGAACATTCCTGCTTGTTCGTGGATTGTAATGAGAGGGTTATTAGATTGCCCCACGCGTCTGGTCAGGCATACATCGGTCAAACGGGGCGCTGGTCAACTGTATTGTTAAGGGAGTATAAACGTTTTATTGCGACTGCAACGGGTTTTAATTTGCCGCTACATTGCAAGGGCTGCGAACTGCGCTCGCGCATGCCCATTCTTAAGTGAACGGTTGTTTTAAGTAGAAGCCGCGAACATGTTGCCCGTGAATTGAACAAAAGCTGTTTTTGATTAGGAAAAAGGTTCGTGATGCATTGGTCTTCCTATATAAGATTGAAGAAGGCTTTTGAGAAAGATTTCCCTGAGTTAAGAACTTGCGTACGGGTGCTTTCTATGCGATGGCGTGAATTGTTCAGCGCGCGAAGCCATTTCCAAAAGGTTTATGTTGATTAATGTGCTATTTACTGCCTTTTACCTTTTTAATGCAATTCCATTCTGTTATTCTCTCTTCAGATCGTATTGAAGCAGATTACTTTGGCCCTTTACAGCGCGTACCATTTTGTCCTTTTAATGGAATGAATCAGCGATTGCCTCTATCACTTTTAACCCGCCCCATGTCGCCGTGTTAAATATGTTTCCCTTTAACATTTTGTTTTTGTACAATCTCTTTACCCAAGCTGCACCTGATAGGTGGTATGACGGTGTTCCTATCATTACATGTGTGCTTCAATTAGAGATGTAAAATTTCACGAAATTTTGAATGGCATGAAAAAAAAACGTTTTTTTTTCAGGGTTTTTTTCATGAAAATTGGAAATTTTGCAAAACGTGACAAAAACAGATTTAATTGCAACAGCACGACGATCAATAATAATGCTCCGAAGTTCAGTCGAATATGTGATTATAGATGTCATATTGTGAAACGAACTTATTTTTCTATTGCACCGAGGAGATAAATAATGATTTGCACTTCAGGCGAATATGGAGATATAAATAACATATTTGTGGAACGAATTTCTTGTTCTATTGCACCGAGAAAGGGAACATGAAAACTGATCTATAAGTCACTCCATATCGGACTCAGAGTCACTGCCGCTGGGTGCGGCACTACGCGCAGCAGCATGGTTTGAAGCTGTGTCCACAGCTAGGTTCGACGGCACATACACAAACTTTCGAACGCGTTCTCCTGAAAGCATGTTGCGAATCCTTGTATGCACGTTTCCGAAACGGGACCAGTTTAGTTCGCAGCTGGCGGATGATGGTGGTATCTGCAGCAGTCGGCAAGCCAGACGAGTTAGCGGCTGGTTGGTGCAAAGGCCTTGCCACCAGGTAGATGGGGTCACGTGCTTCGCTGAAGACCCTTGTCCTGGACCAAATTCCTGCGGATGTCCTGTACTCTGCTACGTTGGAAATCAAGAAGCTGGGCTTACATTTGTTTAAAACCGCCTACGTGCACAGCAGCCTATGTTGCATCGTGGTGGAGCAGCGCAAAGGACGGGACACAAGAAACAAGGAAAGACGTACACAGGCTCTGTTCCACCACGATGCAACAGCACCAACTAGCCCAGCAACTTGCTCTTCTAAAGCCTATGTTATTTATGCCGTGTGTGCAGCGCTGTAGAATTTGCAGCCATTTTGTTCTACTTCAGCCGTGAGTTCAAGTATTAATGTGTTTTTAGGTCAAGCCTGGATCTTATATGTGACCTGGCCTTCAACTCGCGTACTCGCAGCACGAACGTTTTAAAAGCACTACCTGGAACCGGCGATGACGACTGCTCTCCAGTCGTTCAACGATGCACTCTGTAATGGTTTTCAAAGCAAAAACAAAAACCTAAACTGAAAGCAAGCAACCATAAAACCTTCAAATTGCATTTTGAAATAGAAAATTGAAATTTTTGATGTTTTTTTCCTTTTTCCCTCTTCTGAAAAAAACGAAAAAAACCGTTTTTTTTTCTCCAAAATTGCAGTGTTTTTTTCAGGCCTTCACATCTCTAGCTTCTATAAAAGGATAAGTTGTAAGTAACGCGTCTTCTTGTCTGCCTTGCTTGTGTTCGTCCGATGTAGCGCTAACGCTTTACCAAACAAAATGAGCACCACCCGCGGCTCAAAACTCCAACCCCTAGCCGCCTTCCCGTTTTGCGGAATAAAGTGTTATGCTACTACTACTAGTAAAAGAGCGAGGAAGAACAAGGCAGAAGGAAGAAACAGAGAAGTCATGACAACACCAGCGCTGACGTTCAACAGTTTTTCGAAGACAGACAAACTTGGGCTTAAATAGAGCAAAGAACGCTTACACTTCAAGCCTCTGTGACCATGGTGTGCGGACTCTATTGTTATGTATTTTCGCACACCTGCTTGAATGCACACATGTTCGTTTTTTTTCTCAGAGCATCCAGGAGCGGAAGACAGCGGCGCTGCTGCGTCGTACGGGGCCGTCGTACGTTTGGTGCCTGGAGCCGTACCGCCGGCTTCGCCAGCACGCGCTCACACACCGCGACGACTGCCTGAGCGAGCCCATCTTCTTCGGACTGGCCGGCTGCAAGTTCCGGCTGCAGGCCAACTTGTATGGCGTCGCTGGCGGTGCCGGCTCACACATGGCCTTCTTCGTCCAGTTCAAGGTCAACGACGTGGCCAGGATGGGCAGCTGCTGCACCAAGAAGACCAGGGTGAGGTGTCTAAACACATAACACGCGGTCATCTGAAGCCGGTTTCTTTTTAGAAAGGGAAGCACTTTTATGCACTTGCTCAAGGGTAGACGGCGTCGTTATACCAGGTGTTCCAAGGAAGAGCGCCGCTGAATTTAAAAATAGGGTTTTTGTGGTAAATAGATATTTTTTGAGGCATAGTAACCCCAGTGTTGGCGTACGTCAAGAAAGAGGTGAATCATGTTAGTTACTGAAGCGGTTAACCTAGTTCTAGTTATATAACTAGAAGAAAAGGAGTGGAATGGAGTGCATGTGGCAGCTGCTCTCAGATCATGAACGGCAGTTTAATCAGCATTCCTCAAGGGAAAAATGTATAACAGCTGCACCTTACCGGGGCTTACCTATGGAGCAGAACCGTAGAGGCTAACGAAAGTAGTGAACATAGATTGAGGACTACGCAGTCAGCTATGGATAGGAAAGCAATAGAAGCAAGTGTAATAGACAGGAAGAGAGCAGAGTGGGTCGGGGAACAAACTGTAGTTAATTAGCTACCAGTCCAAATCAAGAAGAAACAGGCATGGGCAGGGCATGTAATGCAAACGCAAGATAACCGATGGTCGTTGAGGATAATGGACCAGATTCTAAGAGAAGGCAAGCGCAGCAAGGGGCGGCAGAGTGTTAGGTGGGCGGATCAGATCAAGTAGTTGTACGATGGGAAGTTGCGTGAGTTGAATTTGATTTATGGTGAAAGGTAGCGCGAAAAGAGCAAGGATTAAAGGGAGAGTCAAGACACGACACAAGCGCTTTTTTTTCGCAACTAAAGCTTTATTGTAAAAAAACAAAATATTTACCCTCTTCGTGAAGAGATAACCAAATGATAGCACCATGAAAAGGACAGGGCGAAAAATTCAGAAGAAGGGATTGCTGAGCAACAAGTGATATGATACAAAAGGCAGGAAACGCCTTTTGTGTCATATCATCAAAAGGAACTAGCATAATTAGATTGTACGTGGAACTGATTTTCCTTTCAATTTCTTTTGGTCTTGCTTTATTGTGACTGTGGAGTTTCCTGCATTTTGTGTCATATCTCTTGTTACTCAGCATTCCCATCTTTTGAATTTTTTGCCCGGCGCTGTTCGTGGTGTTATCCTTTTGGTTATCTTTTTTCGACGTGGGTATATATTTTTGTGTTGTTTCCAATAAAGTTTTAGTCTAGAAAAAAAGCGCTGGCGTCGTTTCTTGCAGCTTTCTTTGGTCCTTCTTCTTTCCGCGGTACGTGTCTCCATGAATCACATCAAGAAGTTTGCGGGGCAATGTGGACGCAGATGGCATAGGAAAGGGTTAATTGGAGAGATATGAGAAAGGCGTTTATCCTGCAGTGGGCTTTGTCAGGATGCTGCTGCTGGTGATGATGATGACGAAACACATCGTGGTATTGAAGAGAGTTTCAGCAATACTGTTCACTTAAATAGAAATCACCTCTTTCGAGGTCGTCTGCTATCTCTCGTTTGTTTCATGTTGTAAAAACTTATTTCAGAGCACCGTGGATGAGGGCAAGATCACGTTTCCGCCGGCCGACCTTTCCGCCTTTCCTCTGATTGAAGCTTTTTTCTCTCTCGCTGGATTAGCTTATGGAGCGTTACCCTCACAAGCAGTGCTCTCCCCTACAGCCACCATATTCTCGCCGGTTTTCTCACGCACCGTTGCCAAGCCAACAACATGGCGCTCAGTTGGTTTCACTGAGGAAGCTATGAATAGCTTCGGACTTCGTAGTCACAAACAAATATAGTAGATCATTTCGATAGAAGGGGACTCGCCGTTCCCCATAAGTACCGTGGGTAGTTACAAACACAGCGAAAATGAATGTTGTAGTGGAACAGTAGGTTCCCGTACTCACTTTAAGCCATCTGTATTGTTTTGATTGTAGTTTTCCTTTCGCCTGACGTGTGCAATGGGCTTTCATGTACGTGCTACAAGCACCCCAAGTGAGTGTATACCTCGTGCCGTCACGCAGTGTCTGATCCGGGTGGCTTCGCAGCGAGAGGGGGTTGACAACGTGGACTACACATTCGAGTTCTGCACTTTCGGCCAGGACCGGCGGCGCAGCTCGAGCCGGCCTCTGCACATGTGGAACACGCTGTTTGGACGCGAGAAGTTCATTCGTTTCGAAGAACTGGAGGACAAGCGCACCGGATACGTCGTTGACGACCTGCTCATTCTAGAGTTCCACGTGATCGATTGATGCTCTTCTCATCATCTTCAACATGCGGAAAAAATCAAACAAAAGAAATGTAAACAAAAGCTTTGTTGCCAGATTAGGATTTCTTGGGATTCGTACTGACGATGCGTTATCACGGAACTCTCTCCCCCACGTTTTACAAAAAATAAAAAGCTCTTGCCTTGAATGAGGTTAGGGATGAATGGGAGCAAAGATAAGAACGTTGCCGTTCCATAACTATGCATTGGACATATACCATAGCGCGTATACCGCCTGCGCTACTTCTTATCGCGTGCTGCGACTGTGCATGCGAAGTGGTTTTCGACCAGGCAGGCGTGCCCCGAGTTTTGCGGCTCATGGAGCTATTTTTGCGCCCTCAGGGTGATCTGCGCATTCATAGTGGCGGTGCGCAGTGTACAGTGGTGGTCCACAGTGCGCAAGGTTCCTATTTGTTTTATCACCTCGAGGAACTCATCCGGCCCCCTTGGTTGTTATGGGTAATGGTCGAATCGATATTTGCAGAAATGTTTCATTGGATAGCGCTCGCGACATGCGCATGCATTGTACTTCACTACCCCTTTTGGGCTTCAGACGAAACACCACCTTTTTACGACAGCTTAAACGCAGCTGTACTCCACGAGCTCAGTTTCGTCAAATAGCATTCACCACATCTGCACACTAAGGACATACAATGGCTTCATCAGCTTCAGTGTGAAAGAAAACGAAGCGTAAAGCGCAGTACCTTAAAGTGTTCATGACGTGAGTGTGACTTGTATACGAGAAAATATTTTTAAGCGCTGCCTTCGCGTACTGTGTGCCATAACGACTGCAGATCCGCCAGCGGCAGTTTTTAATCAGCACATTGATCAAGGATACCGTGCACGCCTTACGAGCTAGAAACAGGCCGGTAGACAGTTCACTCGAAACAACCATCGCAGTCTGGGTTGCACGCGGTTGCGACTAGCAGTTTTTTTCCCCTCGCATCAATCTCAGTGTAATAGATGGTCATGCAGAGCTGTAGGCATGCAGTAAAGCTTTCCCTGTGCTTCAATATGTTCACTATGAATGAGATGCGGAGTGTTGAACGTAGCGTGTATTTAGGCAGTCCTAGAAGGCGTGCTCAACAGGTGAGTTCCAGCAGCATGTCATTGTATGCTGAGGTTGAGGTACATGCGGGCCTCTGTACAAGAAAAAACGAAGTGCATAGCTCCACGAAGGCATCACAGACGGCGGAGTGTTGCGAAGCACAGTGGAATGATGCATATAGTACCATCTGGTATGCTGCGGGGAGCCAGAACAATGCAATGCCAGACAAAGTACATAAAATTTGTGAACGTACACACGCGCAGAAACAAAACGGTATGCAAAACACAAGGCGAAATTCTATGTACAGTGGGTAATCTCTTCCACACTTTTTACGGACCATTATACGTACGATATACGCGCTTTAGCAGATGACGAAGGAGGAACAAAAAAACATCGCGAAGATAGGAGATGCGGTATAATGGCCGCTCTACAGCGAGAACTGGAAAGAGATGCCAGGTGTGCCCGACGCGAGGAGCCACTTGCGCGTCAGGAAAATTGCTCTGACACCGTCTGGTTCTGCTTGGTGAGCGGCGGGACGGGCTCCTTCAAGTAGAGGTAGTCCCAGCACCAGGTGTTGTACGCGAGAAGCACGATGAGCGCGCAGCCGATCTTCATCGCGATGCCGGGCAGGATGAACTCGTCCTCGAGCAGGTCCCCGTAGTCGGTGACGTACTCGCTGACGGGCGTCGCGGTGGACGCCATGAAGCCGAAGTAGCAGCAGAACGTGAACGGCATGAGCAGGTACATGGGATGCACCTTGAGCTCGTCCGACATGTGGCAGATGAGCGGCGCGAATATGACTATGTTGTTGAGCGAGTTGTTGATTTCGGCCAGTACCAGCGCCAAGAACGTGACCAGCAGCTGGAGGTGGAAGGCAGACTTGATGGTGTGGTGCGGCAGCATCCAGTCGAAGAACTGCTGCAGGTTGTAGCGCACTATCAGCTTGGCCACGCATACGCCAGCGCCCATGGTTATGATGAAGGCCCACGAGATCTTTTTGACGGCGTGATGCGCCGTGTGGCCTCGGAAGCGACGCCGACCGTGTTCCCGGCCGCGTCGCTGGTGGTAGATGCTGGGCACGGCGTGCAGAACGAAGGCGGAGAAGAAGACGCAGGCCGTCTCATTGAAGATGGATTCGGCCACTTCGACCTCGAGCGCCTCGGCGTAGTGGTGCGAGCCGACGATGGCGGCCGCCATGCACAGGAAGGTGATGATGGTCGCCACCTCAGTGTACGTGACGGCGCCCAGCTCGGCGAAGTGCCGGTAGATGATGTCCTCGAAGGCCCGCTTGGAGATGTGGTCGCTGGACACCACGTCGCTCGCGTAGCACACGGACAGCACGAACCACAGGAGGAACGAGCAGAGCACAGTGAGGGGCAGGTGACACTGGACCCACTGGTAGATGGTGATACGGCGGTAGTTGTACATCTGCTCCATGAAGGCCTTCACGAACAGGTTGCCCCCGCAGCCGACCACGGAGCCCATGCTGCCTAGCACTGCCGAATAAGAGATTCCGATGAGGAGGCCCTTTTTGACAGTGAAGAACTCGCTGAGGATGCGGATCACGTCCGGGATGACAACGCCGCCTTCGATGAGGTAGCGGGCCTCCATGATTGGCGTGCCGATGCCAGCGGTGCGGCGGATGTAGCGCGTTCGCAGCTCGAGCACGTGGAACAGCCGGTTGTCCTGGATGTGCTGCAGGGCTTCCATGGCGATGGGCAGCACGATAGCGGCGGTTCGCACGGCGTTGGTCCACATGGATACCAGGATGGTGGTGATGACGAATCCGCCGATGATAAAACCCGACTTCCCGCCGAAAACCAGCAGGAAGGTCAGGATGAGTCGCTTGTGGAGGTTGGTCGCCTCGACGCCCTGCACCACGAGAGCATACCTGTGGAAGAGAATGTGTTACAGTGACTCGCGTTCTTGCGAAGATGGTCTGCTTGTGAAATTAAGCAACCAAGGAACTTGTTTGTGCGAACGCGAACATATCTTGCTGCTGGAGAAAATCTTAGGAAATTAACCACTTCTATTTCTCATTATCGACCGTTATGAGGATGGAGAATCGATGAACTCGTCTCCTACTAAGTCAGTTGTGATACTACGGAGAAAATTTAGATTATTTCACAGGATATTTGCGAGCCATACTTTTAATACGTGTTGGTCAAGGTTGATACTGTGAAGTGGTGGTGGGCAGACAAAGGCTTGAAAGATAATGAGGATGCCATAGATTCAAACATGCGCTTAATTTAAAAAATTGCAGAGCTTGCATATGCTTCTGACTTCCACTTAATAAAGTGCTTTTAGGGCAAAAGCTTACCATAAACGGTTATATGTTTTCCTGTTTGAAACAGGAAGCCATCGAACAAACCAAGGAAGTATCCTTTTTTTTTTCTAGGTAACGCCAGCACTTGAAAAGAAGAATGAGGGCATATAATGACTTTAAACGGCGTATTCCAGTCGGCGTTTTGGAGCAGCGCTGTGATTCTGAGACGGAGCGTAAAATCCGCAGCGGTATCCGGAAGTCGCAGTTCACGACTGCAACAATAGATGCGCTTCTGGCTGCGCAGGGCAAGGCCGAGCGCGATCCGCCGCGAAGCGAGCTGCTCTTTCTCCACGATTGGAAAATAGGATATTAATCTAAGTCACCTATTCAAGCACTGGTTTCTGTTCGGGAACAAAGAAAAGGTGCTCCGGATGGCCGATTGGAAGACGTCATAAGACCGTGGGTGTCACGTGTCACCTTCGCCAATTCTAGACGGCAACGCAGGTTACGACATTTAGATATTCATGTATCAGCGTGCACTGAGCAACGGCATTCACAAATGACTTGTGTGAGTAAGTACAAGCGAAAGCAGAAAACGAGCATCGTATCGAAGCGTTGGGGCAAACCACGGATGGCGCAATGGTAGCTGTCACTTGCCAGTTATTGCGATGCGAAAAATCACTTCCACAGAAACGGGCAAGGACCATTACAGGGTCTCAGAAGGGTACGAAAGAGGATAACGACGAGGTAGTGCGGCGTTTAAGCTTTACAGAATATATAGTTCCGAATCTAGAAAACAAATCTGGCTTGGCCGTATTTGAACAGGAGGATTAATGCGTTTTCCACCAAGCCTTCTACTCGGGCTAGCGCCAGAAGGGTGGTCTCATCAATCAATAGGTGTGATAGCGTGAAGGTGATGGAATGTTTGAGCGCAGTCGTATTTACTGACACCTAAACAAGCACGTCGGTACGATGCTAACAGTGATTCCAGCGGCACAACATGCATAGGGAACAGTCGCACAAACTAGAAATTATTTACGAAGTGTTAATCCACCTACAGATATTTAAGCAAATGGCATGAGGCCCCGATTTTCAACACAAAAGTGTTAAGCGAAATATGCTTAAAATAACGCATGGAGATTATCAGCGGCTTCTGCCGACACTGTCTTGACTACTTTGTTCCTTAACATGAGAAGCATTCATAACTGATGTAAACATAACAAATACGTTGTAGTTATTAACAATCTCTGATAGGAACCATAGAGGTTAGGTAGAACGGTGTCGTTTAGCAGAATTGTTCCACTGTTTAGCAGTGGAACAATTCCTCTACCACTATTTAGGAGGCATGCGACCAGTCGTATGAGCAGCAACAAGCTGATATTGGTTTATAAAAAAAAAACAAAGTACGTCGTACCCAATATAGAGCAGCATTGTTTCAGAGGTGTAGTACGCCAGAAGCTCTCCACTTGAGAAACCAAGAAACGGTGGCGCCAGGATGATTGGCAGGAAAGATACGATGGCTGGTGGGAAGGACTGCATCAGCGTAATCCAGAAAAAAAAAAGAGGTATGGGGAAACTTCTGTACTACTATCGCTGACGTACTTTAGCCGGCCTACGAAATTTTATCTGACATTAATCTCTATTATCTTGAGGCACATTACGCTCTAGAAAAGGCAATTAATATGGCGATAAGAAACTTTATTCAACGTTCTTAATCAAGGAGACTAAGTTTTAAACAACCAGTCCTCCTATTGCCGCTACCAGAAAATGTTCGTGTGCAATGGTTGTGTTCTTCGGCGTATTTTTCCTTAGTGGTGAAACGCATTATACTGTTTGAATTCCAGATTTTTCCGTATAAAGTATTGTGTCGACAGGGCACAGCCCACTTTGCTAATGCAGGGACAATCCCACTGAGATAAAAATAAAGGCTACCTCTGTTCTTATATAGTACGCCCTTAAAAATGACGACGTATGCGTTCACTGCTCACATGGCTGCGAATGTAGGAAGATACATTATCTACTCGAAACCTATAGAATCTTAGAAGATTATTAAAGTGAGTGTAAGAGAGGAGGACAGCGCGCAGTTGTAGAAGATGAAGGAGATAAGTCTGTAGAATAATAGTTGGACTTTTAAACAGAATCCTTAGGGCAATGACATGCAACTTTTGTTGTTAGGAAAAAATGAATCTCCGTATTTATGGTTATGCTGATATTTATCTGAACGCGGAAGGTGCATTTAATGCCGAGGAAATTGGATTTAAAAATTTTTCCCCGCCGTTTGATTCAAACTCGTTATGTCGAGGCTAAAAAAAGAGTCCGTGATCATCGTTTGGAAGCGAATTATGTTGTAGCATAACCTCGAGGATCCGCGAAAAAATATGGTCTTAACGCACTACTGTATAATTGAGAAAACGGCCGGTGATGGCTAAACCTGTTTATCATTTTGTGACCTTGTCCTATAAAAAAATTGGCTGTGGCTTAGCTAAAGTTAAGCCTGGATATTTCGAAGCGAAAAGCTGCGGCGAGGCGGAGGAGGAGCCGGGCGTGTAGTGAATACGGTGCTGTCTTAGAAGGTTGCTTTAGAGTCATGTACTGTGGCGTGCATTCCTTTCGGGTGTACACCAAGATATGAGAGACAGGCATTTCCTTTCCTTAAAACCAATTCTCATTTCTTTTCATTTTCCTTAAGGCCCTTACGGCGCGGTTCGCGTATCCACCGAGATATGAGAGAGACAGGCGTCGTTTCCTTTCCTGAAAACCAATTTTCTTTTCATTTTCCTTCCCTTACGGCGCGGTTCGGGTGTCCACCGAGATATGAGTGTTTCCTGGCACACTCTTTGTCTTTGTTTGGTTGTTTTTTTTTTGCGCCTCTCCTGTGGCGTCCCTCGGTTATGCGCATGCACAGCCGGGGCTAATTCTGATCACGCAGCATACGCCAGACTCTAGTTTGACTAGCCTAGTGAAGCTTTTCGCTTCAATATCCTTCAGTGAAAGCAGAGTACATGAAATTAGAACGCGGTAATCTATCGAGACAGGCCAACTTCAATTAGTGCTCAGTGTGCGTTTAGGAGCAGTCGACTGAAATACATTTCTGCAGCGGCTGGACTGGGCGTTTCGCTTGCGTGTCCGCAATTTTCCGTTATGACACACATTGTGCATGGAAGGTTGGTTAGCACGACTGGCGGCGCTTCTGCTTAACACGTCACGCCTGCTTCTGACAAGATACAACAGCCGCGCACCTGGAAGAGCCAGAGGAAGAGCACGTAGAGGACGATGAAGGCGCAATGGCTCTCGGAGGAACGCTGCCGAAGCAGCGGCGTCAGGCACACCGGGATTGCGTACATGGCGAAGACGCGCACGTAGAAGCCGATGGTCTGGAAGCGCTCGGGCAGTCCATGCCGCGCCAGGTCCGTTAGGGACAGGTCGTCCGGATTCGCGAACTGGTCAATCATGGCTGCTGCTGCTCCTGGCCGTGAAAGAAGTTCCTCCGGGTCAGGCTCAAGTGTCTGCGCTGAGGGTTTCATTAGTGTCAGCTTCAGGTATGCTTCACCTTATTCCCCATGTGCCGTCTATGATGAAGGCCCCCAACTGGCGCTACCTCAGTGCTGCAATTTTGTGAGATTTTCTTAATATTTACAGAATTAGGCGGTAGATTTTAGACTTTAAACGAATACTTCTTGCGACTTGGATGGTCGCCTCTCGTTTGCAATAGTTTGAGAATTTTAATGCAGCGCAAAGCAAGTGCATCAGAAAGAAAGGGAATGCACGAGTGCTAACTTCCAATGGTTGTTGCATGTTGGAAGCCAATGATATTGGGTCTCCTGCGTTTCTGGAGTTCTTGTCTCAAGTAGTATGCGAAGCTATAGTTTTAATATTATGTTGCTCAAGTCACCAAAATTTTCATAAAGGCTGGCCAAAGTATCAGGCTGAGTGCAGCGAAAGCGACGTGCCCTGAAAAAAGAGCAAACCTTTCCAAAATTCATCACACAACAGTTTCGAGAACTTGAATGGTTAAGCCGCAGCTTCTAATGAAGCAGTGTTGTTGAACAGTTGCTAACAAAAGGTTTTCCCCGTAGTTGTCTCCAGAGAGGAGCCTTTGAGACATACGTGCGGCGTTTGAGGATTATATCAACCTGAGAGCCACGTCTTTACGCAATCACCTCTAGGTAACACCGGCTTAAAACATGGGACAAAGATGAGTCCTTGCTATCAACGCCTGGTGCAACCTCGCAAAGGTGCTTTGCGCTCCCGGCGTGTGCGTTATTGACGAACAAGTAGCTTCGGGCATGAGTGAAGTTGCAGCACACTGAGCTGTGCTTATCCTGCCCCCTCCCTTAAACGCAATGCTGGGAGCAGCACTTGCTTCACAGGAATCAGCGGTTGCCGAGGTCACATAAGCCGCAGCCCAGCTGCCAATCATATCCACTTTTAGGTGCTTACACAGACTGACAGAGGACACATCCCTGAGCGAAAAATCCCGCTGCATTATTCTCTGACCGTGAATTAGGCCCATCTCGCATGAGCATCCAAATGTTAATACTTCTGCGATGTTGCACAGGGACGTCGTAGTTGCGCGGTTGCGCAAGAAGCGAAGAAGGAAGCCAGTATTTGCGCATAACACGAGACCGGCTGACCGCGGGTTCCATTACGTGCGGTAAGACAGATAAGAACAAGAAAAGTGGTCGGCTTCACCTTGAAACGGTGCTCTGGCGCGACTCTAGGCCCAGTCGTCGTAGGAAACAAGGGCGAAGCTTTGGCGCAGCAGCCCAGAAGGAACGTTCAGCCGTGCAGCTGCGCGCTATGGCTACGTCTCGGGGCTCGAGCTGCGCGCTACAGCCTCGCGGCAGGAATGCTTCATTTTCTTCCAGTCTGAAGGCGAACTAAAGGCCGTGGCGCTGCTTTATATCTCTCAATTTTCTTTTAGCATAGTCCAGGCAGCGAGCCTGGACTGAGCCTCGTCGATTTTTGTTTAGCTTTCTCTTCGCGGTATACGTAGCAGCTTCCGCCGCAAACTTCCATCCGGCTACCCTTGAGGAGCATTAGGCATCAAAAACTGCAGCACTCTGAAAACAGTGTATTCTGCAAGGACGAAAAACAAAGTTCAAATATTTATTACATCAAAAAGAAAAACCCTGCGCTCCTTATGCATTATTTGCGCTCAAGCCCAGGAAATTTGGGAAAACGCTTATAGTTTGCGCAGCGTGGCGCTGAGCACATAAAATCACCGCGGGAATTTCGAATGCTTGGTGCAGCCCAATCATGGTAGATGCGGCAGAATACAAATATACTGTGACCACTACGTGACAATACGGATGCCTTTGCAATTGTGGCTGTGAGCGAGAATGGTGACCACATCGTCTCGACAACAATCAAAACGAAATCCTCTGAAACGGCAGAAGAGGCGGCTATAGCCATCGCCCTAGCGCATACCCAAGAGAGCATCATCCTCAGCGATTCCAAAATGGGTATCGATAATTTCACAAAAGGGCGAATTACAAACGCCTCCCTTAGAATCCTTAACGCAACCAAATTCTCACCAAATTATTCCGAATTGATATGGGTCCCAGCCCATTCGGGGAATCCGGGGAACGAGGCAGCCCACAGGAATGCCCGAGGTTTCGTCGACCGGGCAGTGGATGAGTCTGGCTCTCTGAATTTCCCAAAGGACTCCATGATCACATATCATGATCTCACCAATCATTTTAAACTAGAGAGGAGAATTTTCCCCTCTCTGGACAAAAGCCTGAGTAAAGAACAAGAGGTTATGTGGCGTCGTCTACAGACGAGATCGATACGCACCCCATAACTCCTCGCGAACATTCCAGATCTTTACAACCCAAACTGTAAACACTGTGGCCAACGAGCCACCTACGATCACATCCTGTGGGACTGCAAGATAGAGCCACCTCCGGGTGATCTAGTTACCGCTCCTTCTCTCGAGCGGTGGGAGACCGTGCTGGCTAGCTCTAACCCCAGAACGCAAGTTTGTGCGGGAAAGTGGGCTGACAAAGTCGTCGAGGGTTGCGTACTCTCGATCACTTAACGCTCTTACCAGGCTCCTTCCAGCGAATAAAATGTTTTACAATCAATCAAATTTCTATGCCCGTCGAAAAGAGTGGGTTTAAGGGCAGGAAGCATTTTATAAATTTATATTATTACATAAAATGTCTCCATTTAGTTACTAGGTTGTCGCTACTGGCGGCCAATAGATGACGTAGTTTCTGATGTCCAGGAAGCCTGGCCATGCATATACCTTGTTTTCAAGAAATATCAGTTTTAAGTTATTGTGCGAGAGCGAAATTTCATTTCAGACGATTGATAACTTCTTCATTGCGTCGAATACGTTTCTTTGATATGTAATACCATGAAGGCACTCATGGAACTGCGCGGTAAACATTGCTGTTGTTAGTAAAAAAGAAAAGCTGTATCGGTACCTGAATAATCACCCCAGAAACCATGGAAAAAGCGCACACAAGGCGCTTCTCTGGAAAAGGACGGTATTCTCTTGGTATGTAGCCTCTATAAATTTAGCACCCAATGAACGCATTGGGCTCAGTCCCCTGCAACCGGCCGGATGTCATGTTTAATCATCTGAACCAGACGATACAAAGGCCTTGTTTACTGCGATTACGTTCTCTCGCTACAAAACTATTCCTCTTGCCTTGCTGGCCCCGTACTTGTTACTCTAATTTATTAATGAAAAAAGATCAATAATCTGTGGACCAATCCTGCCCTAAAATCATATTTTTCAGTGCATACAACCCGCCGCGGTGGCTCAGTGGTAAGGCGCTCGTCTTGATTGTTGATTGGAAAACATTTCATTCGCCGGAAAGAGCTTGGCAAGAGGTCGCGTTAAGTGGTCGAAAGTACATAGCCCTCGACGACTTTGTCAGCCCACTCCACCGCCAAAACTTGCGTTCTGGGATCAGAGCTAGCCAGCACGGTCTCCCACCGCTCGAGAAAAGGAGCTGTAACTAGATCACCCGGAGCTGGCTCTATTTTGCAGTCCCACAGGATGTGATCGTAGGTAGCACGTTGGGCGCTCGTCTACCGAGCCGGAGTACCCGGGTTTGAACCCGACCGCGGCGGCCGCGTTTCGATGGAGCCGAAACGCAAGAGGCGCTCGTGTGCTGTCCGATGTCAGTGCAGAAGGACCAATTCGGTAGCATTCAGAGCGATAGCGTGAAGCGCGCGCAAAGTAAACAACTGAGACACTTGTAGCGTCATGCATCCCCCTTGCGGAAATTTAAAGCAATGTTTAAAAAAAAGGAAGCCTTACAGATAATGCCTTTGAATAATCTTTTAGATATCAGACTAAAACAAAACAAAAAATTTTCAATATACGCCGTTGATTATCGCCGAGTTATGATTTTCTGTTACCAAACCACATTAGTTTCGGTTTAAGAATTATTCACCACCTGTTCGAAAGTTGGCTATAACTTTTTAACAAAATAAGACACGAACATTATTCTTGCTGCAAAACATTTTGGAATGTTTGGGGATTCCCAAAATATAAAAAAGAAATAATGTCATTTTTACAAAAAAAAAAAACACCTTTTCGAAGGTGGTGACATACCTTAAAGATCCCCAGGTGGTCGAAATTATTCCGGAGACCTCCACTACGGCACCTCTTTCTCTCTTTCTTCTTTCACTCCCACCTTCCTCCCTTCTCTTACGGCGCGGTTCAGGTGTCCGCCGAGATATGTGAGACAGATACTGCGCCATTTCCTTTCCTCAAAAAACCAATTTACCAGTTTATCAGTGCATACATTTGAGAAATTGAGGGTCGTGAATTATCCAAACCAAGTCTTAAGAAAGCACGGGGACCTGTTCATCTTACTACATTGGCTCTTATAGGTATGGGGGCGCCATAGAATTTTTTTTGTTACAATACTGGACCGCAGCAGTGCTGGAAAATTTGCGCTTATAGAGAACCTGTAGCAGACTTCTCTTTTGCATAGGTTGCATTAAACTAGCTTGCTGCAGCCAAGGGTTATTATTTCCCGCACTGCTATGGTTTTTACGAGCGCCGACGTTTATCGCACTGAAAATGTTCTTAGTTTCCTTCGATTAGCAACACTGCTTGGGTCGTGTGGATACATCATCCTCCAAGTGAAATGCGCAGCAAAATAAAGGAAATAGCTAGATATATGCCTACAGAAAGGAAATCTTCATCACAACGTTATTTTGGAGGCTTGTGAAACAGAATACATACATAAAAGTTTACACATATATAAAACAATTGACAGCTTTTGCTGAATATCACTCGTTTGCACCATTCTTATTCCATATATGTCCTTATCACGTATGGTTAGAAGGGAGCGTTCGTTTTTGCCGGTAAGTGCCAGCCCAGCAGCTTCTGCAGTCTGTCTTGTGTCTACCTGTTGTGCTAAGTCGGGGAGAAATGATATACAAGTGGAAGTATTGAAACGAAGAAAATAGAAGTTTACCTATTCGCGTCAAAAGCTCGATAACTGCTGTTCAGCAGTGATATAAAACTCTTTTTTCATCCCTTGTCTTTCTGCTAGTATTCTATTGTGTGAGCTTAAGCTTTTCTTGCATAAATTTCATTTATCCTTGATAATGCAGTATTCCAGAGCAGTCATGAAACAATGGTTTAAGACCGCATTTAAAGCAGTCAACACTAAGATGACAAAAAGTGTGCTGTAGGAGGCCGTAACTGCGCTTACAAAGTATGCTTAAATGCCTAGTGTGTGTCAGCCCTAAGTCAGAGATTTCTTGCAGCAAATACTGATATGAGGTGACGAAAAACCCGCTTTCTGCATCATTTTCTTGTATTCTAATGACAAGGTACTAAATGCACATCACCGGGCATATGTCTTTTCCCAACCCCGCCCATAGAGCGTTCACCAACCCTGAAAGAATGATTTGAGCGTTTATGTAAAAGCTCTTGCGGCAGCGTCGGGAACATGGCGCCATTTCGTAAATACATTAGTGACTAAAGTTTCAATTTTGAGCTGTTTCATCTCTGGGCGTCAGGCTGCAATTTTATAAACCGCCGTGAAACCGATGCTCTGTAGCGATTGCTGACACCCTAGGCCACCCACGCGGGTCCATTGCAAGTGCAACATCGTGGAACATCTCGCGATTCTGCCGCATTGTCTATTAACGTTTCTGGCTTGGACAGTAGCAGAGAGTTTGATATGACCAGCTTGGTTTTAGGTTAGAGTTTGTGCACCAACTCCTTCATGTTGACGACACACCGACATCTTGACGACGTCTTAAGGACATGTCTCTTCCACACCCGCAGTTATCCAGCGCTAGGCAACTAAAATGAACAAGTGGTAAAATAGATATCAGTGCTACGAAAACAAAAATAGTACTAAACGACGCCATCTGTAAGACGTCTGAAGTGTAGTTGTGTTTTATCACGTCACGGGACTGCTCCGATGCATTACACGTCGGTCATAAGGGTCGACCTAAATTTTTATAGCTCGAAAATTTTGATAGCTACAACATTAGTTTGTGCAACACGTTTTATTGTCCTAACGGTTAAACTGTTCACTTTTTTCGTCTTTATTTTGCAATAGAGGCTTTATTTTGCAAAGGTCCAAGACCCTTTTCCCAAGAATTTCTGCCCAGAAAAGCGAGCACCAGGTCGGGGGAAATCTTGTACCCATTAAAAAAACCGGTGGGTACCAGGCGGCACCGGAAATCGAACCCAGCCCCTCCCGAGGCTGACCTTTAAAAAAATTTTCTGATGTTTTCTGCAATTTTTTTGTTGACATAAAATTTTTACAATAAAAATTCTCTCTGCGTAACGCTGCCTGCTTTTGAAGAACAAGGTCATTCAGTTTCATTTTAACGCGTGACACAACATAAGTAACAGTTTGTAAATAGAAATAAAAATCAACATCCATAAAAAACAGCCATTTTTCTCATGGTTGGGAAAGAGTTAAAACGCTTTATTCAGGTGTGTAATACCAACCACTCATATTCACGGCCGAGAGCGTGGACAGAGGTTGGGAAATTGAATGGGTTATGTCATGATGGTATGCTGTACTTGGGACTAACCGATAGTTTGATCTGCGTTAAAGAATTCTCCTTGCAGTACGTATCAAATGCTGACGGCGTTAAACCTGCGTGCTTCGCTTTCGCGGAAATTACTAGGCACATATCGGACGGAAATTAGGGTCGAACGGTATCTACTGCCCAAGAAAGGAAAACCGCAAAATACGGTATTGCATTTCTTTTACAATACGGCTGCGTTAAAACCACTAATCAGCGCGTTTTTTTATACACCGCACACGACGAGCAAAAGTGATGAGTCACAACCCGAACGAGTTATGTTCATTTTTTGATCGCCGAGGAAAGCAGAGAAAGGCGTGTTTGTAATGTCACAGCGGCGCCAGATACTTGCGTGCCACACGGTTCATCTAGATGCGTTAGTACACCAGCAAATGTCATTGAGACGCAGCATCAAAACGTTATTGGTACAGACACAGCGCTAAGGCCCTCAGTCTTTTTCCGGCAGCGCTTCTTGCACTTCTTTAACTTCTTGGTGCATGGGCGTTTCTTGACGCACTTCTTCGGCGTCTTTTTGCAAGGAGGCTTTCGAGTACTGGCGCATGGACATCCTTCCGGCGTGACCTCCAGGGCCTGCAAGTCACGTGCGATGCGCTTCAGCGGGTTCGCGCTTGTCCGCGTCCCATTTCTCGATTTCAGGCGGCGTGGCTTGTGGTCTACAGCCAACGCTCCTGGAACGTGGTTCGTAGCGTTGCGCAGCTCGTGCTTGCTTCCACCTGGAACAGTCAACGGGCTTATGCCTGCTCGCAGCACTGGTTGAGGTTGCTGACGTGGCGATGGCTGGTCAGGTTGCTGGGGTGGCAGTTGTCGAAGGGGCAGCGGCTGAGGTTGTGGCTGGGCCTCATAGTAGGCCGAAGGCACGTAGTCCTCGTACACGTAGGTGGTAGCGTACTCGTAAGCAATATCGTTGGGCGGCGGGTAGCGCAGGCTTCCCAAAATTTTAGCAGGGGGCTTCTGTTGAAGCTGGGGCCGGAGGCGTTGCAGGGCGTCCCCTCGCGGTTTGAACAACAGCTCTTGTACATCGCTGGGCTTGAAGCCAATCTTGTTCTTATCAGCTGCATTATTGCTATCGCTGCATTCGCATAGCTGTTTCGCGGCACCGACGCTAAGGTCCATATTTCTGCGCTCAACTGGCGCTGGAGCTTTACGTAGTAGATTGTCGAGAGGAGAGCTAGGGACACCGGAGGCCTTACCGCGTAAAATTTTTTTGTCACAGTTGAGGCCCACGCTGAAAGACTGCAAGCAACCAGATGGGTCATTGAGGGCATCGCCTTCTGGTTCGCCGAGGCTGTCAGTGACTGCATTCAGACCCGGTTGGTAGAGGTAATCATCAGATGGCATCAGCACGGGAACCGTCACCTTAATTAGCGGCGGCGGAAGTCGGAAGCGCATTGTCATAGGACCGATGGGCATCCTAGGAGACGACTTGGCAGGGTAGTGGTCAAAGCTCTGCGCGGGCAAGGATACGGGATTTGAAGGTTTCCACGCGGCGGCCTCAGGTGTGATACGTGAACCAGACTCAGCTCTCCATTGCGACAATCCCTCAGTGAGCGTGCCGGCAGCTTCACCTGAGTATGGTGACGCAGGTACGAGTGACGAGGAGGGCACAGGATTGTTGTGGATAATATCTTTTTCGTTCTGAATGTTCTGGATGGCTGAAGCCATTTCAAGAGCGCCAGCTGTTACGTTTTCTATTGCGATGCTTGCGGCTCCATTATAATCCATGCCCGAAGCATTAGCGCGTTGATCCAAAGGAGGTATTGCAGAGGGCGTGTCCAGTTGTACCCAAGGCACTTTACCTTCCTCTAAACCTACTGACATTGGAACAGCCTTTGTGGGGATCTCTGTGAGCGCAGACGCAACAACGGGAGACGCACCACCAACGTCCGCTTCTGCTCTCGGGAAAGCCGAGGATGGCAGTGCTGTTCTCCTGTGCCAGCAACCCCTTCCAGCGCTGTTGAAGACGTTGATCTGGACCATCAGCGACTGGTCACGCTTCAGGCGGTTCCTTAGAAGTGAGTCCAAGTCAGGAAACACCGAAACATTTTGACTTGCATTCGCAATGTCCACGAGCACCTGCTGAGATTGCTGACGTTGAGCCGGAGCATTAGCGTACCTTCTGTTCTGCTGCCGTCCGTTTGCGAGGTTGAGCAGACGGAGCTTCTGCAACGCTTCAAGCAGTCCCCGCTGCGGACCTTGGTCGACCTGGCCGTTGGGAAGCGACAGGACGCAGCCTGGCAGCAAGAGCGCTATCAGAAGCAGCGCTGTCAGGGCCATGATGCTGCGGGACTCCGGCCCCGCTTTACTGCGGGACCATGTCCTCAAAACGAGGTGCCTAGACCCGCCACCTGCATTGGCCGTGGCTTCGCTACTGGCTCTGGCTTAAATTGGCTTGCGGTATAGTACCGCTCAAGATCAGGCCGCTGTAGGACCTCCAACCTATGGAATCCTGTAATAGGGACTCTAACAACAGGGTTCATACTCAATTTGACCAATAAACACTTCAACAACAAGACTGACTGCGTTGAAGGTGCTATCGACAGAGGCGAAGCTTGGCTGCCATACACCAAAATAAAAATCCGTTCGCTATCTAAATCCAAATTCAGATTTTTCTCCTACTTTCTAATTAATTATCTCTCAATCATGAAATAATTACAAAAATAATTTTCAATACTCAACACCACTTAGTTAAGAGAAAAGAAAAAAAACATCCCCACGTTTTCCTTGTTTTCGACGACTGTTGCCTTTCTTCATACCTACGTCATTAACAAGTCCCTCCTTTCCCTACCTTTGTGTGCCCGTTAGAGTATAGTAGTCTTCATCATAAATGTAATGTACTGCACTTCTAGTTGATGGTGGCGATGAATGCCAGATCGATAATTTTTTGGAGTAGCTTACAAATGAAAGAGAAAGACAAATTGTGAAAAAAAGAAGGGTAAAGGAAGCCACGTAGGGAAAAACGAGGAAGATATTTATTTGGTTAGGGTTTTGTCATTGAATGCAGAAAAAAGGGGCATAGGACACTGCTGCTCGTGCTTCTTTAATTCCGTCATAACGACTTAAATTCCAAAACATACGACACTGTTGATAAGCGGTTTTGAAGACCATGAGAAAAGAAATTGAACAGCAGCTGCTACCGCGAGTTAACGTTGTACTGTCGGCTTTCAATTGATTGCAGGCGAAGAGTCGTACTGATGAGACGCTTCTATAGAGACCTCCCTAAATTATTTGCTGTCTCGAACATGTATATTTTGTATTACTGATCTAATAGCACTGCAAATAAAACCTATTTAGAAGCGTCGAGTGTGTAGTGGTCCTTCATTACCTTGATAGCTATAGAAAGGAACTAACTACCAGTGGGGAACGGGGGGGGGATGCCAGTAGGATTCACTTAGAGTGGGTAAAGTGGTTTAAATAAGTGTGAGGAGATCGCAGCGCGATGAAGCTTATGCTAATCCTGTGAAAATATGGGTAGAAGGCCTATATTCCTGCCATCTCATAACAAATTTCAGGCCTATTGCCAAATTTTATTAAACTTGCTGCACGAGCATTGCATCAATAGGCTTGCTGGCATCGGACGAGGCAGTATGTCAATGATGACAAAATAGAAAAAAACGCCACGATGTATTATAGCCTAGACCTGCTCTCGTAGCTAATTAAAATCTTGCCTGACGTTTATTTGTTTCTTGTGGGCACTTTGCATGAAACTAGTCATAAGTGGCTTGCCTGATTTTGAGAGGAAGAGACCAGAAAAGTTTGCTTCGGCTCGCGAGGTGGCGTCGAGCGCACGCGTTCGCTTTATTGCGGTCTCATGCAACAGCGAGGGACACTGGCTTGGTGTCCTCGAACTTGGCCATTTTGAGTAGCACATGCTCCATGGTGACGTCGCTGAAAATCACGTCCAGGGCATACTGGGCGAGCTGCTGCTTGAGGGTGTCAGCGACGACTACGGCCTGACTCCACGGCATACGTAGCTCTATGGCATACTCGAGCGCCATTGAGAGCCGGCCCGTGTGCATGGCACCTGGAAATGCTGCCAGTACCTGCAAAACAAGGGTGCTGCGCTAAGCGGCAATTGTGGGTTTCACTCATCTTGCACTATTTTGCTAGCTGTGAGAGAGCATCTAATGACACTGTTTTGTTAGATTGCGAAGGTTTAATCGAGACGGTCAAGACAAGGCGTCTGATCACGACCCGACCTCTGAACCGACAACGCTCATGTGGTCAAGAAACGCTTTTAAAAGTAATCTGAACACAGCAGATCGAGTCTGCTCACCGCTTGATGTATGGAGTTGATGACGGCCAGATCTTGCAGCACCTTCGGCTGAAGCTTGACCAGGACCATGCTGCCGCGGCAGTACCGCTGCTTGAGCTGATCGATGCTACCGAGGCAGCGGAACTGTCCATTCATCATGATGGCCATGCGGTCCGCAATGACAGCGCAGTCAGACACGCTCTGCGTCACGATCATGACGGCCGACTTGACCAGCTGGCGCAGCAGCTGTATGGAGCGGTAGATCTTTCGCTTGGACATCATGTCCAGTCCCGTTGCAGGGTCGTTCATGAGCACCACGGGCGGCAGACCAATGATGGCTATGGCCACGGCCAGCTTGCGTCGAGTTACAGCGCTGCGAAAAAACAAGGCAGGCTATGGTGCTTCCACATGAAGGCGGGCAATGTGTGCACGCTGTTGAACTAGAGGAGAGAGACAGAGAACTTTATTGCGTGACTCTGCTCCGGGTTCTTGTCTCAAGCCGGCGTACTGAGGTTGCAGCTCTTGGTCGTGTGCTTGTTACCCAACGCGCGGGTGATGTGGGCAATGAGCAGTGACCACAGTGCTGGGCGTAGTGTGGAATGAGGAGTGGCCCAGCTCTCACAGTAATAGTTGTTTGTTCATTCTTCAAAGCTGCCGACACGGAGCTTTATCGCTTTATTTGTGATACAAGACGTGATCAGATTCATTTCGAGTGATCACAACCAGGCGGAGGCGATTCTACATTGTTCCAGACTGCTGCGGTTACTTTGCTCACCGTATCTCGAAAGTTCGCCGCCAGTTTTAAAGTGGGCAAAGTGAGAAGTGAGAGCGGAGGGCAATCTGTTAGACGACCCCACGCACGCTTGTTGCTAACCGCTACCGAGTCTTCAAGTTCTTTTTGGGCGCGAATCAGCTCAATAAAAAGTTTCGTTTGGAAGCCCTCTTTACTACGTGGCAATATTGTCAGGGTATGTGTCACATACATGGGAGCATGGGTGGCCAGGAAGTCTGAGTATGTGGTGGTTCACGAAACGGAAGTAAAAAAATGAGTTAGAAATGATTTAAAAATGAGTTTTTTCGTTCACTAATTCTTAAAATCAAAACAAAGAGTTTTAGCATTTGCCACAAAATCAGCTGGTTTAGGTGCACCCCATCTATGTCGGAGCTAGCAATTCTGCCAGGTATGTTGGTACATCTACAGATATTGCAAGGTCGGATTCATGTCTGATGAGATTGATTTGTAATTATCTGCTTGACTGGCGCCACAGTAGCAATAACCTGACTTTAGCCTGCACCGAGTATGCTGCAACTGTATACGAATGAAGAAAAGGCAGGAAAAGAAAATGAGGAAAGAAAAAGAAGCAAGCAAGTAAAAAAGGAGCATTTGAAATGTAAGGCCAAACTCTAATGTGCACACAGTTTTTAGATTTGCTGTAGGAGCATTAAAGGGAAGCTAAAGAGAAATGAAAAAGTAAGCTAAACGGACAGACTACTCCTCGGGACCACTACCGACGTTTTTACTGCGCTGAAAGTTGGCTGCGCCTTTGAGAAAATAGCGAATGAGAGTCTCTAAACCCTTTACATTCAGCCGCCTGCGAAAAATAAGCAAAGTTACGCCATTCTTGTGATGCATTTGCAATGAAGTTCTTCGAACAATGAGAGGCGCCACTTTCAAAAACGGCAAGCACGGCTGGAAACTGAAAAACAAAAGTCGACATATCAGGGGTCACGGCGGCAAGCTGCAAGTGCAGGCCGCTTGAGCCCCTCGGTATTTCGACGGGGCTCCACGCTGCATAGCGCGCAGTGAATCTCGTTACCGCGCCCGCATTCGGTAAAAATAGGCTCCGTGGTGCGAAAGAAACTGCGTGGAGTTATCGAGGGCAGCCGCAAACTGCAGAAAGAACTGCTCATCGCAATCACTTACGTATACATAGACGACGACCACCGAACCTTGCGACCTTCGGAGCGTTGTGTTATGTGAGGTGAACGCGTAAGCTTCCAGGAATCCTAAAAGGTCGGCGAGCAGCAGTCGTGCTCTGTCGCATTTCATTTAACACTACGTCCACGTGAAAACTGCATGGGCACTGCTCATTAAACAGCGCGTTGTGAGTAGATTATCGCATGCTTGTTGACTAACTACGCTGTAAGTATATTCGCAGATGACCCCCTGCGAGAGACTCCGCTGTGGTCGTTATTAGTACGCTCCTGCGCAGGTCACCCTCTAGCCTGACAGGTGACAGGTAGTAGCAGAGCGAAACATTTCGCCTGCCACGGCGAAAGTGGAGGAATGGACAGCTGGAAGGTGGCTGCCATGGGAAGATTCTGAAAGGTGGCAAAAGTAGAATACGTGAAAAGCTCTAACTTCGCATTGCCGACAATCGTAACCGTCTGTCATGTTTCTCTCTTTTTATTTTCAGGAGCACGCATACCATTACTACCATTTTAGCTGGATGTATCAGCTCTCAAACGAAAAGCGGCAAAATTCTGCGTTGCGTACCGGCGTCCCATCGACCGCAAGTATGTTGACCCACGCTGGGGCTTTTATTTAATGAGCCAAATGAAAGGTAGCGGTGCATGCATGTGATAATCCTCATATATTTTTCTGCATGCTTCAAAGCATATCCGCCTTCTCACTGAACAGGAAACAAAAGACCACATGCTCGCATCACGCTTCACACGTTGCAGACATTGTGCATGCAAGCGCGTGTCTGCATGAGTGAGTGTGAAAAAAAAAATGGCGGGGGTTCAACGTGGCTTGAACTTTGTTATACGAGCGAAAGCTCTGTTAAGCATGGTCTCCACGTCAAGGTAAATTGTCAAGGTCAAACGTCAAGGTCAGGTACCCGATGGTCATAGTCGTATGGTCCCGTGCTCATACGACCATTAGATTGGGCCATACCACATGCAGTTAAGTTCGGTTAGGCCTTGTAAAACATTGAAGGTCACTCTTTCATCCACATCGAAATCGTAAATTTCATCCCAAGGAGTAGAGCTCGTGCTCTAAAAAAAAAAGGGAACAGACAATTAGGACTTTTAGAATGCCCGCAGCCTGCGTAGAGTAGCTGATTCGACGGCCGAAGTGAGAAAGAATGCGCCTCACCCGCCATCTATTGAGCACAACAGAGCGTTAATGCCATTGAGAGCTTGTGAGCCGGCACAAGCAATATAGCACGCACCCCGAGGAGTCGACTGTCTCATTTTCCACAGCGCTAAGGTTGAGCAGCAGGATCATGTGCTCGAGCAGGTTCTCGATGGAGGCCCCGGCGATGCCGCGCACGCGGGCGTACAGGGACAGCGTCTGACGCACCGTCAGCCGGCCCAGCACACCGTCGTAGTGGGGACAGACACCGATGCGCTGCTGCCAGGCGGACGTGTTGTGCAGCGGGCAGTCGGCGATGAACGCCGAGCCCGATGAAGGCGGCACCACGCCCGACAGGATGTCCAGCAGTGTAGTCTTGCCGCAGCCACGCAGGCCGAGCACCACGAACGCCTCGCCGGGCTCTACGTGGAAGGTCAGGCCCTGCAGAACCTGCACGTCGGGAGTGCAGGTGATGAAGGTACGAGGAGCAATGGACGCAAGCACACCAAAAAGGCTACCGGGTGTCCCAGCTTCTGTGCCCTTTTGGATTGTCTGTACCCTCGAATAGTTGTATACATAAAAGCGATCCACATCGGGTCCCAAGACAGTTAGATGTAGAAACACACCTGCATTGTGTACCTGATGGAAAAATTGGAGGGGACACTTAAGCTCGGCCTTAAGGGTATGAAGCGATAGCGTTAATGGGTCAATGCCCATATATGGGGAATTGATCATTCTCAACTTCGCATTCGCAGATCCCTGGGAGTACTCGTACCACTGCTGGTGCAGGGGTGCAGCAGCTAAGCGGTGCGCCCCTGCTGTGCGATGGCAGGTGCTGCCAGCGGTGGGGATTGGGCGACCCTCGTTGCTCTTCCAGAGGAACCTCCCGCGTCCAGTCAATAACTTGACTGCCACCTGCCGCGGTGGTCAGTTCGCTCACAATTCAGATGAGGTGGTTGCGATGAGCCACAAGGTCAAGTGACCTTGCCCACCTAGGTTGCTTCTATGAGGATTTTTCACCTACAACACCAACGACGCTGAGGACAACGACTCGGATTTTCTGCAGAACGGGAGCCTTAACGCTGTAGCGTTAAAAATCCCTTATCTCGCTAGCGTAAAGCAGTGCTGTCTCCATTGCGCAGGCTTGTGGTGCGTTTCGGCACCACGCTCTGAGCCAAAATTGAGCTGGAGCCAAACGTATGCACTCTCCTAAACACCCTCCCCAGGGACTCACACCCAGGGCATTAAATACTTAACGCGACAGTGCGCAAATTTTTATGTCGCCATGTCACAAATCCCCGATGTGCGCGATAAAGCTACTCGTTCATTTTTAATTCCCAGTTCTCATGGAAATACAAGTGAAAACTCCAGCAGGCATAATTACATGAAAAGGTTTCTTACAAAAACAACATTAAAAAACTTTTGCACATATACCTAGAAAAGTTGGGTGTGTGAAGCCCTTTGTTTCGAACTTTAAGCTAAGGCAGCAAGTGCATTGCTATGGGTGAGGCAAAAGACAACATCGTCGCCGTTTTGTGCGGTGGCAATGAAATGACGACAGACCTATGGACTTTAATGCCACTGAGAGAGAGGCCGCAGCAAAGACAGCCGAATGCAGTAAGAAGTGTTGACTAACAACAGCGATGGGGCCAATTGGAGCGGCAGGCAACAACCGTTTAATGCATGCTTACACTGTCTCAGGCCACCAACAGATGCCCAGTAGCTATAATTCTGCACTGCTTTCAGCCTTCTCACCGATATAGTGCTACCGCGGCGGTGCTGAGCCATTTACGGAGGAGGCAGGGGCGGTTTTAGGGGTCAGTCATAGAGGTAGTGTACTGGTAGTGATTTTCCTGTGTATGGTTTTTCGCTTCAGGGGTCGCTCCCCCCCCCCTCCCCTCCTGGGTAGAGCTCAAAGACGGCATTCGATAAACTACACACTAGAGCTAAGCAGAAATTATTGATGGCACGAATATGTATGATGGTTGCTGTGCTAATTGTAAAGGTTTACTCAAGATAAGATTACGCTCCTGTGCTCTTACTTTTCTTAAAATGTATGCAAACCGTACGTTTCCTTTACAAAAAAGTTTTAGACAGTCTATAGAGTGTCTATAGACTTCTGTCTATAAAGTCTATAGGCTGTCTATAGACAACAGTCTATAGGCAATACAAATACCATAGACAGTCTATAGACAATGTATAGATTTATGGCCATACACTTGTAGAAGACTTGTCTATAGACAGTCTATAGACTATGAATAGACAAAAAGAAATATCTATAGGAAGTCAATAGAGTCAATAAGAAGTCTATAGACTGTCTATACACCATTATTTATAAGGGTTGTGCCCACCACTATGACACCTTTCTTCTATCTTCCACTCCCTCTTGCATCTCTTCCCTCACGGCGCTGTTCAGGCGTTCAACGAAGATGAGACAGCTACAGCGCCCTTCCTTTCTTCACAAATAATTCTGTTTCTTACAGCCTCCGCGCACAAGAGTCCAGCAGGTAGTGTCATTGTGCGCTTTGCATCACCCCCCCCCCCCCCCTCCCCCTGCCCCTACTTCACAGTAGGAGTGAAGCTCGCGGCAGGGTTAAGTACCTGACGGGTGCCGACGGTTTTGCGCAAGTCGAGCACTATAAGTGCTGGTTTCGTCAGATCGCGGCCGCCCACTATCTTCTCAACGACTCTCTTCTCTTCAGCCACTCCAGGCCGCATCTCCCCCTCTTGCGTCGGCGCGCTCTGTACACTGGACTGGGACCGCGTACGCAGCAGTCCGTGCTCGAACATGCCGAGAAGCGCGAGGAGAACAAATCCTTCGATCAGCATCACCAGCAGCTCAACCATGACAGAGTCCCTGCGATTCAGAAAGCCATTCTTCCACTCGAACGTTATACGTCCACGAGTTAGGAAAACAAACTATTAAGAGTAGCCATAAACCACGTAGCCTTAAACAAAAATGCCAGTAAAAAGGAAACGAAACTCTACCTTTGGTAGAGACCTGGCTTTCGCATGGTCTCATGGCTACATAATGTAGTTTGAGGCGTATCAAATGAATAAGAAAAATACCAGTCGGGTACAACTCAAGAACGCAGTAACATCTGTCTTCCAAAGGAGGTCCTACAGCCAATGACTTCGACCAATTCTCATGACGCCGCGGTTAATTTTATACGGCTTAGGTTAATCCTCTTTTATCTGTCACCCCCTGCGATGTCACATTAGCAGATCCAAGGGGATTAACCACGATGTCATGGCAATCGGTCGACGCCAATGGCTGGAGAACGTCCTTTGGGTGCGCATCTGCCCTTTCGTTCGTTGTGTAGTAAGAGACTATAGGAAATGTTAATCGCAAGCCCGGTGTCAGATGCAGAAGCATGGTGGCCAACGAAAAAAAATGAAGAAAAGAAATATTACAATATGCGCCTCGCGTTACATGTGCTCAGCGCGGGCATTGAGAAACACAGGTTACATTTCTCAGGAAGAGGTGGTGGTAGAAGTTTGGCCTGATTCTTAGTAAGAAAAAAATAAAATAACCGCCCTTTCCATCTTCCGAGGGGCAAAAAATGGGAAAATGATATCTAAATCGTTACCTATTTCCGGTCGAATTAGTAAAAGTGTAACACCCAAAGAGTATGAGGCCGGCGCCATGAAGGAAATGATTGATTTACTGGTCGGAGTGCTCGAATGTAAGATGACGCCAGCACGAAAGGGAGCTCCATTCGGCGGCATTTCGGCGTCATCGTCTTCGACCACTGGTGCTGCTCCTGCTGCATAAGGCCGCTGCTACTGCTGCTACAAAAGCACTTACATGCCTACCTCGACAACATTCCAACCACAAATGTGACTGAAGCTAATGAAAGAGAAGTTACATATTTAGTGCACCTAACCGCATGACCAAATATAACCCACTGTCAAGAACACTCCTCACACGCACGTTTCTTAAGGTAGTGACCCACCTGGCAAGCATTGTACTCCGTCAGCAAGAGAAGGCGGCAAATAATTAGTCACGGCACACTAATAAGATGTTAGCATCGTTTAACCATGTAATGATCAGAGAATATAAAGATCCAGATAAAAGTTATAAATTTGAAGCATTCCATTATTAGTGGTCCCACATCGCAGAGATGGAGAAAACTGGTAGATTTAGTTTTTAAAAATGTGAGAACTTCATAATTAAAACTATCGAATTACAATTTCTGAATTAACAACGAAGAAACTGCGCACAGCTAAATTTGTGCGTTTAGTAAATTAGGAAAGAAATTGACGCTATTCTATCGCCTGCTAATCCAGCAGTACGGGAACAAATTTTGTGGTTTTGCTACTAGGGTTAGCTTTTGCAGTGTGTGATCTTCCAGGCGGCCCCTTGCGTTTCTAGGTATTTCACTTCTTAAAATGTTCTCAGGCATTCATATGCAGACAAAGATAATAAACCTATAGAATTAGCAGTCAAAATTATCCCCATGTTTGCGGTTGGTATCCTGTGGTACACTAGGCACCACAAGGCTGATTTGGACGCACTTTTTTACTTAGAGTTCAAAGGGCGTATGTGTGGCCCCTGTCTTCAAGCGGTCTGTTCGCACTGTACAGGGTCAATAAAAAGTTCCCAGGCCGCAGAGACCACTTTTCAGAGGTATATCTTGACACTTAAGGGGTCAATAAAGCTACCAATGTTCTCAGAGGTGAGAACGATGCTCATCGTACCCTCTACAGAAATTTTGTGCTTCGAGTTGCCGGAAATGCCAGACTACACTGATGAGAAGCATACCCGTGGCCTGGAACTTTTGGCCAATCCTGCACATAGCTTTCCGCTATACCTGTGGAAAGCGAACGGGCTGAGATGGGAGACGCTCCTTCCGTTGCTGGCGTAGAAAGTGGCGCAGCAGTAGCGCAGGTTCGTCAGCAGCACGGCGCCGTCGTCCGGGCTGTTGTGCAGGTAAGCACACACGTCGTTCACTACGTCGACCGAGCCCTGGCAGTAGCTGTCTTCGGTGACCTTCTGCTGCACCTTGGTGAGCGCCCAGGTGTAGGAGAAAGGCGGCAGCAGGTAGAGACTCATGAGCAGCGCATCCCAGGGCTGCTCGGTAGCGATGAGAGTGTCGGAGCCCCTCTCTTGAGAGATCAGCACTTGCTGGTAGCCCATAGCGCTCACAGTGCCTGCATGAACCACGCAGGGACCAACGAATCTCGGTACCTCTCTGCAACTAAGCGCAATGCCCGAACTCCAAACACACTTGCGCCGCGCGTCACCGCGGGCCAGGAGTCCCGCGCGAGCCCCGATGCTCGGATCTGTTCCTGTGAGATATTTGGCGTGCGCGCTGCACACGAGCACAGAGTGAACGAGTGTCGATGGCGCTGCGGGTTATGACGACAGTGTTGAGATACAGGATCACAGTGAAAAGACGTGCTTAATTATTTGTGTACCAAAAACATACCACACATTTTAAAATCACTTTATTACGCTGATTACTACTTTTCACCATTCTTGGCAGTCGAACTGCTTACCTCTGCGTATCTCTCTTGACGCCCGACGTGGCGCGGCGCTCAATGCGCCAGCACGTGGTGCGACGCTTTGGAAGTGTGATTGGAGTTTGTCTTTAAGAGCACCGTTTCGAACATTTGTTGCATGCCGGTGTAGTTATCAGGGAGCGTTTTTTGGAGCCAGGCAACAAAAAGTTACGAAGTAGACAAGAAGAACTTGTTGTTGGGCTAGTTGGTAGTTATTCATAATTAAATTCAAAGGCACCAAACCATACGCGCGCACACACACACACACACACACACACACACACACACACACACACACACACACACACACACACACACACACACACACACACACGCACACGCGCACGCGCGCACGCACGCACACACACACACACACGCACACGCACACGCACACGCACACGCGCGCGCACACACACACACACACACACACACACACACACACACACACACACACACACACACACACACACACACACACACACACACACACACACACACACACACACACACACACACACACACACTCTAATATGTTGTCACACTACTCTTTGCCAAAAGCCAGAGAACTGATAGAAGCATTCCATATCGAAAAGAGGGGCAACTTGTGCGTCAGTGAAAAGTCGATAAACCTGTATAAGGCTGAAAAAGCGTTTTTTGATCGCTGCTTATCTTCACGAAGCTGAATGTCTTCCTTGCGCATGCGCCGACAGTGACATATATGTACGTGTCTTTCTGCACATTAAATCAGTTGTGAGTGGCGCTCTGTCTCGTCTTTCTTCTCCTGTGTGTGTGTGTGTCTGCGTATGATTTGGCGCCTTTGAATTTAATTATGAAGTAGACAAGGAGAAATCAAACATGAGCTGCTCAGCCTATGTGGCTTTGTAGGACACATATATGCTTGTTTTAGGTTTAATGGAAGACGCGTGAAAGACCGTTGGGACGTAAGAAGAGTAGTTAGTTATGTTATGTTGGGTTTATTGGCATATAACCAACTAACTGTATCATGTCCAAAAGACATGGTTTGATCAAATCTTTTCGCAGATTGAAAATGCATGTTTTGAAGCCGTTTAAAAAGTGCTTAAATATTCATGTCCTCAAAACGTTTAAATTCTGAAGGCTTTAAAACCGTTGGTCAAGCTCCTGAAAGACTGCTTTTACTTCGGTTCCACTGCATCATCACGTATGAGGTTATGCCCAAATAAACTTTTTAAAAAGTGCACCTTCAAAATGAGCAAGGGAGTGTGCATTACAATATATGGACGGTTCTTTATTGAATAACCATAAATATTAAATTTTAGGGACCCGCCGCGGTGGCTCAGTGGTTACGGCACTCGGCTGCTGGCCCGAAAGACGCGGGTTCCATCCCGGTCGCGGTGGCTGAATTTCGATGAAGGCGAAATTCTAGAGGCCCGTGTCCTGTGCGATGTCAGTGCACGTTAAAGAACCCAGGTGGTCGAAATTTCCCGAAGCCTTCTCTACGGCGTCCCACATAGCCCTAGTTGTTTTGGGACGTTAAACCCCAATAAACCAAACCAAACCAACCAACCTAAATTTTAGTAAGATGCTATGAGGGGCTATTTTTAATGCACACAGCAGTCATTTCATGGAGTAAAAAAATCATGAAGGACACTTTAGAAAACTTACGTGCTTTCAATGGTTTGGTTTTGGTTTATGAGGTTTAACGTCCCAAAGCGACTCAGGCTATGAGAGACGCCGTAGTGAAGGGCTCCGGAAATTTCGACCACCTGGGGTTCTTTAACGTACACTGACATCGCACAGTACACGGGACTCTAGAATTTCTCCTCCAAAGAAATTCTAGCCGCCGCGGCCGGTATCGAACCCGCGTCTTTCGGGTCAGCAGCCGAGCACCATAGCCACTGGGCCACCGCGGCGGCTGTGCTTTCAATGCGAAAGCACTGTCTAGCCGTGAACTCTATTGCGAGGTTTACTAAATTCCTTCCATTGTAATGAGACACCTGCTCATTACCGAACAGTCGCAAGGAAATGCATACATTAGATTCATCTTTATTCGCCAAGATGCAACGCGGTTTTGTGCCCTATTGGTTGCGTTGTCGCTTCGCAATCTGAAAGCCCTTGATCAATTCTTCACACCTTCGTAAAGATTTTTATTTTTCTTTGCTGTAGACGTCACTGTGTCTAGTGATGACGTCATATGAGACCATGGTGACATCATTGGGGGTTTTGAGATCAGTGCTGGTCAGCGCCTTCGGGTTTTATGGCCGATGGCCATATAATACTTTCACAATTAGAAATTAATAGCAACTGCTTAACACCCCGAAGAGACATACAGGCTATGAGGGACGCCACAGCGGAGCGTTCCAGATAATTTTGATCACTGGAACATTATTGAACTGAGCGCAAATAGGGCACAGAAAGCCGCTGCGTACCTGAAAGGGCGGTGATAGCGTTCACAATCATGAAGCCGCTGATCAGCGAGTCGGTGGCGAAGGAAAACCAATAGACAAGCGCCAGCATGCTGTGAACGTAGCTGAGGAAAACCGCGACCACGCTGATAGCTAGAAAAAAAGGAAGAAAGCATACACTGCTTAAAAACGGGCACAGGCGCTGCGCTCTACAACAATAACATTGCAGTTGTTCGCCTGAAAATAAATCTTTTGTCGCCGTTTAAAAATTCTCATCTTTGGAAGTCAGATGGATATCGTAAAGTATTTTCTGCAGCACTGTATTCAGTGACTTTAAAGATCCATGCAGAAAAAGTTATCACATCCTCAGCTACCACCACGAGATGAATCGTAAGTTCGAGTTCATATTTTTATTTTGGTCAAAATTGCAGAGAAGGCGCTCTTGCGAGTAATCCCCGAGCAATCCCGAGTGATTCTTCTTGTGACACCTATTGCAAGATTTGCCTCTTTCTATGTGGCCTGAAAAAGAACCTCCACGGCGTAAGTGAACGCTGATTCACCACTACCTCAAATTAGTTCTGAATACCAGCCGTTGAGTTTAAGGTGGAACCCCATCTACGCTTGGAATGTTCTGGCCTGTTATGTGTGCTTACTGTGACAGCAAAAGCAGCGGTGCATGATATACAGTTATAGCACTGAACTCTGAACTTATTAAGCAACAAATAGAATTGAGAATACTGACATGGACAGAAAACTAAAGAAATTTGATTTACTCATGCAATACAAACAGGTAGAAGCTTAGAATAGTCTACCAGGCTCCATAGCTAGCAATGTGTGTAATGATGTGTTTCTTTCTCGCACTGAGGCCTTGATGCCCCAGTGCAATCAATACCATTATTGTCTATAAATCTCCTCGTCACTGCTCATTGCTCTTTTCGCTGCCTATGTGCCATGTTATTTGTGTTATATTTTATTTTTATTCACCGTACTACAATTCCGAAGGGCACCAGTGCGGACTCAATCCAAGCGCCTTACGGTTTAGCTGCACACCGACGTACTGGCAAAAAAAGTAAGCGCGGCTCCTCAGGGACTCACCGATGCTGATGAACTCCGAGTGGCAGTAGAGGACTGGAAAGAAGAGCACCAGCAGCGCCACCAGGGACAGCACCATGTCCCACACGTAGTTGCCCAGCCAGTAGATGAACGGGTGCACGCCCGACAGGAGCTGCATGGTCTTGGAGTTGGTGACGCGGTCCTCAATCGGAAAGAGCACGAAGCTGGCCGCCACCACGGACGTGGTAGCCGGCAGCAGCACCATGCGCAAGACGCGCGAAGAAAGCATGCTGGCCAGCTCCTCCGCGTAGCGTGAGTGCGCGGTGTTGTGTGACGTGATGGTGTCGTTCCGCTTCTTGAGGGGCTGCAGTACGGTGATCATCTGGGCGTCCGGATCGCTGGCGACTTTCCGAAGCAACGCGCTCCCCACGGCAGCCAGGGAGGCCGACTGGGTGTGATAGGAGTCGCCGTTGTACCAGGCCACCGCCTTGCCTGCCGTCGCGGCGTCAGCGGCCGCCTTGAACTCGGCGCCTGCTCTGTACTCGCGGAAGGCAGTGCGCGACCCCTTGAAGTCCGCCATGACACCGCTTACGCTGGCCACGTCCTCGACCTTAATGAGGAGGAAAATGAGACATTAAGATGTACAGGCTGAAAAATATACAGCCAAAGGGGGTGGCTTTCAATCCGCGTAGCGGGGCTCTTTAGAGCATTTGACAGCCCTAATCTAGGGAGGGTTGAGGACTTGAGTTCCTCCCGCCTTCCAGAGATTAGGGTCCCTGACTATGCAAGGGAAGCCGCGCTGCAGGGCTCAGAAGCAGACCTCTTGGACTGTATACTTCTGACAAAGACTGTATATTACGTTTCATCGGATGGCACGTGCAGTGAAACCGTTGAAAAAGAAATGATTTCCTCAGTTTCATAATCGGACGAACAATATGAAGGAGCTTAGACGAACTAACTGAAAAATCAGACTTCACGATAAACCGGCAGGCCAATATAAAAAAAGCTTAGGGCGGTGACGCTACCATTCGAGGCTTAATGGTTGCCCAAGTAAGCTATGAAATGGAGTTAGCTCTGCCAAAAGCATTAGACCAATATGTTTATAGCCTGTACTAAAGGCAATGTAGTACAATTGATATTTTAATCTTTACAATTTGTGCATACCATTAATTTCTATTAACTTAGTCACATGAAAAATATACAATATCATTTTCTTGTATAGCAAGCTGTGATAAAAAAAAAAGAATCTCTTCAATGTTAAAACGCGGGAAAGTCTTCTTAAAGAAACAAGGTTTATTCGCCCAACTGGTGCGTATTTCACAAGATGAAACCAGCTGAAAAAGAATGCGCTCACAAGAGGCGGATATACACAATAAGGATTTGTTGTGTTCGAGCGTCTTGCCTGTGGGCATCCTTCGCTTGTAAACGCGTATTGCGGTATTTTTTTTTCTCTTGAAAAACAGTGTCTCATTGGTCTCCGAAGTATTCTGCATCAAAATAATTAGTGGCTTCTGGCGTCTTCCGCTCAGCATGCTTCACATTATGTTTGCTTTATTTCGTGGGTATGAAGTATTGTGTTGTGTGGTGTGGTATAGGGTGATATAGTAGGGCGTGCTGGGTTGGGCTGTATGGTATGGAATGGTATGGTATGTGGGGTCTGACGTCGCAAAACCGCACATCGGCTATAAGGAAACCATAGTGTAAGGCCCCGGATTAAGTTCTACCAACCACTGTTATTTAACGCTCGATGACGTCACACACTTCGCGAACGTTTTAGCACAGTGTACATCGAAACGTGGCCGCAACGGCCGGCATTCGACCCGCGTCTTTGTGCTCAGCAGCCGAACACCTTGTCCACCAACCACCGCGGCGGATGTCTGAAGCTTCATGCAAGGTATGGTGCCAAGAAATACTTTGGTTTGTGCTAGTCGGTTCATAGCTAAGGTTGATGATTGGCGCCTGTTCCATCATTTTTTGTGCCTTACTTGTCTTTGTCTCTTTCGTGCCTTCTTCAAAATAAACTTCATGCCAGGTGTGCAATCCCAAAAATCGCTTTTGCAAAGCTTTCCTACTGTATTCATGACTGTCAAGCTTCCTAAATAGGTTTCGGCAGGTCAAGCTTGTTACTTAATGGCGTCTGGAACGAAAAGATGCGGACACCCAAGTGCGCTAGGTGTCGCTGCCGACGTGTCGTCGGCGCACTCTGACCTGTGTGTCCTCCCTTTCGAGATATCCGTGGTACTGGTCCTTGAACGCCTGCGACGCCTCGTCGGCGGCGACGAACGTCCGTGCCCCTGGGTGCAGGGTAGGTAGGTCGTAGATGAGGTTGTCCCCTGCGAAGCTGACCGCGAGTGTTTCCCCCAGCCGTTTCTCTGACTGGCACTCGGCGAACATGAGGGCCGCGGGCAGAAGCCAGCACAGTACTGGCAGCGAAAACACCTGGTACGTGTAGCTACGCCGCTTCTGGATCATGGCCACGAGGGTCTGGTAGTAGCTCGGCTTGCCCGGCTTCAGGTCATACAAGGTTTTCATGTGAGCCTCGATTTGCACCGATGACTCGTACTCCACCTCGACGTTCGACATGGCGCCAACGTTCTCGGTGGCCATGACCATATCGCGCTCCTCGTAGTCGATCTCTGTGGCGGCGCCCATGTGCGACTTGGCGATGGAACGGCGCGCTGTGGTGGCCGCTTTTCGGCTCGCCTCGACATTCGCGATGTCTACCTCGAGCACGACACGGGTGAAGATGTCTTCCATGGTGACGACGTGCACCTGCAAGGAGGGGCAGCTATTTTTCGCAGCTTGTTGGGAAGCGACAGCGCAGCGGGCATCTGAAACGTTGCCATCCCCTAGCACCGCCTTTTGCACGCTTGGCAGAAGCCGTAGCTGTCATCTTTCCGCACTCCCGGCCAGAGGTAAGTCGGAGAACTTTTAGCTTTGCACCAGCAAGATAATTTTATGCCGCATTGCGGACTAGTCTTCACTGTGTTTATTGTCTTAAGTCGATAATTGCCCTCCTTCACCCATCCGCCCATTCGCTTCCTCACCCAGTAAATCACCCTCACTCACCCACCCATACACTCTCACTTCGACACTCACACTCTCACACACTCTCTTTCACTCTCACACACTCTCTCTCTCACTCTTTCTCACTCTCTCTCTCACTCTCTCTCACTCTCACACACTCTCACACACTCTCACACACTATCTCACACACTCTCTCACACACTATCTCACACACTCTCTCACACACTCTCTCTCACACTCCCTCTCTCACACTCTCTCTCACACACTCTCTCTCTCACACTCTCTCTCTCACACACTCTCTCTCACACTCTCTCTCTCACTCTCTCTCACACTCACACTCACTCTCACTCACACTCTCACACTCACTCTCACACTCACTCTCACACTCACTCCACTCTCACACTCACTCTCACTCACTTGCCATGGCGAAGTACAGACTGAAAAAAGGTCGCGGTTGTGCTGCGCCTGCAAGCTGTTAGGAAGCGCACGCCTTACATAAAATTGGCTCAAGCATAGCATGCATATTTAAACATGTATAGCCCGCGTACTGCCCGTAGTCCTGCAATGACGGTACTAAGATTTTCTTATAGTATAAGATGGTGCTTACTGCACTTTCAGGACGATTTTCATCACTGCCCTTTGGCCGCACTGCTTCCACGAATTTAGGAGCTCGATGCAAGTGCGCCGAGCTAGGCGTTCATTTATGAGAGGCCATGCGGATTTTGAGCGGTTTACCTTTAAATGAACGCACTTTTGATAAAACCACGTCAGTCAAGTCGCATTGGTGCAGTTGCCATCATAGAGGACGGGAGTAAGAGCACGAAACGCGGCATTCGAAATTGCGGCAAAGCAGCTATTGCTTCTTATTACGTTAGGATGCAGACATCGCTACTTCTGCCTTCGCACGCCGCATACCGAGCTTCCTGATTCGATGACGTTCGATTACAGCCTATTCCCTGCAGCCGATCTGCTACGCCAAAGTATTCCGTTGGCATGGCCCGACCAGCTGGTGAATCGACGCCGACAACTGTGTTCTGATCCGGCATTAATCCGAGTACGCAGTATTGAGCGAGTTGGTTTTCGTTCATCAGATTATTTCAGCGTACCTGTGTCGTTTTTTGTGTCCCTTGTTTTTGCCACGCTTATAAAAGACGGTGACCTATCCAAGTCTTCGACTTCAAGCAAAACGCCGCCAGCGGTAGCTACAGCTTGCCCACATTTTGTATTTGCGAAATATTATTTATCAGGAAGAAGGATTATTTATCAAACAAGTTCTCCGAATGGTCGCATTGGCAGCGCTCTGAAATGCCTCGCTGTAAACCGACACGTTACCTTCATGGATTCGATGCACATGCCCCGCATGTCACTCTCGAGGAGCTGGAGTGCGGCCGACACAGGCCCGACGCCGTTGCGTAGACCAAGGGAGTACACGGCTCTGTTGCGCTGGTCCTGCACCACTCGGCTCTCAGGAACTCGGCTCTGCAGGTTGGAGCGGAAAGAAAAACATGCGGCAAAGAGGAGAATCGCTTATGAATTTAAACAGTCTATAGACTGTCCATAGACTTTTTTCTATAAAGTCGATAGCCTGGCTTTAGACAAATCCTAGACAATATTCTGTAGTCAATACAAACCCCGTAGTCTGTCAATAGACATAAATCTATAGATTTATAGCCATACACTTTCAGCAGGCTTATTTGTAGACGGTCTACATACTGTGTCCAGATAGAAGGAAGTATCGATAGGAAGGGAACAGAGTCTATAAAAAGTCTATAGGCTGTTTATAGACCACTGTTATAAGGGAAGTGCGCATGCTGTATGCGAAACAGAGCGAGTGGAACGTTCCTTATCGCTCGGCATAGTTATTAGGCGAGAAAAGACAAATATATCTGCTATTGTCTGAATAACTACTGCATCTTAAGTTCTATCAGCTAGGGTAAACTGTAAAATGAGATGAATATCAGTAACACAAATCATTGGCTAGTTATCCCGATAACTATGACAAATGTTTCATCCTGTGTCCGGGAAGCTCACTAGCAATGGTATAAATGCTCCCCCCCCTTCCTTCGTGGTATTCAAAAACAGCAAAGATTAATGAAATTACCCTGCAAATTCGAGACATGCTTTAGACTACAGGATCTTAGGCAATGGAAGTGGATCGCAACCGGTCAGTTTAGATTGGATCTGGTCGAAATACATCCGCTGTCCTCATATACGGCGTGCTTCATGGCCCAAAGTGCTTATTTGGCACATAAAACCTTGTTCTGTTTTAACTAGCAGTTTAAAAAATTGCTTCGTTTCTGGAAAACTTTTGTACACTTAATGTAGCACTCCGCCAAGCTAGTGCCGCTTCTGAGTTTCCCGTACCTGAATAGCTTGAAGAGTGCGCTTTGTGTCGAACTTGGAAGCCTTCAGGATGGAAATGTTGTAGCCGGCACCGTAGCGGCGATGCAAGAAGGCAGTGCGGCCGTAGCACTTGAGAGCTCCGTAGCCCAGGATGGCGATTCGATCGGCTAGCGACTCCACCTCTTCAACTTCTGGTGTGGTCATGATGATGCATGTGGTGGGCTTCAGCTTAAGCAGCACCTGCCACACGTTGACGCGAGAAGCCAGGTCCATGCCGCGCACGGGCTCATCCAGAATCAAAACCTGCGCGGCCAGCGCCATGGGGCCTCGGTGAAAAATTGTATACAGTGGCCATTCTTTGCCACACAAGCCACCAAGCTGTGCCGATGCGCCGCACTGACCACCCTGTTTTCCTCGGTATCGTCAGTATTGTCGGTTGGTAGCGCGAATGCCAGTTTAGACGCGCACTGGCTATAAGAGCGCCCGACTGGTGCGTTCCGGTGCCTGCCAGCGATGCCTAACAGTGGGCGCTGGGTTCAAGACAAAATGCTTGCCAGCACGGATGTCCACACAGGGACAAGAATAGCTGCTTCGCCACCTGCTGGAGCAAACGCTTAACCAGCGCCCGCATCTTGCAGTTTGTCCTTGGCGGCGCAATGATTTCGTTCCTTTGCTGGACGCTGCGGACGCGCCAGTCTCGGCGTGAATCCGGCACACTCATCTCGCTCCCAGCCCAGCCCCTTTCGTCGCGCTATCAGGCAACAATGATCGCGTTAGCACTCAGTCATTTGTCCCACTACGTGCTTCATTCTAGCCGTCAGGCCAAGCAATAAAAATGCAAGACTGGTCAACTGCAGCTCAACTAAGCCTCGATGAGACGGCGATTATCTTCACACTAAAGCCGCACTCTACTCATGCTGTGTTGCTCTCCGGGAAAGAAAAGCTGGTTTCCCAGAATACGGCCACTTGAAGCAGCAACGCGGTAGCAGCGGAGCGACATCAGTGCCTGTGCATTGGTTCCCACAGGCGGCGAAGCAGACACGCTTGTCTTCGTGCGCGGAAGTGCGTGCCGACGCGCATCTTGAATACAAAAGCAACCGTTAGACGTCAGTTGTTGGCAGTGACGTGCATTGTACAGTATTAGTCCTTTATCTGCTTATAGAGAAAAAACATGTAATTCTTCGATAGAATTACGCCTCTATTATTGTCACACAGTTCTTTCACAGAAAATAAACACTCTAGTAGAGCAGTCTTCGCGCTTCCGACAATAGAATCAAGACTTATCGCTGGATTCGGCAACCTGAAACTTGGAAAACATGAAAGAATCAACCGCTTGCCTTGTTCTGTACGAGTATTAATTGGTCTCGGGAGATTTGCCAGCGGCTTAATGCCTTGTGCATACATTTCGCACCAACACCAATCGAACTTGTAGATCGTGGTGAACCAGTGCAAAAATCAGATCGCCTTGCCGATCGATGGCAATTGGGCAGCACAATGTAGTACGTATAAATATCTCGCTTCTCGATGTCAATGTAAAGGTGATAGCTATGCTGTCGGGGGATGGAAACAAATAATCTTTTTTTCTATGAAGCCTATCCCTCATCCTTCCACACACAAAAAAAGGGTTACAAGCTTGAAGGAGCCAACTAATTTCATGCAATCCGCTCGGTCTTCTTGCAAATGTACAGTGCAGAAAAGCAATTCATTCAAGGCGGTTTGAAGTGGTGGCCTTCAATTTGACGGCGACTGTACACCGGAACCGCGCTGCGATGGAACAAATGGAGGGGGGAGTGAGAGAACAAAAATGAGAAAGAGGCGCCATAGTGGAAGGTTTCGATTAAGCTTTTACAAATTGAGGTTCTTTAGAGTCTTTGGAAAAATATTCCACTGACTATAGGGTTATTCAAGGTGCACTGATGCCCCGCCGCGGTGGCTCAGTGGTTACGGCGCTCGGCTGCTGACCCCAAAGATGCGGTATCGACCCCGGCCGCGGCGGCCGAATTTTGATGGAGGCGAAATTCTAGAGGCCCGTGTGCTGTGCGATGGCAGTGCACGTTAAAGAACCCCAGGTGGTTGAAATTTCCGCAGCCCTTCACTACGGCGTCCCTCATAGCCTGAGTTGCTTTGGGACGTTAAACCCCAATAACCAATAACCAACCAAGGTGCACTGACATCGCAGAGCACGCGGGCGCCGTTTGCATTTCGCCCGCATCGCAACGTGACCGCCGCGGCTGGTATTTCTTTCGGCGTCCTAGAACGCCGTAGCTGACGTTACCAAGGCAGTTGTGAGTAAGGTCTGCACATGTATAGTGCTGACACAAAAATAAGCGCGAAAAATTCTGTGGTGGAGTTAGGAAAGAAAATTCGTTTTATCGACTGCCAAAATTTACCGAAAGATCTCAGTTATTCTAAGTCAGTTTTAAATAGTGCTGAAAGATGATTTCTGGCAGCATGCTTATTTAGTCTGCGCCCCGTGCTGCGTTTGTTTCCAGGTTGATGACATCGCCATTTGGGGGCAAATTTCGCCAAATCAAAATATGTTTGCGGAAATAAGCCTTTTCGCGTATTCGACACATGAGAGCATCCAATTCTGTTTTGGAGATATCGACGTCTTATTTCAGACTGATTTTTAGAACTTTCCCTCTACTGAAGGAGCCGAATAAACCTTTGTGCGCCAACATGGAGTCTCCCGATCGAGTATTGGGTGCCACCGACCTTCAGAGAGACACTGAAGTCATATAGAAGTCGGTCTGTATTGATAAGGGAATCATGGTCTAATCACAAAAACCACTATCCCCAAAGAACGGGCTTTCGTAAGGAAGAAAAGTTCAGTAAACGAAATACAGATGTCGCCATCAGCCGCCTTTTCGCAATTAAAACGAGTGCATCGACGTCGATTTTCTTCGCGCTGATCGTAGAGGTTACGCTACAGCACCGCTCATTTCGAAGTGGTCGCAATATGTTCTTTTTAATAAGGACGCGCGAGTATACGTAGACGGGCGGGAGGATTTTTAAATGCAATTTTCCCGGCGATAAAGACGCCATTTGCTGCCTGTCAGACGTCAACATAACCAGAAAGTGCTAGAGCATCAATTTCAGTGTGAAAGCACTGCTTCACTCGCAACCCTGAAAACGTCATGAAAAAGATGATTGGTGTAAACTTCGAGATGAAATGACTTGGATACGCCGTGGCTAGGGGAAGGTCACGTGGCACGAAAGTTTAAAAGATATTATTTTGGAGATGTGGTGGTCAAGGCATGTTTAAGCAATAGTAAAGCTAATTCGAAACCAAGTGTTTTCGCAAGTCATACCTGGTTTGACGCTGTTATAACTGACATATTTATTTGGTGGGAGCAACAATTTCATGGAGTTGACTTCAATGTCCTTTTAAAGAGACGCTGCATCCAGGGCGCGCCGCTGCTTCTTTGTAAGATATGGCAAAAAAGCGGAAATTTGCTCAACATGGATAAAACATAGCCTGCCAGACGCGCCTGCAAGCTCCTCCGCAATCGACCCATTCCAACGCTTTCAAATGCGAATAGAATTGTAAAGCCACAAAAAGGAAGCACTTTACAAAAAAAAAAAAAAACCTGGGCCTGGGTTGTATGAAGTTCTGCAATCTCAGTACCAGAAGCAAGTATAGTTGATAGGAGGGCTAAGGACCTCATGCCAGTAACCAAAAAGGTGGAAGATGGATTCATGGGGGGGGGGGGGGGGGGGGGGGGGGCTGTGAGTAGGCTTATCTACAGGAAACTGGGTACATTAAGCTCTGAAGAATACTGATACATTAGTGAACTGACACGAAACATGACCGGCATAGACTGAACGAAAGGCTCGTGTACCGTCACAGCTGAGACCGTTACTTCAATCTCGGGATGAAGCCGATGAACAGGAAACGCGCCTTATGAAGAGATTCAGCATTTCCCTATGGCTAGGCATTGCATCCGCTATAACTTTTAAAGCAGGGCTTTTCTCCCGGTTGTCGGATAAATTCATTTTGCAACGTCTCAAGACGGCTGTACCTTTGGGGGCACGACGAGAGCTATGGCGAGTGCCAGACGACGCTTCTGAGATCCCTGCAGTGCGCTGGCGCGCACGTCGGCGACGTCGCTGATGGAGAACATGTCCTCGAGCTCGACGCTGCGGTGTACTAGCGCGTCCCCGGAGAGACCGGCTATCATGCCGAAGAACGTGAGGTGTTCGGCAACCGTCAGGTCGTAGAACAGCACGTCCCGCTGCTGAACAACGGCCATCAGTTCACGAGCCTTCTTCGTCTGCATCGCCACGTCGTAGCCGTTCACGATAACCTGCGAAGAACGTTGGTCGACGGAGGTAATGTTGCGTGTTATTGCATGTAACTAAAATGAAATGGGTATTTTATGTTGAGCCTAATGAACCGAATCAGGAGGTGGGTTATGAAAGGCACAATAGTGGCGGGCTGGGAAATATTTTCTATCACCACAGGTATTTCCGCCTGTACATATATCACACAGAACACGAATGTGTTTTCATATCGCCAGAATTCGAACTCGCAACCTTCCGTCCGGTGGCAAAACGCCATAGCCTTTAAACCACCGCGGCGCTTTACAGAGAAACAGAATACTAATTAACAGCTGAATACCGACTTCGGTTCCACAGCGCTGCTAGTAGCATTTTTTTTATGTGAGATACTGTGATCTGTATTTTCATAAATAAAATCGCTAGTTAGAAAGAAAGTAATCTTCTACCAACAATTCTACCAAATTGTAAAGCTCACATTAAAATATGTGCTGCTTTCTACACCTTTATTGCAGAGTAAAGTGTGAGCATGCAAGCGCTGTTTCGCCCACTAATCACTTTTTTGAAACTGACGGATTTAACCGCCTGTCAAGCTGCCTTCCTAAACCACCGACTTGCAAGTCGTCACTAGCAATTGACACTGGACAGAAAAAATGGTATGGCTCACCTGTCCCCCCGTAGCCACCGCACTGCCGCTGATGATATTCATGAGTGCAGTCTTTCCAGCGCCGCTAGGACCCAGAATCGCCAGGATCTCTCCCTGATACGCCTTGAAGCTCGTGTCTCGCAGGATGTGCTTCTGTTTCATCTCGTACTCAAGCCTGTTTGACAAGTTTATTTGGGGTTGGTGGGTAGAAGAAAAAAAACAAGCTCATTGTGTGTTTGCAGGCACCTGCACCTTCTGTGTTGCAGAGCAAGCGCAGGGTCGTAAATTATGGTACTATGCAGGGGCTCCGTAACCAAATTCTTGCTTTATGCAGCTTAATAATGCAATGGAATGCAATAAAGAGGCCATTTTAGACACCACAGCTTCATCCGGGTTATGTAAATATTTTTACGTACAAAAGTTAGCGCAGAACACAAGACAATCACAAGAAAGGTGGACAGGACAACGCTCTAAATATTTAATGTTCTTCCACCACTTTTATCGTTTGTAGCTACGTCGTGTTTTAAGTCTTTGTGTCTTTTATCACTTTTATGAACCTTTACATCATTCTGACTTTTGCTGCAGCTGATAGGTGGTGTGGCGATGTGTCTATATATTACGTGTTTCTTTCAATAAAGAATTAGTTGTCAGTAGCGCGTTGTCCTGTCCACCTCTCTTGTGACTGTCTTGTGTTTTGCGCTAACTTTTGTACGTAGAACTATGCACCAACTAGCCCAGCAACAAGTGTTACTTGATTATCTAAATATCTTCTGCGAGCGTATTGAAGACAAAATGATATGTCGCTCCTTTCAGTTTACTCTTCTTTGGGATCGTGATGGGGAAGGAATTCTATATTAGACCTTATCATTAACTAAATAACCCAGCATTTTCAATTGCTAGTTTTGCCCATAAGAGTTGGGGCAATGTTTCTAGCTTTGATGAACTAGCACAGATGAACAAATGGACAAGACGAACGATGGCACACAGACGGAAGCGCTGACCGTATATTTTTTAGCGCTGGTTCATTATAATATGGAAGACCAACTAGCTCAACAGGAAGTGTTCAAGGTTTAAGCTATTGCTATGTTTGATTCGAAGAAATGTGGCCATGCGAACACAGGTGAGTGCAGAGCGGAGAAAAAAAAATCTGTGCCTCCCCCGTAACCGAGAGTAGGGTAAGCATGAAATGCAGAACGATGCAGAAGCGTACGCGGACATGACGAGACGCAGGCCTGACAAGAATGTATATGCAGCGCGTTCGAGACTGTCTAAAGTGCGTAGAGGCGAAAGCGTTTTCCGCACCACTTTGCCTATGTGACACTGGTGACGTCACCACTGGATTACGTCACACATAATTGATGACGAAATAATGACAAATTACTAATTGGTGACTAATTTCTGATTAATGACAAAATACTAATTAACTACTAATTAATGACGCTTAAGCTTCGCCTTTAGGAGTGGAACGCGACAGCGTGTTGTAGCGCTGCCAGGCAGTCCACGGAACGCCACCACCCGTTCGGCGCGATGCCCTTCGAACGCGACGCTTTTTGAGGAAAGGAAATGACGCAGTAATTCTCTGTCATCTCGGTGGACACCCGAACAGCGCCATAAAGGAAGGGAGGAACGCCACCACCTGTTCGGCGCGATGCCTTGCCCTTTGAACGCAACGCTTTTTGAGGAAAGGAAATGGCGCAGTAATTCTCTATCATCTCGGTGGACACCCGAACCGCACCGTACAGGAAGGGAGGAAGGCCACCATCCGTTCGGCGCGAAGCTACCGGCGCTTGTATGCCGGTCCTGTAGGAGGGCTTAGAGTGTCTCGTTAAATCTCGTTAAATCTCGTACGGTGCCCGGATGTTCTCGTTTCAGTGCCCGGATGAGTGGAATTCAGTGCCCGGATGTTGGCTCTCGGTCTCGGCGTGACGTCACCCCACTGCCGACAACGGGAGCTAAAAGCATTTCATGCTTAAAATTACAGTCGGCGTTTCGTGCGCCGTTCTGTATACCGGAAATTGTTATGTAAGCTGTGTCGCGAACGTCAGCTTCATCGATGAATAAGCAATCATCATCTTGTCATTGTCATCAATTGTAATCAATCTGTTATAATCGAGGAGACTCCATTTTTGCAGTTACCATTAAAGGCCACTCCGTTGTTCCTATTCCCAAACTATACATATCTGAGGTTGGTTTCGACCCATCATTCCAATAGATTTGTCTCGGCTCACACCGTTAATACTCGTATACTAGGTAGGCAGAAATGCGTAGATGTCATGTGAACTCATGAGAACGTGTCGACGTATCAAATCATCACGTCGTGCTTGGGGGAGAAGCCTCCCTTTTCAGCGCTGAAAACCGAAAGAACAATTTTATTTACTATATAAATGCGAGATGCACAGCACTGACCAGTTCAAGACCACACTGTCTACTGAGCATACTGTAGTGGCTGAATATTTCCTTCAAAAACCATGTAATTTGATTACCGTTACTGTATTCAGTGACTAAGCAGTTTGGCGTTCAGCTTTTATTATACTTACTATAGTACAAATATAGCCTTTCAATTGCAACACAGTCTATACGAACGATAATATATTTGGTCAAATGCTTTAGGGGAATCTCACAAGGTGGAGTAGATTTGTAGCAAGAGAGTGATTACTCCCTTCGAGTTATTGATCAATTCGCTCTCGCCCTTCCATAAGCTTGCCGTCCCGGTTAGCTCAGTTGGTAGAACGACTGCTCCGGTGAAGCGGTGGTCCTGGGTTCGAACCCCGGACCAGGACGAATTTTTCTTTAACTGCGAAGTTTCTGAGAAAGCTGTATAGCTTTCCTTTATAGCCGTATGGCTGCGCTTGGGTGGTCCATGAGTAATCACTCCCTTACGACAATCTATTTTGCTTCACAGGCATCCTAACTGATGAGGGGTCGCATGTGCAAGGAAATTCTTGAAATCTACAGCGTAAACGCTGTTGAAAAGACACATTACTCAGTGGTTGTAGAAGTTGATTTGCAAGCGACACAATGCTTAGTAGTTTGCTTACTGATTAACCAAAGCGCACTGGCCTGTTTACGAAGACGACCTCTTCCTTGTCGGTGGGGTATGGCTCGAAGTGGATGCCGTCTGGCTTAGAAGGTGGGACCTGCTGGAAAGATCCCTGCTGGCCGGGGAACCAGTAGCTGTACGTGAACGGGAACCAGGGCACGTATGGCACGCCAATGTACCACGTCAGGACGTGGCTGAAGTACCACCCCAGAAAGATGTTCACCAGGCTGTCCACCAGCATCACATTCCAGATCTCGACCATGGTCACGTTGTCCAGCTCCAGCACGTAAGAGGCCGCTGAGCCGAACGTGTACTGCTCGCCTGAGCGAGCGTGAAATGTGAGTGGTTTTTACGCCCGAGCGGTCTTGCTCTGTTGCGGTGGCAGGGAATATAGCAAAGTGGATATTTGGCCAAGTGATTAACCCACTGGTGCTAAGGATTGTACCTTGACGTTTCCTTACACACTGTCACGAGTTCACGACATGACGTTTGCACGCCATGTATTCATTTCAACGTGAGTTTGGGTAAAAAGCTTGGTGTCAGCGTGCTCTCAACAGCCATCGCTTTCCGGTCAAAAAGTTTTCAGTTGCTTCGAGCAGGCAGTGTGAAGCTGAAGGGGGCGCGAATGTCGGAATTCAGCCAGCGTCCAACAGTACGACATCTCTCATTTTCAGACAAGTGTCGCTGCGTCTATAGAGAGACATCTGTTGGATAAAAAATTGTTTTCTCTCTGTGGGCGTTGTACTTGGTTCGATATCTTCGACCTAGGCTTTCACACAATTTAGAATGGCTGCACAAAACTGACAAAATTCTTTTTGCTACTAAATGGCGTCGTACCATTTTCTGAACAATAAGCCACGATAGCAAATTCTGACATTTGTTTTTGATTGTCGAAGCATTTCCTAGCAATACGAAGGCAATGGTTTTTTTTCTTTGATTCATTCAAAATTTGAACATTAAGGGAGGACACTGCAACTAGTTTTGTTATTCTTTCATGAAAGGCAACAAAATTTGCTACACATTATCAAGTGGTTTCAGAATTTACTTTTTTATAGCCAGGCGGCATAGTTGAGAAATTACAATTAGCACAATTACAATTTGTGAAGTCATCCCAGGGGTTGTAAATATTTCAGGAATATGCACAAGTTGTTGATGGCAGCATGTAGCCAAAGGCCTATTCTGTTCAATAAGGCTATTAGCTCTTTTTTAGATTAGATGCCAGACTTATGGAAATGTACGCCTATCTCTAGAATGCATACAAAACAGAGTGCTTTATTGCACTCGCTCAAAGTATCAGAATTCATGAACAAAAAATACAATAACTTTAGTGTCATTTATTACGCAATTCTGGATGGATGAATGCTAACAATCACATATAAAGTGAAAGCTAGAGAAAATCAGCTTTAAGTTCATTCCTTCGGGGACGCCATATATCGCTTCGTATACTATTTTGTTTGAACAAAGGAAAGCAGAATTAAAACCGGCGGAAGCTCTGATCTCTCTCTTTCATGGGGATACTAAGATGGTGGTGCTCCGTTTTCAGAAACCCGCGGAATGCGCGATCTGATGGGACCAACAGAAAAATTCGACGACCACACATACAAAAAATGTCAATTTCTAAATTTGTACCGTGCATTTTGCCAGAATGTTTCGTTATGAGACAGACGAAGACACGTAAATTATTAAAAAAAATAGCAAAATTGAAAATTGCAATAATTTGGGAATTTTATTTTCCGCGTTTTGCCTTAAAGGGCTAGTAAATTGGTCAATTGGTTTTTGAGGAAAGGAAATGGCGCAGTATCTTCCTCACATCTCGGTGGACACCGGGACCACGCCATAAGGAAAGGGAGGAATGTGGGAGTGAAGGAAGAAAGACAAAGAGGTGCTGTAGTGTAGGTCTCCGGAATAATATCGACAACCTGGGGATCTTCAACCTGCACTGACATCGCACAGCATATGGGCGCCTTTTGCGTTCCGCCTCCACCGAAACGAGGCCGCTGCAGTCGGGTTCGAACCCAGGTACTCCGGCTCGGTAGACGAGCGCATTAACCACTGAGACACCGTGGCGGGTAAAGGGTTAAATGTTTGGATTTGGAGCCTGCGGACATCAAATGCGGCCGATGTCACCAAAGGTCGGCTCAGCCATTTGGTGTGACACCACTGCAGCAGCGGGCGCCCATATTTTAGTGTAGTTGCAGCTATTCACCTACCTTTTAGCAGAAATCTAAGCACAATAAACAGTTCGAAAAATTCCCGTTCTCGTCTTCAATATGACAACCCAGTTCTAATGCTGTTATAATGAAGTGCCAATGATGCCTCGGGTCAGGACTCCGCGTTTCCTTCCTCTAGCTCATTTTCAGTTATTAGCTCGGCTGCATCCTTTCTCTCCGTTATTTGGTGCCCCGCGAGAGATCATACGGATGGCCTGCATGTTTTTCTGGCAGCAGCGCATCATTCTCTGGTTCTGCTCCATTTGGAATTTTCGGCTCTTCATTATGTTCACTCCAAAGCGCGAAATTGGGCGGGAATTCGTGGCGGAGTTTTGAGAGTAGAGGCCCATAGGAGAAAGAACCACTTACCGACGGCATTGGCACATCCAATAATGCGGAAGCACCAGTGCATCCCGACGCACGGCAGCGTAGTGGTGAGCAGCTTTGTCCACCGGTCCATGAGTATGTAGTGGGCGGCGCGGCCCTGCATGTCTTCGAGGAGCACGCATGGCATGACGTAGCTGATTGTCCAGTAAATGGCGCCGAACACTACGCCCAGAGTGGTGTCCCTGAAGAAGAGCCCCAGCAGCATGGCTCTGGAGATGTACTGAGCCGTGAACAGCGCGAAGCATATGAGCACCACAGTCTTGCTCGTGCCGTCCAGGAATGACTGAGAGGAAGCGCCGTGACATCAGGGCGCCGTCGCCGCAAACTGACGCTCGCAAAAGACGCGCCCTCTGAGCGTTGCCATATTCCCACACTTTTTTTGTGTGCAAGAGCGGCTAAATCGGTGCTAGTTGTAAAGCGAATTATCACAAGTAGTAACAGTGGTCCAAAAAGTGCGCGTTTTGACTCCTCTGGCTTGAACCATGAGGTAGAGTCTGATGCGTTGCGACACCGTGGCCCCTAGCCCAAGTGGGTTTGGCCCGCCATAAACAATGCGTGGAACATACAACCTTTGTCGAATGTAATGAGTTCGAGAGGTCTGTCTCTGCGTCAAGCTCTTGGGCTCGTTATGCGTTGCGACCGCTACAAATCTCCTGAAATTTAATCGCTACCTACTACAACTAGAGCCACACTTACGTCTTAGAAGCAATCCTCTTAGGCTGTCTATTTTCGAGAGAGGCAGCGCGTGGACTACGTTCTTTTCCCCCTTAACCGAGTGCTGTTCTTCCCTCACGACTCAGGTCTGATGCTCACTCAGACCGGGGCAGTTAGCGTGTGTTTTTCTTGCTCCCAACCTATCATAGCATTAACAATGAGATGCAGAATCCTAAAAAAAGCCGCTGAAGTCTGCCTTCTCCTCAAACAGTTAACGACTCACGTCGAAGCGTGCTACCATGAGAGTCAATGTACTGAAGTCTGTGTGCGTTGAAAAAGTAATGTCTATAATATTTCAACCAAGTGGACAGTACTTTTCTAATCCTGCTAGACCGAAAAAAGTAGTGCCTAAGGGAGCGCAGTCGCGTTTCCAGCACTGACTGTGGAAGCAAGAGACAAAAAAAAAAGTGAAATAAACTAAGACATCACACAGAACAAGCTCAGATTTGTTAACGCCACAAGAAGCGGTTGCCTTCGCAGGGAGGATATATTAATATTTTTGATGCACGCGTCAGCAGCGCTGGCATACAAGCTGACAGCAAGTAGCAGTTCTTTTAGTGGCGCAGCTGTCAAGTGCATACAGCCCGCGTTGACAATCGAGCAGTAACTCACCTGCGACCCGTACTTGCTTGTGTTTTCGACACCCGTCATGTAGGCCATCACCATGGCGACGCTGACGATGCCCGAGAAAAATCCGGACATCCAGTGGCCCATGCGGTAAAAAGACGCGCGCAAGCCAACCAGGCGGAGCTTCTCGCGCATGCCTTGCTGGGTCTCCTCCACCACGCGGGACAGAATGAGGCAGAAGGGAACCATGTAGCCGATTCCGAGCCGGAGCAGCATGAGCCAGCGATGGGATGGTGCGTCCAGCGGGTACGGCCCTGCGATGCCAGCGCGAAGGACAGATTTATTTCCCTTAATCTACTAAGTAACGAAAATTTAGTCTGTCCCGTCCCTTGAAGCAGAACGAATGATTAGAGGATTGAGTAGCGATTGTCATCCGTTACACGCACTTAAAGTACGGTATTCTGGAATTAACTTACTTGCCATCGTTTGCTCGAGAAGCCAGCTGTTAACAGTTACCCTCTAAAACATGACTGCCAAACATGTTCATCTTCGGTAACGAGCCCTTGTTGTTTACTAAAAAAAATTGGCATTTAGGGAAATAAATGTGAGAAAAATACCTGCCCATTCCTTCTAACTAGACTCCTAAAGACTCTGTCACTCTGCACGTGCCAGCCTCGTAAAAAACAGAGTCTATGCTGACGGCAGGCCGAAATGTTCCATGAATTGATCGGTAGTGCGTCACTTCTAGAGTCGACCGGTACGCGTTTGTATTCTAGCCTCGACTAGAGGTGTACACGCATTTCTTTCCCTTCATCATCTCGAGGTTGTTGACGGAACAAGTTTAAGTGAGGGTCCCCATAATTTCAGATTCAGAAAAAATGTTAGCTCAAGCAGCATTAACTTAATTTGCAAACACTCGCACTTTAGTGCGTTAAGCGTACAGGGCACGTCACAGTCAGTAGCAAGAACCGGTTAGAGCATGATTTCGCGGCTGGCAACCGACGCACTGTCAAGGTGCCTTCAATATGTGCTCTCTACTGAGGCTCCCGTAGTCTTCACGCTTTCACATATAGTCACGCTAAGCTAGTCGCCCACAGTTGTCGCTGTGTAATGCGCAGATGAAAACGCTCATGTCTTGCCTGTAAATGTGGTCCATCTGGCACGCGTGTTTTACTAGACATATGAGCGAAAAAAGCATAGTCCTCATCGCATATCCCAGGGAACGGCCGGGTGCGCTGTGTCGAAACCAAATGCAGTCGAGTGAAGCTAGCATCAAAGCCATCGTGCGCGGCCGTGCATGATCGCGCTAAGCCGGCCACAACAAGATGGATTGCTACCAGGTGCTCACTTTTGGTTGTCTAGAATTATCTGGCAATGACCGAGGGTCAGAAGCCTCCAGCCGCAGTTTTAGTTGGAACAGGTCAACAATCAAAGTGCAGCCGAGAAAAGTAAAGCCTGGACAAGAAAGAAGTCGCGCACAGCAAGAGGTGCCATTTTTAACTCTGAACGTCATTACGATGCGCGGTGGTCCTCTAGAATCTTGATTCTCTTATGCAAGGGGCATTCCAATGCTGAAGTTGCATTGAAGAATCTGGCGTGGCCTGACTGTCCTCCACATAGCAACTGTTCGCCCACAAGGCAATAAGCGGACACTACAGGAAATAATTCTTATTTATAAAGGATTTTGTTAGTTCTCTAAAAGAAAGCGCGTAAATCAGCAGTAAGTCACCATCATCACCACCAGCCTAATTACGTCCACTGCAAGAAAAAGGCCTTCAACACTCTAGACTTCACTGACTGATTTGATTGATTGACTGACTCACTGACTGATGTCCAATTAACCCTACCTTACGCCAGGTGTGGCTGCCTTACGCGAGCAAAATCCCCTAACCTCAATCCGCCTACTTGATTCGCGGCCCTCAAGTTTTCCTTGTCTTGGAATACATTCCATCCCAAAAACCAATAAGTAGTAGGCAGTGTGAACACATTAATAAACGCCTTAGTGCCTCTGGAGGCTGCAAAGTGCGTGAAGTCTCACCTGCTGCGCAACCCTGCACGGCCATTCCGCGGAACTAACGCAATCTCCGAGCACCCACCTTCGCTGAAGCGGTTCGTGGCCAGGTCGTACAGCTTGCCTTCGTACTTCTTCTCTGCAGCCACGGCGGCAATGTGCGCCTGTCCCAGCGCCAGCTGTAGGCACGCGATACTCTCGCGCTGAGTCACCGGGTTGGGCAGCGGCTCGAAGAGCGGGTATCCGTTGAGCCGCTTCGACATGTACGAGAACTCGTCGTAGAAGCTCACGGTGAACTTGAGCCCCTGCGACGAAGCGGTGTCCTTGTCCATCGTGACGGCGACCACGCGCTGCTCGGGGCCGCGCTGTGGCTTGGGCGAGATCTTGTGGAAGGCGGCCAGCATGCCCTCCACCGTCTCGAAGCCGGCGATTTTAACATTTGGGTTTTCCTTGAAGGCCGCCGCGAACACCTTGTCGCCCAGCTTGCTAGGCGCGAACAGCACCTGCGATGCCGCGTGCGCGAAAACAATTTCCATGTTTTAAAAGAAATCTTATGTGCCACCCAGGTGTGGAAGCAAGTTTCATTCCCCAAAAACTGTGTTAAGCGCCCCAAGAAATAAGTTGAAGCTAAAAAATTTGGAAGTGCCAACGAGGAGCGGAGAGAAGTTGCATGCAGTGGCAAATAATTTTTTGCAGAGTGTGAGGGAAGCCTATGGGATATGCAAGCATAGAAAATGGGGATCTTTTCTGGCTAACGGCCCAGACCGTTCCTTTGAACTCCTGTGTAGTGCTTATAGAGACGACCATAAGTGTTTCTTCCTCCTGAAGAGGTGGTTGATTTCCGATTAAGAATGACAATTATTCTATTTGACTTGTTATTGTGCACTATTGCGCTTCACTGACGTTGCTTTGTCAAAGAGCAAAATACAATCCGTCGTTTCCAGCGAGAGTGTAAGAAAATTTGAGAATTCTGCAGCTTAAACAGGCACTGAAGACAACTGCAGCTAAATTTTGTTCTCAGTAAAAATTGATTTTATGGCTCTTTCCGGGTATGCCAATGTTTTTCTCGAAGCAAAAGGAGAAATAATTGCTGAAAAAATTAATTAAAAATTTTCGCGCCACTTGATTCAAACTCGTGACGCCCAGATCGAAAAAGACTATAATCTCAGTTTTGAAGCGAATGGCAGTGTTACCTAGCCTCTGATCCGCGTCACAAAAGTTGTGTCGACGCACGAAGTTTACTTCCGAAAGTGGCCTATGGTGGCGACACCGGCATTTCATTCCTTGTACTTTGCAGCATATAGAAGCCCCATTTTCAGCGAAGTGGTATCTTTGCGTCTATAATGCGGTAATATATAGAGACCAGACTCAGTGTGTTCTCATTGTCCCCTAAAAAATTGAGGGCCATATGTAGCAAGAAGCCAGCGTTAATCCTCGCTTTTGTGTGAAGTGATTCGCTCTAGCACAAAATGGCGCTAAGCTTCTCTCCTACGTTTGCCGAGTTTCTCAAAGCCGCTCGGAAGCTGCGCGGCAAAGCCATTGGTGAGCTCTTCGATCTAGGGCGACAACATGGCTGCTTTTCAGAACAAAATCAAAAAGGATCAAAATATCAGAGACATATTTAGAGATACTACCATTCACGAAATTAGAAAAATTGGTATGTGAAAAACCCGCCAGATCAACAACCCTCATGAGGGATTGGAAAACACTAAGAAGTCAGAATCACTTTGTTTTGTTTATCAATGTTGCAGGGAATAATACTGAAAATATATAATATATTGGCCTTTCATGCTTCCACCGGTCTTTTTCATAAACGCAGGAGCACACTGACTTTAATAATTGCGATGAACGGACATTACCTCCGAGCCCAGAGTCAGTATTCTGCAAATATTTTCTGCCCGATGCACCCTTTTGCTCCTATGCCCCTGGTCGACTTCGCCTTAGCAGAGGCTGAGAATGACGACAGTTTCTGGTTGCGAGCTTAACATGTGACAGCTACTAATGATGGAAGGGCTAAATAATGGACCTACAAGAGTATCATACCAAACTAAGGTCCCCGGACCCGCATGCACAGGGTGACTAGTATCCTACGTGCTTAGACCTTTGCATTGTTTACACAGAGTAGACCACGTGCTGTTGGGCCTGTTGCGAATAAATGCAGGATGCTCGCGTACGCACTTCGAACGCACAAAGCATTGAGGAGTATGGCTCCGCCCAAAAAGCGCTTCTTGCAGACATTCCTGCGCGGCGCCGCGGGAGGACAGTAGAGGGGCACGTACCACCTGCGGGCACGTGAAGTTGGCCAGCGTGCGCTCGCCATACTCGCGAGGTTCGGCGAAGCGCAGGCAGGGCGGCTTGGCGCATTGCTGCCTCTCCAGTATGGGCCGGTCGTGCTCCACGGCGAAGAACGAGAGGATGATGAGGACCACCTCGACAGTGGTCACGTAGTAGTGGCGCTTGATGGCCTGCACGTACACGTCCTTCCAGACGATGGTGTACAGCTGGCCGACCACGCTCATGGCTGCTGCCGCCGCGATCTGCAGGGGACGTGGAGGGGGAGTGGGTAAGGGGGCGTAGCGGACAGAGCCCCGATGTTGCTTAGGGAGCAGCTCAGCTTTCAGCAGTAATGCTGCTGGGCTCATAATATCGGGTACAAAAGTCTTCAGGACGCGTGAGCACTTACTGAAGCCGATTTCTTTCTTATTAACCAGTGGCTCGGCAGTGCGCGCAATCCCGATTAATGTGGGGCAGCGGATTGAAGTGATTATTGCAAAACGTGGCACTTATTCACCTAGATTGCATTTACAGCGTCGTGGGAGACGTGTTCCGGATAGCACCTTGCAGCCAGAACGTACTCCTTTCTATCCCCCCCCCCCCCTCCACAGACACACACACAAAACAGGGTGCATCGATGCCTTCCCGCCGCCGGGCAGACATCGAGGCACCCCAACACAAGATCAATAAAGGCGCCATCTGTGAACGGAACGGAATATAAAGGCTCCCGCTTGTCTAGTGTGGTGTCTTTCGCTGGTACAAGATGGCGGCACGGTCATGAGTCCCCCATTATTTATAATTGACTGGGCGCGTGATTTTAGGTACGGTATACTCAAAATGTCGCTTTTCGTTGCTATTACAGCAGCAGGAGATTTGTATGTATTGGCTATTACCAAGAGTCATTCGTCGTGCGCAATGTAAATAACAATCCATGATAGTCGTCGGTTGTACTGCTGTAAAAAAGTGAATCAAGAAAAAGATAAAAGCAAGAACAGTAACGTTGTCACCAAATATGCTTAAGGCGAACTAGCTCTTTTAGTGCAGTTTGAATGCCACATTATAATGACATAAAATTAGTGTATCAATTGTACATGTTCAGCTTTCCTGTTTAAGATGAGCTGTCATCACGCAACATTGCACTGCCCTCATGATTAATAACGGTAGTTAAGAAAATAAAAATATATTAACCTGCATGCAAGATTTGTGCCGATATTTACGCACAGAGTGTATTGGTACATGTAATTATACGCTTCATGTTTAGGCGCAGGAACATAACACATATTCACGCGCAGTAAATATAGGCACAAAATCGCACAGAAAGTCGAAAAATATTAGAACACTAAGACGATTAAGGCACCTCGCTCTCAATGAGAAAATTCTTATTAGAGATGCAAGAAATATGCGCTCATTATCAACTATAATACCAGGCTGCTAAGTACTGGTAAATGTCGAATTGTGTTCAACTCCTGTGAAGAAACCTTTGTATGGTAATATACAAAATCATAAGGTAAGCATGCGGAAGCATATTTTCGGCGATAACTGAAATATGAAAAGAGCATAACACTCGGGATCTACGTGGTTCCAGATGTGTAGGTGTTGTAAAGCAACCTTGATATACAGCTGCCGCCCTGTTTCGAATATTTCGTCGTCCAAAACACCTGAGCGAGGTTACCTCGCATAACCCTATAAAAGCGGCCTTCAGAAGATTCAGATTTATTAATACGATCACTTGTATGATGTTTACTTTTAATGAATTGCTGCTTTGAAGTTTCGTGTACGCTTCCGGCGGTGAGCAGCATCAATGGCGAACGCTGAGAAAAAGTCTGCTATGCATCATAGCTAGGGGAACCACGAAAATAAAAAAGAGCAGAGGTCAGCAAGCCTCGCATCAAACACGCCATTCGAACAGTCTTCCACGCAACTGAGGCAAACTAACCCATCTGCCGTTCCTCTTAATGCGTTATGATTCTGTAGAGGCGAAAATATTACTGAACTACGGAGAATAACCAGGAAATGTCCACTCACCTCGCGGACCGTTGTTCGGTGGCGGCCAAACGGTTCCGCTGCCTTCTTCTTTCAAGGCGAACGCGCCACACGGTCGCGCGCCTTTGACCACTTCTTTAGCTTCGCGCAGTAGCGAATGGTAACGGAGCATAGGAAAAGAGAAAAATATGTACTCATTTTCATTCTGCCATGATGCAAAGAAGAAAAGATTCATTCGCTGTGGTTATAAGCTACTAAGGCCACATGATGAGAGGTCGAGACGTAACTCGTTTCCAGAATACGTTGATGTTGATGATGATGACTATAACAGTTCTTTTCCTTCCCCTACATCATTGTCCGCCATCTTCTCGCGTGTTCTCTTTGTAACGCCAAACATTTGGACGGTTCTCTGTCTTTCTGAATTTCCTGTCCTAATTCTGACGCATTTCGCGTGCTTAGTTCGCTCACGTTTTACTTTGAGGGACGCATCAGCTTCTGGAGCAGCATCGACAACCCTGTACTTCAGCTGTGAATCAGAAAATCAGGAATAATCAGTTACGGTATGAAAGGAACTGAAATCATACATGTGTGCAGATAATCTTTACCTAATGCGGCCGAAGTATTACTGTCGAAAGCGGTTAAAAGGAGGCATGGCGGTTAAAGACCGGTTTTCGCCGTCACTCAGCACGGGAACTGCTAGATGTCTTAATGTGCCATATGGGAGACGGGTACATTGCCTGGAGAGGATGTCATGTTGAGCAAAATAACAACAACACAAAACATGCAAACAAACAATTAAGCAAAAACGATTTTCACCTCGCCAGCATGAATGCAGTGAGGACAGGACAAAAAGGACAGCGTGTTCTAGAGCACCCATCCACCCGACGTTCTTTGCTCAAGATCGCGTAGCGAGTTATTTTCTATCCTATTCTAGAAAAAGTCCACCAGCATGGCTGCAACGACTGTAGCAGAAAAGGTTGGGCTGAGTTGCAGCGGCACAGCAGCTGAGGCTCACAGACTGCCCTGCCCCTCTTCAGGCGCTAGGAAAACGATGTTGATGCTTACCATTTATTTCAGATGCTTACCATTTATTTATCCTTCTTCATAAGGCGTAGTTAGACGTTGTGTGGTGTTCTGCTGGCCTGGCGTTGCCATTCTATCTAAAAAGCCGACTTCTGCAGTGAAGTATTTCGTCTTCGCTGAAGCGAAGCGCAGTGTCTTCAACCTTTAGCCAATGCAGAGTTATTCAACATGCCTACAGGATCAGGGAGCATCTGCAGGCCTGAGACTATAGCAGTGTTAATGATTAGCGGCTGTGCGCGGGTATAAGGCACTGCTCGCGTGATCGGCACTATGGTAACTCTTGCGCTCGTACACGCTAATCGAACAGGGGCTCGCTCGCTGAGAAGAGCTAATTAGGACTAGAAGACTTGAAGTTATGAGTTGTCAGGTCATTACATATCTTAAAACTGCCGGAGTCATAATTTAGTAAGGATAAATCAACTTTTCATGTAACTGTTCGGATTAAAGATGCTAATGTTCCTCGTCCCTGAGCTCTTTGAAGACGAAAGTTTGGCTTTTGTGGGTGATGCGACCCCCAATGCACCATTTTCTGTCTCCAAGAAAGAGTAAACACGTTTCTACCTCGCTCGCCTGTTGAATTATTCCTGGCCTGGAACTTGGCGTCATGAAACACCTACCCTGGGCTTTGTTTCTTGGTTTTCGTCTGAAATTACCTGTACGTGCCTTATGCTTCCTGCTCACGTGAAATCCACTGCATTAGATATACACTCCTATTTACCGCTCTCCTGCACAGCGAGCCAAAACAATCACGTGGCTCTCGACGCAGCAGGAATATTAGTTGTAAACTTGTACAAGCAACTTGCAGGAGACTAACACCAAGAACTAGTCTTTTCCTCCTATAGCCATTCTGGTTATTTGCTTTAGAAAAATTACAATTTTCTCTTCTGTATTCATTTTTTTTTTAATTTCTGGAGCGCTTCATGCTAGCTGTCTTGACGCGTGCGGCCCAGCAGGCTTGGAGGAAATGAGGAAGCCAACCCGAGTTAAGAAGTCAGCACGCCTGTCAGAGGTTTCGTACAGGGACGGTGGTCAGTAAACGAAGAAATTGATGTTTGCTTTGAACATCAAAAAACGTCCACTGCCTGCTTTAGAATCTCACCGAGATGCAACAACTATCGTCCTTTTCGCAATCAGGAAGGTTGAAATGAAAGCTACGTCTCATGTCGGCTAGTCAGGAGCCAGACTGTAAAAACATCTCTGACATGAAAAAGGTTTATTACTGGCTACGGCCATCACGTTGGGATTAAGATAGTTGAAAGTACCATAACAAATGTGCCGGCGAATCAAGCAGCGTTAAAACGTGCGAATAGCTTTGCGATTTAGTCCTGCAGTTTTAAAACAACAAAAACCACAAAAGACCAGGACCGGAGGACGATAAAACAAAGGACGATTCCATTAACTGTTTTGTTGTCTCCAGCTTCTGTCCTGTGTTGTTTGCTGTTTTTTGTTGCATAAATGTCTTACCAATTGTAGTACGGCTCTACCCTCCTGTAGTCTGCTGCCGCAAGCTGCATAGCTCAGTGCCCAGAAATTCTCAGACGGTGAATATTGCATCTGCGTCGTCCTTCATTTGATTTGTAAACTCTGTGCGGAACGAATGAGATGATATCAGTGATGTTAGGACTGAGCATAACTTTATATTATTTTGGGATAAACAGTGAAAGGGGGGGGGGGGGGTACTGCTGAATAAATGATCGTATCACTAACCTTCAACTATCGTCTTCCTGCACAAGTCGCATGGCAATAAGGTTTGGCATAGATGCAGATGACAGTAAAAGAAGGGAAGCGTCTAAAGTGCTTCTCAAAAAATCGGCTGCCGACAGGTTTCTTTTACGTTAGGTTGCATTCGATGTGCCTGCTAGAAAGAGCACGATGGATTTTAACTGCAACACGCAGTGCGAGGAATTTATTGGCGTGCTGAATAATTTTCAAGATCATGGTAAGGAGGTGTTCTTGAAAACCCTAAATAATGCATTTTTGAGCATAAAAGAGATCACAGTGCATTGGGCTTCATTCCGGTTGTAAAATTTTACTCTTGACAGAAAGTTTTAAATTAAGCTGTGCGTGGACGGGATGCGAAAATTGCTTCATGAATTAGGGAAAATTAGTTACAGGGCACATACATGAACATGCAGTACATCTCCGGTTTAAAACGCGTCAAAAGCAATACAAAAAGTAAGAGACAATCAATTGCGATTCATGCGGTATAATTTGCGTCAACACTAGTGTTCCCCTCTGACGGTAGCGGGTGGCATGATACAGCCCAGCAACCACCGTGTGATACATCGTGCCCCCTTCCACGCACCCGATAAAATCCAGCAATCACAGTGTGCCATGCCATTCCCCTCGTCACTCTCTCCACCCCTCGACTATGCTTGGCACCGCGATTTCCCTCTCTTCACCCGTCACCTCTCTCTGACTCATCCTCTGTCCCTTTCTCCACACTTTCCTCCAACCCTCTCCCATCCTTCTCTCTCCTTCCATCTATATCACCCTTTCCCGTTCTCAACTTTGAACCTCCTCGCCCAGTAGGCTCTAACATGTCGGGCGTCTACGGGGGACACTTTTTCCGCTAAGTGGTGTTAACGCTAGCGCAAAAAGGGCCAGCTTGAGCATAACGCAAAAACGATCGTTAGTATTTCATGATGGTCATGATCATGAATTTCTAATGACCCAAGGGTAACTTCGGTCAAAGAGGCCTAGCACACGAGGTATTTCTTCGTCTACAGAAGGTGGAGTCGGAGGCCTATTTTTCAAGTATTTCACTGAAGAGAAGCTGAACACCAGGCCAGGGGAAAGCTTGCACCCTTTGAAGAGCGATGGGCACAAGTCGCCACTTGACATTGAACCCGGCACCTATCGCATGCGAGGTGGGTGCTGAAACCACAAGATTCTTCAGCGCTTGAGCAGCACAATGCTCAGGAGTGACTATGGAACCGTGTGTCCAAAGTGCATCTCAAGGTATATATCCAAACAGCGATCTTATGTGTCTCTGTGTGTGTCGCTCACGCAATGTACCACATAGAAATGGCAGACCAACTTTCATTTCACGACGTTCTCTGTGTTTTCCTTCAGTACAACCTTTCCATGTCTGTGGCGCGTTAAGCAATTTTTTTTTTACGTTCAGTAAAGTTGTCTTAGTTTTCTTGGAAGGCAATAAACAGATACCTGTCGCTAGTTTTTCCTTTAATGAAACAATTTCAGCTATCTTTGTATTTTCAGAGCACAAGGAAGACTTACGGGCTTGTTAAGCCCTCAAAGGGTTAGTTGTGCACTGCCCAGAGGTAAGCATTTAGGGGCTTTTTATTAAAATGAGAGTAAAACAAAGAGAAAGAAAAAAATAAAGGCCACATAGAAACAGAAAACACAGCTATAGGAGCGGCTAACCCTCTTGCGTTTTGATAACATAAATGATTCAGGGAATGTGTTTCGTCAAAGAGCAGAGTAAAACGCGGAATTAGATTACATACAGTTCAACTGGTACATGACATTTACTCACTAAACATGAAAGGAGTAAAAAGGAACTAAGCTAACCTCTAGGGCCCGCCCTTTAAGGGGCAGGGTATGTTGGTCAAGCACAGAGGTAGGTATCCTTCGCTAAACATGCGGAATATTTAAAGTTGGCCACGGAAATAAATTCCATCTTTGAAACGTGCAAAGTTATAGCAGTTACGAAGATTTTGAGCGAAGTTCAATCTCTATTTGGGCCTCCATCACTGCGTTTAAAAGCCTTCTCCATTACTAACTACATCAAGTTACAACTCCCCCCCCCCGCACACACACACTAAAAGGAAGTGCCCTAGAGGACACCTTACTCTCTTTTTACTCCCACATAGGCTCTTTAGTGTTAGGAGTAAAGTTATATGCATAACAGAAGACACTGTTAAAAATGCCACACAGTAGAGCACTTCTGGGCGGCAGCGTACGTGTTTCAGCAAAGGAAACGGCTATGCATGAACTTCCAGTTACCAAATCGTATGTGCGAAGAGATGAAATGGGACCATCAGGCAACAGAGTATACGTTTAGTGCATCGAACTCATTTATGTTATCTATAGATTTTTTTGTCCAAAACAGAAATTTCGGCAGGTGCTGCGATCTACCGTCGGGGAACAATTTTTAACCGGGCCACGAGCCATTCAAGGAAAAAGAAGAACGAGCAACCGGCTCCTGAGATCCGCCATTCTGGTCGCCATATCTTTCCGAGACGAACTCAGCGACAGCAATGGCCACCCCTGCGGGCGCCAAGGAGAGCCTGCCTGTTCTGGTCGTATTAGAAATGGACTACACCGACGGCGGCTCCAGCCCGTGGTTCAACAAGAAGGGTCGCTTAATACTGAGCGGCCTGACCACGGAGCCCGAGGATGCCGGCCTGTTCACGGAGCTCGCCCGTGACGGTAGCATGGGCACGTTGATCAGCTTCCTGGACACTGCGCAGCCCTCTGTTAGCACAGTGGCATTCGTGTGCTACATCCTGCTCGGCCTGGTGCTGCTTCAGCTTTTCGTGGGGCTGCCGGTGGCTGCGTTGGGCCTCCGGCGCTATGCCGCCAAAGTGGGTTTGATTCCATGGCTGTGCTGCGAGGTCGTCCTGCTGGCCTCCGCGGCCATCCAACTCATCTGCCTTCTGTCAATGATCAGCACCTGGTACGGCATGAACGATGGCCTCGAAACTAAAACACCTCAGGCGTACGACTGGACCTTCGAGATGCTCCGAAACTACACCAAACTGACCGTTCATCAGCTTAAGAAAGGAACGTCGCCTGAGGTTCGCAAAAAACTCGACCTTGACGAGGCGACCACTACGGACAGCATCAAGTGGATGCAAGGCAATTTGTCTGCTTGGGAAAACAACTATAACGGACGCGCGGCTCTCAAGAACATGCTAACTGGTCCATTAACGATCCTGCAGATGAGTGTACTCGCTATTGCGGTGGCTGGTGCGACGGCGTCGGTTCTGCTCGGCTTTGCCACCTGGAACAGACGCCAGCAAGCCCTGGAGAAAGGCCGCCGTACTCCTCTTTTGACCGCTATAGTGGTCATATTGAGCGCCGTGTTCCTGTTTATGCATGTGGCAGTGGCGCTCGTCATGATTGCTCGCGTGCTGCCCGTTTGCGTACTGGGAGAGACGTACACCTGCGCGCCTTATCGCGACGGTAACCTGATAATACATGACGACGCCGTGGGTATGGTCTGGCCACTCGAGAACAGACCATCACCGTTTTGCAGGCTTGTGCCCACCGCATTGGCCTCCAAGTGCACAGCCAAGAACGAGACAGGTATCCTGCAGCTACCGAAATGTACTGGTGCAGAGGCAAACGATTCACAACCGGCTCCCGTTCGTATCACGGCACATTTGTTGGCGCTGCAGGAGACGCCTACGAAGCCTAACTCTGCTCCGGAAACCACCAAGCCCGCGAACATGATCGACGGCGACTGCTTCTACCCTTACAAGGTATTCGACACGGATATGACGTCGGCATGCCCGCTTCTCACGGACGAGCTGATTGGACACTGGATGGCTCTCGTGCTCTCGGCCGTCTTTGGGTTACTGGGTGGATTGGCCGCTGTCGCTATTGCCGTAATATTTTTGGCCATCGGCAAGAAGAAAAAAAAGAAAAAAATTGTCCGCAAGCGGCGCATAAAGAAGAAACCAAAGAAAAAGCCAACGCCGCCACCCACACCGCCACCACCCCCACCGCCACCTCCTCCACCACCTGAGCCCAGTGAGGTCAACATTGCGGTCGAAGTGCCGACACCTGTGCCGGTAATAATTCCTCGAAGACGTCGCCGCCCCCGACACCACCACTGCAGGTCGGAGCCTCCTATTATTCTGGTGTCCACGCCACCCTGTTCTCACCCTGCACCGGCACTGATGGCTGCTCCACTGTCCTTTCCTCAAGCTGTGATGCCATCGATGGCCATGCCCGTGGGAGCTGCGTCACGGGTCGTTGCCTCTCCTATTGCGACGTCGCCGGCAGTATCACCAGCATTGATGGCGTCCCCGCTGCCCTTCCCTCCAGCGGTAATGCCATCCATGGGCATGCCCGTGGGAGCCGTGTCGCAGGTCGTTACCACTCCGGTTCCGGCATCGCCGACAATCTCGACGGTCATGATGCGTCGTTCGCCCGAATGCTGCGGGTGCGATGAAAGCTATTCCCGTGAGAACTCTCTGTGCTACACGAACGCAAACTTCTGCGACAGCGGCATCGCTCTGGCTCACGCGCCCAGCAGGAGCATGGTGCTCGCGGCGCAACAACCTGCCTACTCGCGAATCCTGTCGCCACTGAGGCGGGCTGCGTCCCTCTGCACGCTACGCCGCTCATCGGTGGCACATCGCTCCGGGAACGTGCCGCCGTCAACAGTGGCGCTTTTGCCAGGGAGCCGCTTAGTTCGCGGTGTTCCTGGAGCGGTCCAGCCACTGGTTACGAGACAGATGACTTACGCGGTCCCTCGCCGTATCTGAAATGTTTACAACGACTGAGACCATGTTGCATTATTTAGCGCAGTCAGCTTGCATCTTGCTGAAATAATAGAAACGCAACGTTTCAATAAATCTGTGAATTTTTTACTTTTCAAGCTTGAGTGTTTTCACGGAAGAAACCACGCAAAGAGCGTAGACAAGGATAGTTTTTCTACAGGGGGCAATGTCGCACGCTGGCATTACTTTCGGAAATGTTTATATGCTTAGACAAAGACACTACGAGGTGTTGGATAAAGAGCAAGTACCTTTTAATGGACATCAAGTCATAGCGAAGTTTCACCGCCTATGCTCCAAGCGGTAGCTGTGAATATCGAGCGTACGTGGAAGTACGCTGTGACTCAGCAGTTTCTTTTTTTCTGCCGAAGCCGCACAGCTCACACAGTACATGCTCGCCGTGTTTTCTTGTTTTCATACATTGACTACTGTGATTTGCGGATTTATTCGAAGCATTTCTGGGCTATCTTCCCTGTTCCTCATTTTGGAGCTAACTGCAGGCATTGCCACCGGAGAAGCATTACAAACAAAGAAGGTTACCCAAGACTGAGGCTCCTCCCGCATCGGGGCATCGCCTTCCGTTGTTGTCGGTGTCTTATTGACACGCTGCACATCGGCGGAGGGGATTGGCCAGAGTTCAGTGGGGAGGGCCATGAGAAGAGGGTAAAGTGACTGCACGCTAATAAATGTAAGCGTATGCATGAGCGTCAAAGACGAAGAAGAGGATACCCTCGCACCGTCGCCCATGCTTGACCGCAGGGCCTATATTTTTTTCTCGTGTGCTGCTTTTAAGAAGGACGCAGAAATACGGAGGCGATATACCGCAGACAATGGCGGCTCCGGCAAGTGCCAAGACGTTGCCAATCTTGATTCAGCTGGATATGGAATACACAGAAGGTGGTTCCAGTCCGTGGTTCAACAGCAAGGGTCGCTCAGCCGTAAGCAGCCTGACCACGGAGCCTAGAAATGCCGACCTGTTCTCGGCGCTGGCGCATGATGGCACTATGGGCAGTCTCATCAGCTTCCTGGACAGGGAGCAGACTTCCGTCGGACATGTCGCCCTTTTCTGTTACGTATTCACAGGCTTAGTGCTGCTCGAGCTTTTCGTGCTTCTACCGTGTGCGTCGTTCGGCCTTCGGTTCTATACAGCCACCGTGGGCCCTGCTGTCTGGATTGCATGCGAAATGGTTTTACTTGCCTGCGCCGGTGTCCAGCTCATGTGCCTCTTGTCCATGATTAGCACCTGGTTCGGCATGAGAGACGGCCTCGGAGCGAAAGCGCCCGAGGCGTATCAGTGGACCTTCGAGCTGCTCCGAAACTACACGAATGTGACCGTAGACCAGCTGAAGAACGCAGCGAAGCCAGACAGGATTAAAAAGCTCGAGGCAGTTCAGGATTCCACCATCACCGGCATCAAGTGGCTGCAACGAAACTTGTCACTATGGGAAAACACTTTCGACGCTTACGAATCCCTGCAGTCTATGCTCACGGGCCCGATATCTATTGTCCAGATGATTCTGCTTGGTATAGCGGTCGCAGTCGCCGTTGCCGCAGCTCTGCTCGCATGCGGAGCGTGGAACCGGCGCAAGCTGGCCCTCGAGGCGGGTGGCCACAGTCCGGTCTCGGTGGCGGCTGTCCTTATCGCCGCCGCCGTGCTGCTGCTCACACACCTGGCCATTACGCTGCCCATGATCGCCCGCTGGCTGCCACTCTGCGTACTGGGAGAGACCTACCTGTGCGCGCCTTACCGAAGCGGTGCCTTGGCAGTGCTAGACGACGGTGTCGCGAAGGTCTGGCCGTTGGCTAACAGGCCTGAACCATTCTGTCGATTGGTGCCAAGCAAGTTAGCCATTTATTGTACCACTAAAGGCAAGAAAGGCATCGATGACTTGACATCTTGTCCAGCGAAGACCGGAAAGAAAGCGCTAGAAATTCCTCAGGACGCCGAAGAGGAGCTGCATGCTATACTGCTGCGGCGCGACCATCCACCATTAGCCAGTCTACAACAAGCCAGCGCGGATAAGAAGAAGATCAGTGGCGACTGTTTTTACCCATACAAGATCATTAACACGGACATGGTGTCGGTATGCCCACTGTTCACGGACGATTTAGTGGCCCACTGGATGGCGCTTGTGCTTTCGGTCATTTTTGGCATGCTCACCGCCATTGCGGCGGGCGCCATCGCAGCCATATATATGGCTGTAGGCTCGAGGATTGCCAAGACGTCCTCGAAGAAAGTGGTCCGCAAGCGACGTCGTATCAGGAGGAAGAAAAAGAAGGGTAAGAAACGAAAGAGCAAGAAACAAAAGAAGAGCAAGAAGAAAGATTCGTCCCCGTCACCCACACCACCTCCGTTGGCTAAGCCACCAGCTTCGTCTCCCACAGCCCCTTCTTCGTTGCTGGCAGTGCCCTCGATGGTGGATGTATCTGTCCAGGTTCCAGTTCCCGTCCCCGTCCCCGTTCCGGTGCCCGTGAAGACGCCCTCCAAGCACCATCGTCGCCGTTCGGAGCCTCCCATGATCATGTTGGCCCCGCCGCCTTGGTATCCACCATCTCCACCCCAGCCTCCTCCCCCAGTGTTCATGTCGCCGCCGCTCTTCGGAACTTCGGCGGCTACGCCGCTTCCGCTTGCCGTTCCGGTGGCATCTGCAGCGCGAGTGGCCATTCCTACTGGACTGGCTCCAACGATTCCGCCCATGGTACCAAGGTATATGGCCAGTCCTCGATGCACCTGTCCGAACTTGCCAGGCAACGTTGCGAGCAGGACGAGGACGCTTTACGTGGCACGCAAGTAGATAGCGGCTGCGTGATCGCATTCTATGCGAACGGTGTCTCAGTTGCAGCGATGCCCACCGATAATTGACCGTATCGCCAATGACCGCTGATCACACCACATGTTTGAATTAATCTCCAGTCAAGTCAGTGACATGCTGGCCGCTTTGTTTCTCGATGCGCTCAGTATCTGCAGCTTCTGTTTGGAAGAAATAGGAAGACACTGTTTGATTAAAAGAATATCTGGATCACGCAGGGTTGTTTTCAAGACGCTGAGAGCAGCGGATGCCTTGCATTTCCCGCAGCACCATTCGGAGCTTATCGATACATCTATTATGACATTGTGCAGCTTCAATATTACAGGCTTACAGTTATGAATCACAGCAGAAAGAAGTTGCCGAAAGTACGCGCCCGGAACTCTTTGACGTAGTTTTTTCAGACCAGGTTTATAACAATAATAATGGCCCATCGCAGTAATGATACTTTAAAATCACTGCAAGAGCGCAGCAACACCAATTACGCACTACAAATCAGCCCCTAATCACTTTTTCAGCTATTGCGTTAGCACACAGGACAGCTGATGCGTACCTCTCTGACAAAGAATGCAAATCAACTGTTTTTAATCTTTTGCTTTTCCGCTCTGCCAGACTCGTCACTGCATACTGCCACACACTGAATGGATGGATGGAAGATAGGAGCGCCCCGTCTGAAACGGGGTGGTGGCAGCTGCCACTATGCTCGCTATTTTTATGTTTGTGCTTTTTTCATTATTTTCTTCTTTCTATTTCTCTAACGGTGTAATTAATCAACCTATAGATTTACCATTTTCTTTAAATACATTTTTTCTTTAAAAACGAGGCCACTTGGGCCTCGGGCGCAACCACCATGCCACCACCTTGGGCGCCACTATGCAGTCAGACTCGATGCGTTGGCACCCGTCTGTTTTGAACTTCCCCCACTCGATTGTCAGTTAACTGACCCATGCCAGCCATGCTTCTGTTTGTGTGCCCTTTCTATAAAATTTCCTTAATAGAGTTTTACTATATTCAATCGCACCCGCAGCGATGGTTGAGTGGTTAGAGCGTGGGCTCCTGAGCCGGAGTTCTCGGGTTCGAACACTGGTGCTGCTGCCACGTTTCGATGGAGGCGAAACCCAAACACGCCCGTGTGCTGCACGATGTCAGCGCGCGTTAAAAAAATGCTGAGGCTTAACTTGGTTAAGCCTGGAGAATGCGAAGCATCATCGTGTCGCGTAATTTGGAGGCGCACAACCACAGCGACGGCGCGAGGTGGGCCCCCGTTTCTCCACTGTCGCGACGTCATCGTGTCACGTGGTGTGACGTCATGTATCACGTGATTTGGAGGCGCACAACCACAGCGACGGCGCGAGGTGGGCCCCCGTTTCTCCACTGTCGTGACGTCACCGTGTCACGTGGTGTGACGTCATGTATCACGTGATTTGGAGGCGCACAACCACAGCGACGGCGCGAGGTGGGCCCCCGTTCCTCCATTGCCGTGACGTCATCGTGTCACGTGGTGTGACGTCATCGTGTCACGTGATTTGGAGGCGCACAACCACAGCGACGGCGCGAGTTGGGCCCCCGTTTCTCCACTGTCGTGACGTCATCGTGTCACGTGGTGTGACGTCATGTATCACATGATTTGGAGGCGCACAACCACAGCGACGGCGCGAGGTGGGCCCCCGTTTCTCTACTGTCGTGACGTCATCGTGTCACGTGGTGTGACGTCATGTATCATGTGATTTGGAGGCGCATAACCATGGTGGAGGGCTGAAGTGGTAGCTAAAGTTTACTCATCCATTTCCTTTCCACAAAAGCCCCAATTTTCATTCGCCATGCAGATCATACTGAATATGAGCTCACAATAATCAATACTCGTCTTTCTATAGAGGATTTAATCGGATCTAAAAGTCCCCACGACAATGCGTAGAAGCAAATAAGGACTTTCCGCAGAAGACGGAACTCTTGCATCGCCCGGAGAACCAGCGCTCTTCGAAACTTAAGCGCGCTGAAAGCTCTTTTGAGCCGGATTTTACACTGCACGGGGAAGCATCGTAGGAGATTCGCTAATCCGTAACAGAATTCGTTTAGAATGACAGCGAAAGCTGGCAAGCTGGTTCAGGTGGCAATACTCAGGCAGCCTGCGCGTATAGTAGAACGACGCTCGTTCTCGTCTGACCTTTTTCGACCGTTTCAAATCGCGCTGCATTACTCACTGGATTATAAACTCGCCGAAGTTTCAGTTCTAACGACGTGTTTCGAGGAATTGTTTGCGTCTCTCCTGTCTAGGGGATTAACAACGGAGACATCCCCACTTGTTAATAGAGCTCGTGGAAGCGCAAATTTTGTAGAACATGTCAAAAACGTAATGTCTCCAGTTTTCCGCAATATTGAGGCAATCATTCCCTGTGGTACAACCGTTTCACTTCTGTACAAAGAATTAACCCCCGATTTGCTTCGTTAAACTAAATGCGACTTAGATGCTCAGCGCAATATGTACGGACCGCTCGCATAGGTTATTTGTGGGGGTTTTACAGACAGTGTAAGCGGCAACTGATGCAACGCGGTTTCTGCCTTTCCACTTGGTTGCAGCTACAGAAAAACCGCTTTTCCTCATTTCCTGCGCTGCAGAAGACGCGCTATCCGCCGTTCCACTTGGCTGTTGCTGGCGTGCCCGGGTTTCGTCCTTTCCACGTGGCTGCAACTGCCACAAAACTGGTTTTCCTCCTTCACCTGGATACACAATAGCATTTCACTAGTAACCCACCTAGCGCTTGTGCACGAGAAGGAAAGTGGGAGTTCCCGCTCTCCCATTTGCCACCCGCTATCCGTTGCCTGCCACCCACTCCTCGTTTTCCCTTTTACAGTTGCATTTCCTTCCCCTTGTGAAAGTGGAGAGGAGGATTGCGATCTCTACACTTTGCAACCTGTGGATACTTGACTTTTTCGCTGGTGACAGGTATTCCACCTTCGGGGATGCGGCTTCCATCTTCTACCTTCATTATGATAAGTTGCCACACCGTAGTCAGTGTACTATCGTGAGCAAAATTGAGAGACCCCCTGCGAGCGAGTGCCTAATCGGTCCAAACTGCACGCGGGCGCCACCGGGCGAAGCACTCCCATTGTCGACACCGGCGCTGCGTCGGGTTGCTCGAGATAGAAGCACGTCAGTGCGATGGTGTCGAACCATAAGTGCTTAGTCAGGCAGCGCTGCATGCAGTTCGGCCCGATTCGGCACTCGCTCGAAGGGGTATCTTTATTTCGCGCACGATAGTAAGTACAGTCTTTGTCAAAAGTAACCAGGCTGCGTGGTTTGCTTCTAGCTTGTATAGTGGAGCCCTTGTGACTTTCCTAAAAACCAAAAGGTGTTGGAAGGTAAGAAGACCCCCAGTCCTTACCTTTAACGACCATTTCAGCTTCAGGGAAGCTGTAAGGGCTCCACTCTACGAGCTAGAAGCAAACCATGCAGCCTGGTTACTTTTGACAAAGACTGTACATCCTGAAGTCTGGTGCTGGCCGCCGACTGCGTGACCGTCATCAGCAGCGCTTCCGCTGCTTTCAAGGTATACCCATGCGTACCAACTGGTAGCGAAAGTCACATAAGCCACGAGTGTGATAACAAAGCGAGGCACGAGTTTCATGGCGCCATCTGAGAGTGGAGGTGAATTAACGAATAAAGAAAACACTGACTTCGTGATGATTTTTTTGGCGCAGTTTCACCCCAACCCCCTCCATTTAAACGACAAAAAGACAATGCCAAGGGCGACAAAAATAGAATGACGCGCTCGAAAGCCGGCAGATAAAAGCTATCGTTACTCTTAAGCCGACTCAACAGCAATTTTCACGGCTAAGTCGACTTAAAATAAGGCAGTGAACTGGGTTCTCAGTCGACTCATTAAAGCACCGTGTTACCTTTGTATTCGTTGATATCATCTTTCTTTGTCACGCGTCATATAAAGGCATGGTGATTTTTTTTTTCAGAGGGAACTTTTTAAATGAATAGGACCTTGAAGCGAATCACATCGCCTGAGTGATTTCACTAAAGACACAAATGAGAGCTCCAATGCTTGTTGTGTTACATCGAAGGCCATGCTTTATTCAAGATTACACCCTCAGACGCGTAGCGAAATGAAAAGAAATTAAGTCGAACGGTAGGAAGGTGGGCACCTCCATTCAGCTACGTTAGAGTCTTCAAGTGTAGGCCCTGGAGATAGATGATCTGATAGCAGCGTATCCAAACGAAAGGTGGGCAGGCAATAGAAGGGTCGCACTCAGGGACAAGCTTTGTGCCGTCAAAGTCAAAAGGAACACGAACAGGATAACGGAAGCGCGAAGACGCAGAAATATTAGCTTTTGGATAGAAAACTCAAACCGGATTTGTTACCACTAATAAAGAGCTATTCTCGCGCCTTAGAAGTGAAAATCAACAGTTCTACTTTTCAGTTTCCTTGAAGAACACGTAATGCTTTGCGCGATTCAATTTTATTCGCTGGTTGCATCTGACGCTGACAGAAGTCAATGCCGTCGAAAACATGTAAAGTTTAGAGAGCAAGATGGAAGGCCTAAACGCCTGTAAATTATGCTCAGGTCCATCGCTTCCTTTAGCATGTGCGTGTTTTGTTGCACCACTGACTACAGCGTCGGTGATGGCGAGCACCGAAGCGTGACGGACAGGCCCTTTCAAAACGATCCCATTAACAGCTACAATTAAGAACAGCAACGGGACCGGACGTAAGGCTTTAATACGGAATGCTACGCACGACCTGAGAGCAATAAAACCTTACCTTCGGGGTTAAATGCTAAAGTGATGCAGCGAGGTGCCGGTCTTGCACGTGGGCACCCCTAGAACACGCCGCCACTTGACGCACACTGGAGGAGCGCTGATGTAGCATCGTCGGACGGTACGAGAAGGCGCAGTTCTCAACGTGCGCGCACCGCCTTGGCTTTGCTGCCACTATGAGCTGAATCACTGCCAGCGCAACGAAATGCGAAAATGTTTCGCACAGATAACCCACGTTGCAGACACTTGCAAAAAAACAACACGACGACAAAACAGTAACGCTTAACTAAACCGCGGTGCGAGCTATTAACACTATTCACAAGAATAAAAAAAAGAAAAAAAGGCAGAAAAGTTGACGCCTCTCACGCCCGGGGGCCCTGTCCAAGGCGGCGTTGACAAGGCGGGGCACCGGGCCTTTGGGACTCGGACGTCAGGAGGTGGTCATTGAGGCAGAGTCGAGGCGAAGATAAGGAGGTGAAGGAAAAAAACCTGTATTCACCAAAGAAAAGGTGTTGACTGAGCTCATGGCTGGAGCCCTCAGGCGAGGGGATGGCGGTAGAAAATTTATTATGAATTAAAGAAATAAACGTGGTACAACGTGGAGCCCCTAATCCAGGGAACAAGAAGCAGGTCGCCCGTACAGCTAGATCCACCAGCTCTCAGTCAAGGCCCCCAGTCCAGAGGCCTTGGCCAACGAACGCTTCTTTTAGACGAACGCTCGTTGGCTGTCCAAGGTGACGCTGGTCAGTTGTACCTAGCAGTGCTCGGGTAACGTGCTCAATGTATGTAAATGTTACGGTTTAACCTAGAACCCCTATGATACATTAAAGACTGCCGGACTAGCGCTGCTCCAAGGGCAGGAGTTTTGGTATTTGGTGGGATGGAGTCTGTGGAATCTTGAACGGTTTGGAAAGGTATTCGTTTGAATTTTTGGCGTTTAGCGCACGCTTCCTCTGAGGTGAGAGAAAACGATTTATTCACGCGGCAGAGATGAAAATGGGAGCCATCTATGCACGACAGAACGTGCGCAGAAACACCGGTCCTAGTTTGGTACATAATTCTTCTCGCAGAATGCCCTGAATATAAACATGATTGTTGACAAGACACGGGAAAGCGGCTGGTACGCTGAATGACTAATGGCAAACTTCAGTTGGCAACCGACAGAAGCTCTGCGAATCCGCGAAGCAGCAAGATGTCTAGGGAATCTAGCGACCTAGCGAGTGTAGGGACCGCACTGTAGCTGTCAAATTAGGAATGAGATTCTGAATTCAAATCGCCTATTGAAACAGTCTCTTCGGATTCGCAGGGCCAAGAAAACTTGCTGCAGATCATCGATTGGAAACCGTCATAAGTAGGACGTAATGTCATTTTCCGCCTCACAGTGGAAAGCTGCTGAGAAGGTACGCACGCACGCACGCCCGCACCACGCGCGCGCGCGCGCGCCCACACACACACACACACACACACACACGCACACACACACACACACACACACACACACACACACACACACACACACACACACACACACACACACACACGCACACGCACCCACGCACGCGCACACACACACACACACACGCACGCACGCACACACAGACACACAGACACACACACACACGCACGCACGCACGCACACACACACACACACGCACACACACACACACACACACACACACACTCTCTCTCTCTCTCACACACTCACGCAGATACACACACACACGCACGCACACACGCACGCACACACACACACACGCACACACACACACACGCACACACACACACACTCACTCTCTCTCACACTCAAGCAGATACACACACACACACACACTTACACACACACACACACACACACTCTCACACACACACTCTCACACACCCACTCTCTCTCTCACACACACACACTCTCTCTCACACACACACTCACACGCACACACTCACGCAGATACACACACAAACTCACACACAAGCATGCACACGCACACACACACACACACACACACACACACACACTCACACACACACACAAACACACACACACACACGCACGCACACACACAACCACTCTCACACACACACTCACGCAGCTACACACACACACTCACACACACACGCACACACACAGACACACACACACTCTCACACACATACTCTCACACACAGACACACACACTCTCACACACAGACTCACTCACTCACTCACTCACTCACTCACTCACTCACTCACTCACTCACTCACTCACTCACTCACTCACTCACTCACTCACTCACTCACTCACTCACTCACTCACTCACTCACTCACTCACTCACTCACTCACTCACTCACACAGACACACGCACACTCTCTCTCTCACACACACACGCACACACACAAACGCGGGCGCACGCGCATGCACTGTTTTAGAGAACCTGTCTATTTAGCACGGTGGTCCGGAAGGTTTTGGTGTATTCGATTCCGAATTGTGAGTGATGTGCATTGCTAATTAGAAACGTAGAAGAGACATAGAGCCTCGAATAGAAACTCTTTTCTAGCACAGATTTCTGTAGCCACAGTGACAAGTTTCAAATGATAAGATGAAAGAAAGCCCGGGAGAGGAGACAGAAACAAAATAGAAGGGCTCTAATGGATCTAGTGTCTCAAAGCGCCCGCACGACATTACTAACTTTAAAGAAAGTATTTAAAAAGGTTCTTTCGCACCTACAGCGCAGAAGCATTGTTCAGAATTCTGTCTAGAGATGGCTGGGACGCTGCGGTGCTTACAGCTGCAGGGTCGCGTTAGGTACTGCTTTGTTCCTAATGTACGCTGCCGTGTGCGTTACGCTTCAAACGGTATGAATGAACGTACCGCGTGTCAGGGAACGCCGCAAGCTACCTCGGTATCCCCTTTACAGAGACGCACATCAGGACAGCCTTTGCAGAAGCGTTCAAAGGCGGGCTCCATAATGAGCCCCTCGGTGAAATTCCAGAACTGCTTTTGCAGATGGCCAAACAAAGCTTCGAGGACTCGCATAAGCGCGGCGTCAGCGGGAAACGTGTGTGAGCTGTACAGAAGGGTCAATGCAGAGTGCGCTGCTTGAAGAGCTCGAGGCAGGCTGCAAAAAATCTGAGTGGAGGAAGGCCGTCGGTCGTTCGACCTAGCCGCTTCGAGAGCTCGGCTCGATGGTGCGTCCGGTTTAATGAGGCTGAAGGAAGGTGGCCGGCAATGGCCGCGTATGCGCGAGAAATGATGAACGGCCGCTCGTAAAGACTTCAAAACGAAACCGCGACAATTTATTTCACAGGACGCTCCGTTTACAGAGGCTTCCTCTTGATAAAGCAGCCTGGGTAACCGTGCGTGCTTTTTTTTTTCTGTCTGGGTTGGTAGCCGGCTCTTGAGAACTTCTGAACCAGCTCTCGCACGTAAACTTTGTGGCAGTATTCTAACGAGAACTGTAATTCGCTAAGGGTCAGAAAAGCATCGACGTGAATACTCTGGGTAGTGAGTTAACTTTAGTGTGCTTTTTTAAGAGTGATTAGCATTAAACATATCATAAACATTGTAGGGCAACAAGTTATATGCTTTGGCTAACTTAAAACAGGCTTTGATACAATCGAACGCGTTTCGTTGACGCAATTAGCGGCCTTTCAAGAGTTGTGTCTTGCTGAGTAAATAGATTATTAATGCGAAAGCATTCTATGGCTCATGAGGCGGAAAATCAGGCGTTGTCGTTGTCCACGCCATACGGTCCGAAAACCCAGGTGTCCTCGTCATGAAAAAAAAAAGAGAAATGAAATTTCTTCCGACGTGGATTTCGAGGAGGAGGAGGAGAAACAATTATTAGGAACAACGATGTTAGTGACCTCGTTGGAGTGGTCGAGTGGGTGAATTCCTCATTCCAGGACTCCACTGGCCACGGCTGCTCGACGAACTTGCTGGACAAGCGCTTCTTGTTACGCCAGGGTATCACCGGACAGCTGTACCTCCCACCGCTCAAATGATGCGCTAGGCGTCTAAGTTTTGGCGTTTGTACCCGCACCCCCGAAAGATGTGGAAGAGTGTGGGACGTGTGTCGGCGCACAAGGGGCAGACCTCACAATATGTTAGTGGGCACATCTTGCTCTATCTGTGTAGGTTTGGGAATGTGTTTGAACAAGTTTGAGAGCTACGTTGTCTTCAGCACTGAGCTTATTGTGAGGGAGGATAAATCCTGCGGTTAAACCGCTTGACCTAAAGGCGTTCGCCGGAATGGAATGGCAGGGACACGTATATAAAGTGTGGGGATTGATCGGAGGAATAGTTTTGCCCCGCTGAGTTGGTTAACGCTCCATCTAAGGCGCTCACCCTTCCGTTTCCCTCCAATCTCGCGCTTCCAGGTGCTCACGGGATTGGATGGTATTTTTCTATCTTTGTACACTGAATCTGAGCCTCCAGCAGCGATGTTGGCCCGTTGGCGATGTTCCGGCAGGCCTGTTGCGAGTCGGTAACGACGTGAACTTCCCGGCCCACCCTGTCGTGGTGCTTGATGACTAGCGCTGCGGCTGAGGTTTCGAACCAAGGCCGACGCAAACCGATCAGTTTCGCTGGACACTTAATTACAGTAGGAAGCCATCACCGCTTATTTATTTATTTATTAAGCGATCACCGCAGCACAGCACCGCGCGTGTTAAACTGCCGGTGATGATGCTGATGATATTCTCAGGCTTCTCTCGCGCTGTATTTGGGTATCATCGTCTTCATCAACCTCCATTCGGGTGGTGCAAATAGATCAGCTTCGCAGGCCACTGCGGTACAGTAGTAAGTGATCGCTGCTGCTGAATACCCCGCGTGCGTGCTTTCGCATTCACAACACGTAAGTAGTCTTACATGTCCTCCAGAGTTCTGTATCGCACTTAACCAACCATTCACAAAGTACACTTAGTTAAAACTCTTTCTGATTTGGGATAATCAGGAAAGTTCACCCAATAAGTTGCCTAGTGCAAAAAATGCGCAGTAGTAACTTTAATTACAGTACATTTAGTAACAGCGCTTTTCCTTGCACGAATTAAAGCCAATGGTTCTGATTCTGATTTTATTGTGATGAGAACGGGTATCACTGAGCAGTGGCTTCTTGTGCACCTAAGTGGCGCACTCCGGGAACTCTTATGGGCGCCTGCCCTAGAATATGAATTGCGAAGACAGATCTTAGATTTAGTTTTGTTTAGCTATTCGCTGTCTACTGCTGTATAGTCACAATATGATCTGTGTAACATATTGAAGGGTTTATTTTTTTTTAGATGAGTACCACGTGCCGTAGTTGCGAAGTGTTCTACAAGCAGCTTGCATTTATTTCCATATAGCACTGCTACCGCTAAGTCAATGTAAAAGGACTGTTTTTATGCTGAATTTGTGCAGAAAGCATGATTCCGCTCCTCCACTTGGGGCATCGTGAGAAAAAAAAATGTACGGAGGACACGTAAGGGTACTCACGTGCATTGAAGGCGAAACCATTAAATTTTAATTGATATTTTCTGTTCCTTTCTAATGACTCACCTACTCAATATCATGCACTCGTAAGGCAACGCATACACTAGGTTCACCTTTATTCGCCAAGAAACAATGCTGTATCGTGTCTATACGGGCTTTGTGTCCGCCTCGCAATTTTAAGGCCCTTGGTTAAAATCCCTGCATATTCGCAAGAGATTTCTTTGCTGAAGACGATGTGGGGGTGTTCTGGACTACTTTGCCTGCACGCCGACGTCGACGCGGGGTTTCGCAGCTAATGTGCCATATAAGGCTTTCGTCTTAAAAATAAGAATACCTTAACTTACCGGTTTTGGCAGGTCTGGAATGGCAGGTCCGTTTTGACGCTTCACAGGTGACTCCAGCTTATAATACGCGTTTTGGCGTTTCTATGCACGAGTGTATACTCGAACTTCCGCTGTCCTCGGTTCGATCGTATTCTCGGCACACTTCGCAGACTTCAGGGTACGCTTGCACCAAACAAATGGGCAGTCTGGTACCTAGCGTTGTCTTATTCACAGTATAAACCTTCATAACTGGCTCATAACCTTCATAAAACTCATAACTAGCTCACTAGTTGAGTGTGTGCTCACCTCAATCGCGCTGAAAAGTGGCGGTGATGTGCACCTACAAAAAGATCGGGTTATGCGCCTTTCCCGTTCAAAAACCGATGAAGGGTTTGGACTCAGTTGGTTTTGAGGAAAGGTAGGGCGCATAACTGGCTCACTGGGCCAGTGGTAACATCAATTCGAGCTGAGGTTACAGTGATGTCCACCTACAAAGTGATGCCGTTATGCGCCCTTAAAAACTACGGAGAGTTTAGTCTGCGAATAAGACAACACTGGGGCTCTGTCCTGCCGTTACCGGAGCTATCTCCTTTCCTCATATAACGCGCGTTACGCCTGACTGTGTGATGGAGGTGAAACACAAAAGGCACCCGTGTGTTGTGCAATATCAGTGGTTGTTAAAGATCCTTTGAGGCTCGAAATTATTCCGGAGCCCTCCACTACGACATCTTTTTCTCCACTTATTCCTTCACTCCATGCTTTATCTCTTCCCTCATGTCGCGGTTGAGATGTCTACCGAGATGTGAGACAGTCTCTGCGTCGTTTTCTGTACTCAAAAATAACTAATATTTGACATCTACTCCGCTGTTGTAAGCCTTATGCTTGGCTCCTGAACTCAGCTTTACAGGTTGTGCTGTAAAATACGCAATACTAAAAATAGTGTCTTGAAAGAGGCGCTGGAAAGAATAAGGACACAGAAGTCGCACACAAAAGTTAATGTCTTATTTAGGACCTCTGAGCATGGATAGCGCCGAGAAGAAGAACCCTGAAACGATGTCAATTTATTTCAGCATTCCGTCAGTCGTTTATTTGCTTTTGTTGGCAAGCAGTTTACGAATACAGGAGTTGAAACAAACACAGAAGTACATTGCCCCCGGGACCTAATGGGAAGCAGTGCACATGCTGTTGCTATTGAAATGCGTTACAAATTAAGTAATGCGTAATGAAAGAAGCTGCGTTACCACTTCCATCACTGCAAGCCGCTTTCGTAATTTCATGTTGAGCGCTGCGTGGCATCGAAAGCTTTGATATATTTTAGCAGTCTTAGCTAATGTATAACAACAAATGAACTGAGCACAGGTATAACATGAGAACGTTGAGAAAAGCGTTGAATGCACTTAGGCCCCATCGAAGGCACTTAGTATACTTTGGCTCAAGCTGGAGTTAAGAGTCGGTAGAGTGTAGCAACGCACCAAGGCACCCTGAATACTAGACAGAATAGGAATAAATAGCGCGCTGAAAGGAGCGCAGGAAGCACGCACTTTATAGATAACTTTTAGACCAAGTGAAAACATCACACGTAATTCAGTTATCTTTATCTCGTGCTCTGTTCCTTCATATCCGGCGCACAAGGCCACTGTTCGAGCGGTCGACTGGATCTATCTTACGTTCAGCGTTGTCTCCTCTCCAAGAGCCCCAGATTCGATTCGATTTTTTTCCGCCACCCTAAACAATAGACATATAGCAAACCAATGTTATCGCATACCTGTTGAAGAAGTCCGGATAATTTCTGTGGCTGTGCAACCTCAGAAAGGGGAAATGTTCTGATGAGGGAAATATCCTGACTGTTGCCGTATTTTCCCCCCGCTCCTAATATCAATAGCGAAGGACATCGCGCCAGGAATTCTACTCTTCCATCCGATGGTTCCGCGGGCTGTGTAGCGAACGACACAAAGCCGCACGGGCTCGGTAGCCCTGCGTTTTGTCTTACTTATCGCAGCCAGACTCATGGGGTTTGCCCGTCTCTCGGCCTCAACGGCCTCTTCCCGTCTTCCTCTTCTGACAGCGACACCCCGGCCACATCCCAACGCACTTTGCCGATGCCTGACCTCTTAACCAAGATCGCTCTCCCTCCGCCTGAGATGTGTGCGCGCGGAGGTGAGGGTGTACGTGGCTTAGCAGTAAAGACGAGGGTTTTACGGTGCGATGAACTCGCGGCCGACCCAGTTGCGCCACGAGCCTTGTGTCGAGAGGAGCAAGCACTTACGCTGGCGTGCTTTTTTTGGAAGGGACGTGTATGTGGGGTATTGACAGAGGTGTAGATCTTGACTGACATGCGAATTACGTCGTTTTTGCTTTCTAGTGGACAAAAAGAAAAAAAAAACAAACGGAAATACTTTTTTTGTGGAACATGTCTGGATGGGCACACCTTTGTGCCATGTGAATGCAACTCGCGCCCTAAATAGCCAAACGTGCCTTACGGTAACCGGGATTTTTTGGCTGCATTGGCAAATACATATCGTCTACATGACGAGAATGTTCCTTGAGTTTTCGTCGGCTGAGAAAAGCGCGAAAATAGTTCAATGTCTGAGAACATTGGCTCACTATAGGCACGTTGTGCAAGAATTTTATTCCGTCATGCCTTTCGTAGCTGGTCCCATTTTTCCAAGCCGTCGTACGCTTTAGGGTAGACAGAAGTATGTATGCCTCGATAACGTGCCTCTCATTATTTCCTTCGTTCTTTCTGAGTCGATGAACGGGTTTCCAGAAGTGCGGCACGAAGGTAGAAATAGTAAGTGCAAACTTCCCGGCGGTAACACAAGCAGCAGCTGCAAAGTCACTTATTCGTACGCAGAAAAGAACAGAAGGCGCAAACTACTACCGAAAAGGCGTCCAGGCAGCTCGAGTTTCTGCGCAAGGCCTTGAAGAACGGCGTTATTTATAAGCTTTCATCTTTTTTATTTTAAGCCGTTTTTTCTTTAAGGAACTGAAATATTTTCAGATAGGAAAGAGTGCTGCTTTAGAGGCGATGCATTTTGTATTGCATTATTTAAGTAGGTTACATCTATTGCCGCCAAGAGTGACCATGACCTGAACTTCCGTCAAAAGGCCTTGAAGCGAAAACCAACTTGCCTTAGCAAGAACGCTCCTCGAGCTTAGAGCACGCGTATAAACTGAAGGAGTAACTCAATAACTAAAGCTTTCACGCCGGTCATTTCCAAAGACTGGCTATGGGGTGCCGGAAAAGCTTTTACAAGCTCACTGCTCTGTAGTAGCACTTGTTGCTGTTTTGGTATAGCTTCTTAGCGTTGCTTCTTCCTCCTTTCTTCCTTTTTTTTTTTATCGCGAGTTCTCTCTGAGAAGGAAGCGATTGAGAATCACTACCAGCAGCTGCCGTCGTTCTCCTGTGGAAAAACTCTGAAACCCATATCTTTGCGTCGCCAGTCTGGAGCTACATCAAGAACTGTGGCCCGCACGTTATCGCTCACATCGAAGCTATGTTGCTATAGTCGGTTTTTTGATACCTGCATTTTTTATTCGCTCTTAGGTGCACTTTTACTACGCGAAGTTGGTCAATCACTACCGAGAAAAAATAAATAGAAGAAACTCAATAAACACCGCTTATAACAAACTGAACTTACAAAAATAAGTTAACGACAAAGCAAACAGAATGGCTTTACTACTATGGTCGTTGGATCAAACTATTCGGGTAGGCGGTCGCAGCCGTGTGGCGCACTTGATGCTTTATAGGGCCAAATCGACTCCATTCTAGATTCATACTCGCAAGCTGTTTTAGTTCTTCCGCATTTGTACATTTTCATGTATGGAGTGCCTTGCGCAGTTTTCTTTCGTTTCTGCCCCCCCAAATTTTTCTCAGCTTACGACGATTGGCATTTTCTATCGCTAGTGTGCACCTCGTACTTTTAGCACTACCCTCCAAACACGAAGGAGTAAAAAGAAAGTAAGCTGTCCGCTAACACATTTCTTTTTATAACAGGAGTATGCTAGATGAGAGCTAACCGTTTTTACTCCCATAAAGGTGCATGCGTGTTTAGACTGTAGGTAACGGCAGACGATACCGGTGGTTGTACATTTAGACGCTTTCAATTGACGAAATTCAATTAAACGCACACATTACATATGTGGCCTGTAGTTTCAAATACAGACTTCCATAGTATTTGTGGACGCACAGATGCCTCAAAACATAATCTGTAAACTCGCTGATGCTTAGCCTTTTTTCTTCTCGTTTAAAAGGACCCTGAGTGTCCGGGCTCTTTCTGTGGCAAGAAAACATGGTGTATTACGATGCCTGTTCTTCAAAACCACTGACATGCTGTCAGGAGATGGATCCGCGTTTCGAGGTAGAAATGTATCTAGTATTTTGGCATGATGGAATCAAACATTGGGATTGTCGGAATAAGCTTTATCCTCTGTGAAATGGACAAAAGTAAAGCGTTAAGCTTAATGGCCAGTAGCACTTTTCGGATACGATTGCCACGCCGTAATTGTTGCTGTCACCAAGATTCTCTCGGTGGCCTATTTCTCCGAGTGTAAGAAACTCACTTCAGGTTAAGACATATCAGTCCACACTTCAGGTCTAGACATCGCTTCGTCACCTATAGATAGAGTGGCAAACAATTTTGCGCTTTAAATATAAAATAAGAAAAAAAATTGTCTACATATCTTATTTGGTTATCGCCATGAACAGTATTATCATCCAAGAGATTACATCCCATGTACCGATTACGCACCAGTTACGTCTAAATCACCTCAACTCACCACTTCCTGCGCTAGACGCAGCCTCCATTTGCAAGAAAATTTCCTGACATCATTTCACCACCCGTCTCTCGATCGCCACTAGCGACGTTTTCTTCCGTTTAAGCTCATTATATCAAACTGTGAATAACATTATCTATCTATTTATATGCACTTATTCCGTCGCGACAGTGGGAACAAACTGTGGCTTAGCTATACACATAAGAAAATGTAAATTGGCGAAAAAAACCCTAACCTATGAACTCGGTCGCAGGCATTTAGCGACATTAATTGGCATTTGCACTTATCGCTTCATCGGTATGTATAGTCTCTCATGCTCAGGAGCAATGGAGTGTTCGCCTGTTTTTGCGAGTTGATCTAAGTCTCCTAATTTACGTCTACTGCCAGAGACAATGTCTGCGATGCTAACATTGTCTGTATATTTCGCATTATCTTAGATGCTTCGGCAGCATCTGCAAGTAATCGAAACCGGTGTACTACATGAATGCTGGTCAGGTGATCCGGTGAGATCTTCAGCCGATGAAGTAAATAAAACGCCATCTTGTCACATAGACATCAATCGCACTTCAGCATATTTGCTATGTTATTCAAGAAGCTATTTAGTGTCGACGCAGTAAACGGTAGTGGGAGCTTGGGGAGCCGGTATTTGTACATCGAGGCGGTCTCTTTACGCTTACTTTAGCTGACAGCCGCTTCGGTAGATGAACACGACGAGGCTAGTTGTTAGCGATGGTGAGAGTACTTACCACCGACGAACACTCTGCTGGGGCTTGCTCCACGTCCAAGTAAACACCAAAGACGCTCACTGTCTTTGCTAACGTATGCTGCGTCTTTGTGTTTCTTGTCCGTTGTCCTTCTTGGGCGTCGGAGAAAATGCATTTCGAGACTGCCTTGTGTGCCTTCCCATGCGAGCAAGCTGGAGTTCCTGAGTAAGCGCTAATTGCTCTCCTTGTAGCTCCGGGTTACTTGAGAGAAGGATTATCGGGAGGCATCATTAGCAGCTCTGCTTGTAAGCGAAAGTGAGCCGCTGCTGCCAGAAGGAGTCGCTTGCATTGTCCCTTTTATTTCCAAACTACCTACGTGGGCCTGGTCGGCGAGGGCTTGACCTAAAGCAGTAACTCAGGGTGAGTGACCCAGAACTGTGCCGCGCTATCAGGATGTCATTAACGCCGCTAGACGCCTTTGCAAGTCTGCCTTCCCAAGCGAGAGGAACAAATTAGTTGATTACTGGGAGCCGTATTCTGTAATGATTTCTTGCGATATTCGTCCTTTCGTCTCAATGATATTGCTGAGTTTTACCTTTAGTGACAGAGCCTGTCAACGCCATTTGTTGTTGACCCCGACGTCGTAGGTGTTGACTAACCCGATGTTAGCGTAAAAATGATCAATGAAAACAACATTGTTACAAAAGCAGCTACTGGCGGACCATGTAACACTATTTATCTCGTTGCAAAAGAAGAACTGCGGTTCTTTTTGATCAGTATAATTTTACGGTCTCCGAAGTCGTTGAACCTCTAATTTCAAGAATCGAAAAAGAAATGAACGAGGATTCGAGCGGCTTTTCACCAAAGTGAGACCAAGAACGAATATTTATAACAATAAAGCAGGCACCGCGATCATTGCCGACAAAAACAGTTTGAACTTTGTGAAACTTGCTGTCCTTTTGCTTATGCAATGAACATCCATTCAAGCTAGGGAGACCTCATTTCCCCTATTGTTGAGGCCTCCTTTGTTTACGTAGTCGAGAAAATTTTCGCCGGGTTGCACTTTTCATCGTTCTATTCAATATGTCTACAATGTTTTCTTTTTGGTTCTTGAATAATAAACTTGCTAAGGAAGTGAGAAGTTTTTTTGCATGCATTGAATCAATTCATGGGGTCAGTTTAAAAATCTGACACAAATGCTAGGAATACAAAGTTGCGTCCGCCGGGGTGGCGACTGCTGTCAGCCAGAAAACTGTGTGCCGTCGTGCTTTCTTTGCGTTCAAAAAAACTTCCATAACTCACTCGGAATGAATTCGGCGTTTCTGAATGTTTAGGCGCTCCATTCCTCAAGTGTTTATGTCGGCACAAAAGCAAAGCCATTGCACACTCAGAGGTCAACGAAGACGCAGTGCAATTCTAACGGGCTCTTTTAGTGCTGCTTAACATCGCTGTTTCTGTTTCTTCGTGCTGAAAACATATGAAGCGAGCACGATAGCGGGGACAGAACAGTGCAGCACCTGCCGACTAATTGCCTTTAGCTTACAGTAGATTCATATCGAGAGGGCCGGAGAACCGGATACAGAGGAGAACAAATAATTTAATTCAAGCTCAGAAACATCAATAAAGAACTTCTGAGCTGTCGGCCGTATTCTACACTAATGGCAGAACCAAGAAGGATTGGTAATATACTGGCCATCTATTCACCAATTTTAGGTAAGAAGAAGTAGAAAAATTTGGGGAATGTAGCATGTGAACACATGCAGTAGCGCTTGATTGCTATGATTCCTACACATATAAGCACTAAATCTAGTTGGGATGAAGAGGAAGGAAAAGACAGACCCAGCGAGCTCTGTGTCTAGATTTTTCTTCTAATTACTATCACTTTTAGCCTTAGCACCCTTCTTGGAAGGACTTTGGCGTGTGGCCCGTGTTGTTTTTATACAGTGGAGCTGCCCTCCTCTGATGTCTTTCAGCGTAGTATCTTGCGGAAAATTAGTGACATGTAATACTGTACTTGAGCCGTTTTCTCTATAACTTTACAGCGTTAGTGTATGCCCTTTTAAAATACCATTCAATAAAGCTACCCGGCAAAGTATGTTAGAAATTTGCACGTTCGAGGAAGTTTCGGGAAGTACTCGATCAGGGCCTCCATTCAGGAACCTCGACATGGGTCAGTGCTCGCATTGCGCCTCTGTAGATACAAGCTCGAGGACTTTGAGCCACTGATGAGAAAATAAGACACAGCCTGCTTCTTCCTGCTTCTGTGCCAAAGACCACACCTAGCGCACAAGAAAAACGACGCACAGGTATGACGATCAAATGTCCTGTGAGGACCAAGGAGGGGCAGCAGAGGCGCTAAGCACAGATAGATACTATGAACCGACCCAGAGAAAAGGAGAGGTGAGCGCGCGTTTGCGGCTGCAACTAAGTAAACATTTGAGCATGCTGGACTGCGTGGCGGCTACGTCAAAAGAGGTGGAAAGAACGGAATTAGGGAGATGGCCGAGGTGGTCTGTCGCTTTGGACATCCCCGCGCAGTCTTGCTAGGGATGATGTAGAGAAGAGAGATGCGAAAAAGAAGAAATTTGTTCTCGCTATTTTTTTTTTGGCCATGGAAACTTCTTCCGCTAACCGTAAGAACAGTTCCATGGTGGTAAGTCGCTAAATAATTTTTTTTCTTGCTATGCTCAGTCCTCGATGCCGTCTTTGCATGGCGTCTGTGTTTTTTGGAGCTGTCGCATAATGCAAAATTAAAAGCAAGGAGTGTATTTTATAAGAAAAGAAAAATAAATGCGCAGTTTTGGTGTCGTGCTCATATACTCCCATTTCTAAAAAGGAATTACTTTTCTTAACATCATGGACTGCATCAGTGGTTCATCTCCGTAATTTCAATTTTAATTCCCAGGTGATACCAATATCTAGTCACTCACTGCTTTGAAAAAACTCATCGTTATGCCGAACAGTGGCATAATAAATAACGACAATTTCTTTAACTCTAAAAATAGCAGCGAATTTGTGAGTTTTCTTAACGCTAAGAATAAGGACATAAAGATCAACCAGCCCGATTGTGGTCATTAAAATGAACATTGTGAAGTATATGTACATACGTACCGAAGACTCATTTGAGGAGCCATGCAGAAGACACCCTACGGTTTAAATGGGCTATCAAATTTCGTTCACTGTTTTGTACAACTTATCTCTATCAGTATCGGTCGAAATTTATAAGCGTCTGCAGTCTGCGTGCGAAGCGCATGCGCAGAGAGAATCCAGCGTGTATCTGTATTTGCAAATAATATTTTATTCCAGCAGGCACACTGTCACAATAAAAAAATAGGTACATTTAAGCGTGTACTAGGAGTACAGTATTCATTCTGGAAGAACAAAATGGGTTGCCTAAGAGCACGCCTTTAGGGATAAAGCGTCAATAACAACAGTGAGATAAATCTAGCGTTGAAGTAGCACAGTTCCAGTAAAGTCCGTCTCCTGGAATGATTAAATAATAACATTTTCTTCGTCATACTTTTAGGCGTGATTGGTAGCTGCTGATATTAACACGGCACTGGGTCATGCCCAGCTTTGATGATGAAGGGGTAGATAATGATGATAATGAAAATGGTGATTATGCTCGGGGCCATACGCTTTGAAGTTGATCGGCACCACGTACAGTGCACTGGCCAAGTGGCAAAAAAAAAGGCAGAAATAAACAGGGTAAGATGACAGAAGGAGGAGGAAGACCTTTAGGTAAAAGCCGCTCCCATTCGCTTGAGGGGTAGCTTTCTTTGCACCCACTGGCGCTATCTGTCGTCCACCAATAGCTCTCATCGCGTAACCGAATGTGAACATTTTCATTTGCAATTTAGAAGGAACTAGAACCTGAAGTGAAAGGGTGCTCAAAAATGCTGGTACTTGCGGCCTTCCATTCCTACGAGCCGGAAAATCTGGCTTCTAGAATGCGTCCTGCGCCAGCTCAACACTTTTGACTGCCATACGAAACCGATGAGATGAACTAAACATTAAAAAATCGATAGGTACTTTCTGATGCTCAGCAACGTGCAGCACGGGGTGGCAGCCACACAAACTAGAAGGGCTTGTTCAGATTTTCTGAAGCTGATATCTTGGGTGCAAAAGCAGTACAAATGGGCACTAGGAAGACTAGCTATATTGAGCTTTGGGCGCTACAAGAGAGTAAGGCAAATGCACTAGAAATTTAGAGGGCACAGAATAGAAGAGGAGAGCTTGAAAAAAATGACCCTAAAGGGTGCAAGCAACAGCATCGGGAGCTGATGCCTTCCCGTTCCTACAGAATCGCGTAAGCGTAAGCAGTATCGTTTCCCCACACCGCCAGCCATGGCACTACTGTCTGAAGTCTAGAGGCCTTCTCGTCATTCCAGTGTGGGGCATATACACAAATTCTTTTGCAAATGTTTTCGAGCTCAACTGCGTCCTTAGTGGTGAATATTTCCTGACCAGTCTAGTAGTCCGGAGGAGTCTATGAGCAGTCACCTGGGATAAATATTTGGGACTAAAGTATTTACGGACACTCTATATTGCAAAAAATTGTCGCCATTTTTGCGTAGCCTAAGAGATAAGTTTTGTAGCTTTCTACCTCGAATTAATCATAAATTACTTAACAGCTGTAAAAGTTAGGTGAAATGATTCATTTTACATATGGTGCCACCAGGTAATTGGATTCCAAGAGGAGGCAAGCATAGCAGGGGGCGCCAGAAAGTTAGGTGGGCGGATGGGATTAAGTAGTTTGCGGGGATACGATGGCCGCGGCTGGAAAAGGGCAGGCATAGTTGGAGACACATGGGAGAGGCCTTCGCCCTGCAGTTGGCTGTAGTCAGGCTGGGGATGATGATGATGACATATGGTGGAGTAGAGGCAGTATATTCTTTACTGTGTGGTCATCGGTATGCATAAGTATTTACTTTGATTTCCGAATAAATGAAACCACGTGAAGATGCTGCACTGCCAAGGAAACCTCTATTTGAGACTATAGCGCGATTGCAGCACTTTTTAACAAGGTGCCATTTTTTCATTTCCTTCTTCTTCTTCGCGGGAGCTGCGTTTCATCGCCATCTTGCAGGCGCAAGAAGGGCGCTCGAGCGGGCGGCCCAACGTGCGCACGTTCTGAGGGGCGCTTGCAGCAGGAAGAACACCGGCGCTGCTGCTGCCGATTATTCGGCCCTTTCGACGAACCGTTGCGGCTCGTCGCAAAATTGCGCCCCTTCCGCGAGCCCCGGCTTAAAATTCTCGACGCCCCAGGTCCGGACCCCCGAGCAAGAGGTCAACGGAAGGCGTAGCAAGGACCCGGCACCGACAGCAGCCATGGGCACCGCAGTCAGGCAAGGCTCCAAGACCATGTACTACTTGGACACGGCGCAGGCCAAGTCTCAGCCGGCCCTCGGCGGGGGCGGAGGCATAGTCTGTATGCCTATCGAGAATAACGCGGGCCGCTCCAGGAAGACAGTGTACCGGATGGCCCCGTCGCAGATCCAGGGCGCCCGCGTTCTGACGCCCGTCCCGGGAGCCACCCTCGCCCCCGGTCTACAGTGCGACAACTGCCCCCCGCTGTGCCGCCTGCAGCAGGTTTCTATGGAAGACGTCCGGTACGGTGGAGCGGTCGCCAGCGGCAACGAGCCCCAGATACTACGCGTCGTGCCCAAAGGCAAGAACATCTACGTGGAGGAAGTCAAACAGACGCCGCAGCGCTCGTCCAAATCGCGTCGCAAGCAGCTACCCACGGTAATGCAGCTCGTCGACGACGGCAACTGGTACGACAAGGTTGTCCCGGAGTCCAGCGAGTCCGAGGCTCCCGCTGAGCCCGAGACGTGCCTGGAGTGCCTCGAAGAACTTATGCGCAGGCGACGAGGTCTGGATACGGAGCCAGCTCCCGCACCTGTCTACATGAGCAGAATGCCCAGTTCGAAGCGGGCGTCGTGTTCGCGACGCTTCGTGAAGCAGAGCCCCGCACATCGGGCATCCTCGCGCGGTGCTTCGCCGGCGTCGACGCCCCGTTGCCCGACCTGCACGGCTTGCAAGTCATGTGGCACGATGGGCGCAGAACTCAAGCCGAACACCGCTAGATCCAGGTCCAGGAAGTGGTACGAGTAGGGCGGCGGCCCCCGATCAGTGGCAGCGACAGCGTAGCCGAGGCACCGAACAGGAACGGGCCAAATTTGCGGAGATGGAGGCTAGTCAGCTCAGTGGACTTGCCTTGGTCCTTGGAAGACGAAGAGGGGACGATTGGTCTTTTACCAGGACAATTTGGACAAGGGCCATTTGGGAATAAAATTGTTGTGCGCCACTATTGTGTCCTGTTACTACTCTGGGACAGATTTTCATGGGTCCCTTAAAACATAGTCACTCCGACTTTGATTAGGCCAAGAATTGCGCTAGAACTTTCGCCCGGCTAGTCATGGATGAGGGAGAAAATCTTTCGACGAGAGGTTCACACTAAGAATCAATTAGCAGAAACAGGAATCGTGTAAAAGCAATAATATTCCAATAAGGAATGGTGTCATGCTTTCGCGAATTCTGTTCATCTGTTTACAGGAGGTATTCAGAGACCTGGATTAAGAACAGTTGGGCATAAGAGTTAATGGAGAACACCTTATTAAGGCGAAAGCCTAATGTTTCATACTGTCATCCGTTAAGAAAGCGTGTTAGACGCGTTTAACTCGGGAACTAAAATGGATGGAAGAAAACCAATAGCTGCTTCAGATAGAGGAGGAAAAAATGAATCTAGAAGCCAAATTTGATGACTGTAGATTAATTATTTAATTGTAGGCAAAAATGTCGAAATTGTGTCGAAATAGCGCGGATGTCGATATTTCCACGTGAACGGTGTGACGTCACATCCACCGGAAGTCATCACGGCATAGTGAAAATTGTCACAGAATGATCAGAAAAACGTCTGATTTTTGTCAAATTAGGTGGGAAAATGTGTAATTAAGCGTATTATCACTTAGGATCCATGAAAGATGTATAATTTGGGTATCGATATGGGAACGGTGTGACGTCACATCCACCGGAAGTCGTCACGGCATAGCTCGGCTTTCGCCTCTCAACACTTCAGTTGGCAAAATGTCCTCGTAATTTTAATCTGTGAATAACTCCTGACATTGCCTTGCTATGTCACTCAGGGGATGAATAGCAAATGAGACAGGCAAATGATAGGTGTAACATTAAGAGACGCGAAGAGGTATAGAGTGGGTCAGGGATCAAACACGGGTTAATGACATTCTAGTCGAAACCAAAAGGAAGAAATGGGCTTGGGCAGGGAATGTAATGCGCAGGCAAGAATAACCAACGGTCATTTAGGGCAATGGACTGAGTTCCAAGAGAAGGCAAGTGCATCAAGGGGTGTGAAAAGTTTGTGAGCTGAGGAGATTAAAACTTCAGTGATAAGGCGGCCGCGGCTGGCACAGGACATGGTGAATTGGAGGGATATGGCAGATGCCTTTGTCCAGCGGTGGGCATAGCCAGGCTGATGTCAGTATTCTCTGAAAGAAGCCGTTTGAACACATGCGGCAGCGTAGCAGATCGCAGCCGGCACAACATGCGACATTCGTCTCCATAGGGTGTGCATAATGAAACTAATCTACGGATAAGCAAGTGCTACGTGGTGTTAATGAGGGAGTTTATCCAGGAGCAGAAGAAAAGTGTGATCGGTGGAAAAAAATATCAGCGCGTGGATAGTTCCTGACACGAAAATGCCACTGTCTCTTTGAGAAAGCTTGGACCCACGTAGTATCACAGGGCTGTGCAGGTGGAGACAGTTGCGTTGCAGTCGCACCATGCAGGAGCTAGTTTTTTTAAAATGGACTTTCGGCAGCACGAGTTGCCATAGTTCATGCGTGCATGGCCAACGACTGACAGCCAGATTACACACACGAAAAGGGACGTATTTGAAAACAGCTGCTGCATCAGCGATTGAAAGAGAGACCAGTAGTTAATCTTTTATAGGCGGCGAAATCGATCATGCCAAAGCATCTGTGTATTATTCTCGACAGTTCTAAATACCTTCCATGATTACTCATTCTTACTGTCTTCGTTCTTCTCGGCGTCTCATTCTACGAGCATTTTTTTTTTATTCAGCTAGTTACTAGCCATAAAAGCTACCGATGCAGATAGTCTTCGCGCATTTGGAATGACTTGGAGAATAGAGACTCGTGGCAAAAATAATTCATCAAAAAATGTTTTCCTATTAATTATGAGAAAGAAGCAGGCTCCTGAATTTTGTCGGATAGTGCCGGGTGGAGCGCGGGACGAAATTATATTTCTTCTTTTTTCGCTTCTGTCGCGGGCAACGCTAGCCTCACGCGCCCTCGCGGCCACGATCTCGCGCAGCTGCACGATTCGGAGCTCGCCGCCGACATCCTAGCCGGGCGAGCGGAGGGTGGCCGACGGCTGGAAGCGGCTACGAGTCCGGCTGCGCGACACCTTGAACGCCGTGCAAGGAGCGAGGCGCCAGGCGAGGCTCGTGAGACCCGCGCCCGTTCGCACGCCGGCACCGTGGGAGAGACCAGCTTGCTCGCGGGGCCTCCATCCGGGACGCAGCCATGAGCAGGTCAGCCCAGCGCAAGGTGAGCTCGGAGACAGTCATCTTCGTCACTGCTGCACCGGCAGAAGATGACCAGCCACCGCCGGCTTCCAGCAGCAGGCGAGGCCGCGTTCAGTCGTCTTCGTCGCGAAAGACTGTCTACAAGGTCATGCAGAAGTCGCCCCCGTCGCCTCCGCCCGAGCTCGAAGATGATCGGAACGAAATCAGTTTGAGCGTGTCTCTGGAAGAGAACAGCGTCACGAACGAAATGTCGCCCGTCGTACGCGTCGTCCCGTACGGAGCTAGCATCGTTCTCGAGCAAGTCACTCAGATGCCGAGGTCTTCGTCCTCTTCGAGGGCGCCGCCACCCCGCCGGAAGTCCCTGCCAGCCTCGTCGCCGCCCATGCGCTCCAGGGCCCGGTCGCAGTCGCTCTCACGTTCTAGGTCGCGACCGCTGTCGCCGGCTGTCGTCAAGGTAGTCCAAGAGCAGAGCTGGTACGACAGCGAGCCGGAGCCCGAGCCGGAGCCTGAGCGGGAGTCTGAAGATGCTGAAGAGGCGGATATCAAGATCAAGTTTGAGATCGCGGCCCGTTCCGGCTCGGAAGAGGAATCGCGCAAGGAGCCTCCGCGTAAGTCCGCGAAAACGCCGGACCCGTGTCTTGACTGCCTCGAGGAATTCGTCCGCCGCAAACGGGCGGAGAAACAGCGCAAGGGAACCCAGGATGTGTCGTCACAAGTGGAAGTGACGGTGAGCGGGAGGCGAATCTGCTCGCGGCGCTCGTCCAAATCTGTGGCCTCATCGTCGGTGCCGAGCTACCGCTGCCCCAAGTGCCACAAGTGCAAGTCTTGCGGGAGCATAAGCATCAGCATGCCGCCGTAGAGGAATTAGCCAAGTGACAGACACTGCGCAGACTGGATGTGACTGGGCGCTTCAGTGGAAATACTGGTCGAAATTCGAGCACGCTGCAAAATTCTCTCCCGACATGGGCAGAGAGACTGCATTCTCAACTCACGCGGGTATGTTGTTTTTCACGAGGACATGGTTGAAAGTAAAATTGAAACGCACGATAAGGACAGATAAATGAACGTTTCTGTAAAAATTGGCAATGAGCCCGACGTGCATGCGTTACATACTGCGCTGCCATTGACTGGAAACTTTTATTTGTTTTTTTTTTGCAGACTCCTGGTACTACCCTCCCCCGGTGCTTAGATTGTTTTAGGAGACTTTTTCGTAAAGAGGTGCCTCAGATCTTATCTTAAATATATTCTTTATCTCATTTCCCTGCTTCAGTATTTTCACGGGAAAGCAATTACAAATGAACTTCACTGCTCCTGCCAGTGATTTCGATGCTTTCAGCACCAACGCTAAAACACGTTTTTCTTGGACCTCAGCAGTGGTGTTACTCTGGAAAGATGCTTTTTCCACTAAACACCTAATATGCTGGATATCAGTGTTTATGTATGCTATGGTTTGCGCACATAGCTGTAGTCAACAGTGACCTTTGCATATTCTGCCCTTGTCGGCCATACTACCCAGTTCACTTGTCGTGAAGGGCCCGTCTAGGGGCTTCAACGCAGTTACAAAACTCTGGTAGGCTTCCCTAAATCGCTTTGACTACATCTGTAGTTGCCCCGCGCCAGGCGCTACTTGCTGCAGGCACCCGTATTTTAAATCGCTTGCCCGAGTAAACTCAAAAGCTGCAAGACGCATATAGTCGCCCTTCACGAAAGCTCAAAGGGCCTCAGAGAATTTGACATTGAACTTCACTGGCTGTCTCGTCCGCGCTGCACGGTCTCTGGCTTCTTTCAAAGCGCAGAGACGGCATTTCGTTCTATTAGGCCAGTTTCAAAGTCTCCGTCAAAGCGCAGGACAAGGGTTGCGTTGAAATTTTCTTTTGCGGACATCGTTGTACTCCTAGGAAAGCTTTACTTGTGCGTTACATAGCCAGCGACTGAACTACGAGACGCTGTAGTGGCGACGCGAGGATGCTGTGGTCGTTACGCATAAAAGCGTCCTCTTCTCGAATTGAGTCCTGTGAATTACTCCGACTAAGCTAGCGACAGTTTCGACTGCATCACTTACGCCGCTGCCTAAAAGGATAGTAACAGCGTAAATGAAAAGGAGAGAAGAAAGAAGAAGAAAAAAAGCTCCGAGGTCGTCGTCGTCGTCTTGTTTGCGCAAAACGTCAGCATTTTGCCCAGGGCTAGCTTTTGCTTTCTTTCGTTCATCGAGCGACCTTTCCCAAGCAATTCTGCGTAAAAGTCTGCAGTGCAGTGTGCTGTTTTTTTTTTTTCCCCACATTTTCTTCATCACAGCTCCGCTTTCTTCCGTCATGTTGACGCCGCTGTCTGAATGCGGATATTCCAATGCTTGTCACTTGCTCGAACAAGCAGCGCATATCAAGTAGGGAGCTACTTTGGGGACAGCGCGTTCAGATAAACATGTCACACCACTTTGCGCCTTGCCTGCGCTCTCTCTTCTGTGGCGCCCTTGGTTTTTTTTTCTTGCCACGGCAGAAATTTTGTAAATGTTCTTGCGCGTCTGATGTGAGGCGTCAAGATTGGCTATTCGTCCTTTACAAGCGCTCGGTCCAATGAAACGCGAGACGGGAATTTGTTGTCCGCGTTTTCATTCAAAAGAAACTAAAATAAAAGGGGTTGAAAGCTGTGCTTTAGAATTTATGCCATCTATCAGCGGCCTCTGAGGAGTTTTTGGAGGCTTGTGCCCTTAGTCATCTTCGAAAAAATTGCTGCGACCGACTTACTTTTATGAGCTACTTCGTTATCATGCTTCATTATCAGCACATCTTCGAAATACGGAAATATATTGGAGGAGTTTAAAAAGGCATAGCCACAGGCGATGATTGAACGTGGCTCATCTTTGTTTGGAACAAAGAAAATGAGGACGATATATTAGGGTACGGAAGCTTTGACGGTGTGTCAAGTGTCAATGACGCTTCTGCGATGCAGAATACCCCACTTAAATTTGTATTCATGTAGAGGTGGGTTTGCTCCGACAAATTTTTGTTACGCATGCGGGGAAGCTGAATCAATAGAACATTTTCTCCTCACTTGCCGCCGGTTCGGACTTCAGAGAAAGACTTTTCTGGTGGTCCCTCTTTCGATGTTAGGGCTCCTTGTCTTCTCTCGTTCGATGTGAGAGCCAAGGGTTTCGCGTTAAGTAAGGTTTGCGGAAACCTTCACGAATACATGATTGCAGTTGCAAGGTTATCTTGTTAACAGTATTCAAAATTCTTCAGCATGTAAAAAATATGTATTTTTACTTTCTTCTACAACTTCAGCAATATATTTTGATTTTTCTTCAATTATGATTTTTTTTCTAGTCTAAATCACTTCACTATTCTACTTCTCCGCCTCATGATTTTTTCCCCTTGCAATTACCTTTGTGATTCTCCTTGGCATTCAAAACCAAACCTTGGCCAATCTCCCGGCGTGGGTATGTGCAATGTTTACTAACGTCAACAACAACGACGGTGTGTTCTATGTCTTTAATGTAACAAGTATTCATTACAGGCTGTGATCATGACTTTCCTCTCCTCTCCCATGTCGAACATTTTTGGACAAAACTTTTGAATATTGAAAAATTTCAGGGTACTGTTATTGAAATATTGAAGCTAATGGTCTATTCTTCTGATGATTAGCGAAATATTTCTTTTAATTTTTTTCCATCGCTCGCATCGAGCAGTTAAGAATGCCATAGAAAACCAATGGGGTACTCTTTTGACGATAGCAAAAACTTTAATCGCAAAAAAATGCAAATCTGTTGACGGGAGCCTTGCGCATATATTAACTGTTATCGTGAAATCTTACAATATGTAAAAAAATTGCTTCCATAAACTCTTTCTCGTTCAAAACTGCTTTTGTCCAGAACTGCTTGGTTTGGTCACAGAAATAAGGTTCACATTTTTCATGTAGTAGAAGAAGACAAGGAAATATATCTCTTCAAAACGTTATCACTGCTGTTACTGATCACAGCAGTGATAACGTTATCACTGCTGTTACTGATCACAGCAGTGATAACGTTTTGAAGAGATATATTTCCTTGTCTTCTTCTACTACATGAAAAATGTGAACCTTATTTCTGTGACCAAACCAAGCAGTTCTGGACAAAAGCAGTTTTGAACGAGAAAGAGTTTATGGAAGCAATTTTTTTACATATTGTAAGATTTCACGATAACAGTTAATATATGCGCAAGGCTCCCGTCAACAGATTTGCATTTTTTTGCGATTAAAGTTTTTGCTATCGTCAAAAGAGTACCCCATTGGTTTTCTATGGCATTCTTAACTGCTCGATGCGAGCGATGGAAAAAAATGGTTACACTTGAAAATAGAACGATACCAATTGTCGAGGAAATAAGAATCCTAGGCATGTATATTAACAGAAAAGGGAAAAACAAAAGTACGCTAGACAAGCTCAAAGCGCAAGCTGAACTTGTCGTCAGAGCCTTCAGAAAGGTATCTCGAAGGGGGGAAGGACTCTCAGAGTCCAGCAAACTAAGACTCACGCAGGCCTTCATCGTTAGCAGGATATGCTACGCAACCCCATTCCTGAAAATAAACAAAACCGAAGAAAAGGCATTAGACACAATCATCAGAAAATGTGTCAAACGAGCGCTAGGGCTGCCCATTTCCACGTCCAATGATATACTGGAGAAAATGGGCCTGCATAACAATTGGAGAGAACTGACTGAAGCGGTTAGAACATCGCAAATCGAAAGGCTAACATCCACACCCGCAGGAAGGAAATACCTACAGCTAGCGAAATGGGCAACCGTAGATAGCACAGTGAACACCAGAACAGATCTGGGAAGAGAAATAAGAGAGCATCTTATTATCGCTCCCATACCTAGAAACATGCATCCCATCCACGACAAAGGCAGAAGGAAAAGCAGGGTCGCACAGCTGACTGCTAAGCTAGGCAAGATGCCACAGGGAACCGTGGCCTACACTGATGCCGCGGTAGGCACGCTAGGAGACACCGTCTCCGTAGCCGTCGGGGACTCAGGCAGAACGTTACGCGTTGTAAGACACCTTGACTTAAAACCCCTTGTGGCGGAGGAGGTTGCAATAGCGATCGCTCTAACTCAGCCAGGTACCAAATACGTAGTAAGCGACTGCAAAGCCGCAATTAGAAATTACAGCAAGGGACGCATCCACGAAATGGCGGCTAAATATCTAAAAGACTTTATCCCAGCCCACAATATTCTAATTATCTGGACCCCAGCCCACTCGGGTCTGGTTGGAAACGAGGCCGCCCACAGGCTCGCCCGCTCCTCTTTACCTCGGGGAGCCGTGGACACCTCATACGAATTCAGCACTAAAGAGGAAACCAATACCTTTAATAGCATCACAGACATTCAGAAAAAGAACAAAAGGATCTATCCTCCTCCGGATAGATCGCTTAGCTCGGCTGAGGCCTATGACTGGAGAAGACTCCAAGCTAGAAACTTCGCATCCCCGCTCTGGAGGAGCTGGACAGGAGGTGACACGAGGGAGGATGCGGAGGTGTGCGAGTTCTGCGGGCATACCGCTACACTCGAACACATACTATGGAGATGCCCCAGTGCCCCAGGATATGGCAGAATCAATAATGCAGAGGAATGGGAGACCATACTCAGAAGTGCCGACCTTAGCATACAACGATACGCTACCCGCCTGGTAGCAGAAGCTGCGCGACTATACCGTTGCTAGTCTTCCAGCTGCGACGCTGCCCCTCCCCGGACGCCTGCGTGCGGACCCGGAGGGGCACGGGTCTTCTTCTGGCGGAAATAAAGTTTCTTCACTCACTCACTCACTGCTGTTGCGTCAACTGTAGGAACTCCACGAAAACTGAGGAAATGAATCACACAAGTGAAGGGCAGAGGACGGCAAAATTTATTTCAAGATGCATCGGTAAAATTGGATTCAAACTCGAAAGCGCTCGAAATATGAGCAACATACTCAGTTGGACATAACAGCGTAGGACCGACTAAGAACGATGAATGAGAAGAAGAGGAAGGTAGTTATGTGCCGACCTTCAAGCGCTGATTCCCATTTTGAAGTAAGCGTTGGTCTTCATCTTTTATACGTTTAATGCAGCCTTCCAGTATTACTCTTCGACGCCGAAGATGTGAATCACGAACCAGCCGGTGATTTACGTAAGCATCACTTCCACCTTTTTTTTATTGCAAGTGGGTGCGACAATTATTACTATACATAGGCGTGATTTAGTAGTACGTAGGCTCTGAAATATTGCGCATATGTCATCGTATCCTTATAAGCAAGATAAACGAGTCACGTAACTCTCCTCGTTCATTCGATCATGTGTCGAAACGTTGAATATAAGTAGCAGCGCACGAATCGAGCGGCAGCATCAAGCTTTGTGCCGCTCTCATGTTTTGAGATTGAGATGGAAGAGCCCCAGCGATAAGTCATGAAAATTAGGCGTAAGAAGGTTTCTTTATGTTTTTTTCAGCAACAATTACCTGAGCTACTGCATTTTCACACCATAATTTTGTTTACATCAAGAATGAGTTTATACTACGTAAATTAATGTCAGGGTCATATTTTCTTCTGAATTCAACTCAAAGCATATTTTCCGGCCTGCTGTATCGTAGTCTTGTAAGCAGCCTAAGAAGTGTGGCAGAAGTTGAAGTTTTCGGAACGACTGTAAACGGACCAGAAGGTCGGCTGGGGAGCCATTTTAAGGCGAAAGCCTTTAATGGCTCATACTGTCGTGACCAATACGTGTTAGCAAATTCTTCCGCGTTTCAGATTGGTCAAAATGGTAATGACGTCACTGCGCGCGTATTGTGACGGGTGTCCACCGAAATATGTGAGACAGGTATTTCCTTTCCTCAAATACAATTTTCATTTTCTTCATTACGGCCCGTCTTTCTCTTTCTTCTTTCACTCCACTTCCTCCCTCCCTTCCCGTACGGTGCGGTTCAGGTGTCCACCGAGATGACAGAGAATTACAGCGCCATTTCCTTTCCTCAAAAAGCGTTGCGTTCAAAGGGCAACGCATCGCGCCGAACGGGTGGTGGCGTTCCGTAGACTCCCTGGCAGCGCTACAACACGCTTTCGCGTTCCACTCGTAAAGGCAAACATTAAGCGTCATTAATTGGCAGTTAATTAATGCAGCAACAAAATGTGAAGTGAACAATCGCGTAGCAGAATGCAGCACTCAGGCTTTCGCCTTTCACCACTTTAGCCGCTAAAGTTCCTCGTAATTTTTGCATGCAACAGTAGGGCCTCCTCCACCTTGCAGCACAACCATAGATATCGGTAACGAGTCCCACTATCTCCATTAAGAGAGCAAGTGTTGTAAGAGAGGTTGTTACGTTGGCCTTCGCAGTCTAGAATTCTGTCAGAGATATTAAGCCAGAGGGCGGCGGGAAAACAAATCGTTAGTTTGACGGGTAGAGCCGGATCTGTGAACGATAGCATAGCAAAGCCGTATTCTTTTAGCTGCAGGGAACACCGCATCACCTTCCAGTTTAAGTGTTGCGACAACTGTAGTCAGATGGGAACGCTGCCGTCTGTGGCGGCGATAGAATTACGGCCGCGCAGGAAGGAACAGAACGTTTCCATCACCCAGACCATCTCCTGGCACTGAAGTTTCCCTGAGCAGCAGCGTTTTTCATTATCGGATAGCTGACGACTGCTATAACAGAGGACACGATGTTCGCCAGAAAAATGTTCCTGCGCCGAGACATTCTTGGCAGGCATTCGTGTATGGTACAAGGAAAGCCGACTCGCCCGTGAGCCAGCGTCGTCTGCTGCAGTGTACTGGGAAACATCTTTAATGAATCGGCGAAATACAATACAATGCTATACTGATGAAACTTCATACCTCCATCTTTGTGCAAGGAGGGCCATATTCGGCCAGAGCACGTAGTTTTTCAGAGTCGACCTCTATGCCATGCCGGTTAACAACGCAGCCGATTTAGGTCACTTCTTAAAAAAAGACGCTCATTTCAATGCGATAGCGTTAAAGGCCCCGTTCTCCACAATATCGAGTGTCGGCTTTGTCGAAGTCGGTGTTGTGTGCGAAAAATCATGGACATGGCTCTGGCTGGTGGTTCCCAGGGACCAACCTAACCTAGAAGGCAGGTAGAACACGTAGTTAACGTGACGTTGCGGCGTCATCACAACCTGACCACCGGACAGTGATCGAAATGCCCACCGTGACATTTAAATCAATGAATAGTCGCTCGGGAAGAGCAACCTGGGCCGCACAAGGCTCACCACTGGGAGCATATGTCATCGCAGGGCAGTGGCGCATCGTTTAACTGCAGCACCAATGTGCCAGGAGGGGTATGAGGACTCCCAGGGATCTATAAATGTATAGTAGAGAATAACCGTCTGCATCTGAGCATTAACCCATGACGTTATCGCGTCATACCGTTAAGGCGGAGCTTTAGTCTCCCCTACAATTTTTAGGTTATAAGCATAGGCCAGCAGAAGCCAGGGATTTCAGAACCATGTAGCTTCAGTCGGCGCTGTTCTTTATGGAACGTGGGTGCGTTCGCGATTATGTTGGTTATACAGACGCCATGGTCCACTTTAGATACCCCAGAATTACAGGCTGCCATGGAAAGCATATACACTCAGCTACTGTAATATTCGCACCTTATATAGGTGCCGATGTCATGGATGCAGTGGCTGCAGTGTTGCTACCAGTCGCGCCGCGCCCTGGCCGTCCGTGCCTGTGATTGGTTGTTTGCTTCTCTTGTTGCCTTCATCAAGAGTGACATGACGACCACCCAAAGCGAGAACGGAATCCAACGTTAGTAAATATGAACCCAGGTTTCAGTGAACAATCGTCCTTCTTACCCTCAGAGTTGCTGCTAGTATACAGAGCAGTCGTCCAAATTAAAATACTGCGCGTGTTTCGAGCGCAAAAATGTCATCACTGTGCACGGATAGATTCCTTCAAGCAGTCTGTACGATTATGATGGACCCTAAAAACCCCGACATGCGAAGCGGGCTCGAGCGCTGCATGACATTCAAATCGCGAGCTGCTCCGTCGCGAGTATACCCTCACGACGCCAGCTTGCCCCGCGAGTCCGATTCCACGAACAGAGCCGCGCAATGGCGACGGCGTCTGGGGATCATTTCCGAGCGGTCATTTGCCCAGCGGGTCAAGTTGGAAAGCGCCGTAATGACCCCATCGCAGTGGCGGGAACGCAAGCTGCTCTCGATTTCAACGCAGCGAGCGTGCGGCGCACCCGGAACACCCGTTTCCTGAAACGGCCGGGCGCCAGCGCGCTGCAGGAACACGGCCTTTCGCGCCTCCCCGTCTGTATAGCACGACATTCGCTTCGACTAATAAAACGTTCCGTGTAATGATGGAACTCGTATTGTTCCCGCCCCTCGGTTCGTGCATATAGTCACTCGGCCGCACAGACGACGTAGTTCTCGAGGCTGACATCTTTCGCGGCGTAGTATCCTGCTCGAAGAATGCCAGGCTTTGTGCTCCGAAGACGATGTTTCCTCTCAAGCACTTTCCTTGGACGCCTTCTGCTTTTAAAATGCAGAACGACTCAGGGCTGAGAGCATTTCGATAGTTGTGACGGAAGTCGCCTTCTATTCTTTCGTGAAAACCAACTGAGCGGCTCAGCTCAGTTTTAAAGCGTAATTTGCCATTTTACAGCTATAGCTATGTGCGGGACCCTATGGTGGTAAATGGCATTACTGTCGGCTCAGTCACATAGAGTGGAAGCTACCGGTCTCAAATGTTAACGAATTCAAATGTATGTTTTAAGTGCGATATATGTGTCTTGTGTCTTCTTTCATCCTGTTTAATTTTGCGCTGTAAACATGCATTCGAATTACTATGACCAACTATCCTGTCTTTAAACTCCATCAAATGTTAGGTTAAGGAGAATGATGCCTGTATGATGCACCCCATGAGGGCATCTGTTTGTTTTTTACTTGAAAGAGGTGGGAAGGCTGAGATAATTTTGACACTCCTTCCCGCTAAGGATGGCGAGGCCACAGGTCGAGCTTGTTCTTGTTGACGCGGAAATCTGTTTATAGACACCGGTGAACTTCTATGGATGAAATATGCTTAATTTGAAAATTAATAGTGGTATCCATGAGTGTCCCAAGGAGTCACTTAGATGTTCAGTTTGATAGAATTTTAGAAAAGTTGCCAAAAAGTCCTAAATTTTAAGTTACTAGTTCTTTTTTATATGGTTCTCTAGTGCCTAAAAAAAAGATAAATGAGTGGGCTAGGAAGGAAACTTTTAGCTTTGCTTACGGCGGAAAGAAGTTTATGTTGTAATATCTACTGTATTTGAAACTGTTGCATCGGTTGCGTTGCCGCAGTAAAACTTACGAAATAATGTAGCGGAGTGCCACTAAATTTAAAATGTCACTCTTATCCGCTTCAATCGCACTAACGTGAGGTGCTGATGCTTATTCTTTGCAAACCTACAGATTTGCAAAAGTAGAGTTTCAGCACAGTATGTTCTTTTTATTTCTGAGGTTATTTCCTGACAAGCCGTTATTTCAAATTCCGCCTCCAAATCTTTGTTTCCGTTTTTAAATGGATCGAGCTTATTCTGAATTCAATGACTGGCTTTAAAAAAAAGAAAAGAAAAAGAAACACCCATTTCGTTTTCGTGTGTCCGAGAGCACCCCAAGCGTATATAATGCTTCCTGCTGAAGGGATTTCGAGGTGACATGAAGGCGGTGAGAACACGGTTTTGTCAAAAACGGATGTCCAAGCAAACCTAAGATAGCGAAAGGAAGGGAACGTAAGAACGCTTCCGATGGATGCGACGGTCCGAAGTTTTAAATGAAACCTTTCAAGGAAACGGCTTGGAGCGTTAGGCAGGCGTATAATGTCCAGAAATTTTTCGAACGGTAATCCTGACCTACTTTAGCGGTGTTGCCTTGTTTCCTATATGTTTGGCGCGCTGCAACCAGAGCATCATCGTTTTTTGTTACGAAGCAGTCGACTGTGGTAATGCCCGGTACAAATATTGACCCTTTACACCATACCCTGTGAGCAAAGCTAACACACTGGACCCAGCGCTAAGTGCGCGGAATATAATAGATGAAATAAGCGCGCTCTAAAAGCATCACTGATCCTCATCCTCTTCAGCTACCCTTGGCCGGTGGGTGAATAAATAACCATCCATTTTCACAAGCATTGGCGAACATAATACACTTGAAACGTTAAAACTTTCATTGTACGAAGGGGCTGTCCTTGGAAGAGTATCGCTGTAAGTCTGTTAGTGTCAGAAGGGTAGGTCATAGGGTCGCTTTTTAGACAATTAAATGTGGAACCAACCATAGCTTTTCAGTATTACGCGCTTCATGTTTGTCCTATTTCCACATCTCAATGGGAAACCTCTGTGGAACGCGTGTCCAGTTTACCGAGCACTAATGGCATGACTTTTCCCGTGTAGAATTTCAGGCATTGTGATGCCTTTTGCAGGCAGTGTTTCGTTGTTCAGAACAACAGGATAGGTGTTTTGTTTCACGTTGCTTGTACGTGCCTGAAAGATGAGTGGCGGGGAATAATGAGCGCTATGGTTACAAAGTTATTAACGACTGTGGAACAAAAGTCAAATATCTCTACGTGTTACTGGTGCTCGTAAGTAAAGATTAAGGCAGTTGCTGGAGGTGATGGCGATAACAATTTTTTTTTATATCGTGCACCAGCTGCTCCTGTATCCATTTTCTAAAAAAAATAAGAAAAAGATTGGGTCCGTTTTGTAGCTCTAATTATAACTGTAGGTGAAGATAACAATAAAAATGTCGAGAGAGAGAAGTACTTAAGGAAGACTTACGGAATACCCCATTCTTTTTCCTTGTGATGTACTTAGTACATTTTCTGCCTCTCTAAACTCGTTCATATTGCCGCGAAACATTGGCTGTTGTATCATGTGAGTATGATGCGAGTATCAACTTAGTGTGTTGCTTAAGGTATGTTTCTTTTTATCTGCACGCATGCCAGGGTCGTCTCCACATGATCATGCTTGCCCGAAAAGACGTAATACTGAATAATATGCTCTATTTATGTCCGAAATATTTGCCAGCACCATCATCGGGTTGCCCGCTTTGCCTTCAAGAAACTGCAGGGAATAAGAGGGATGACAGGGAACCATGCAGCAAAACCAGCAACGACAATAGCAATGGCCATGGCTTAGACGTGTTATTTATAGCGTCTACCCGACGACGTGACTTGAAGCTCCGACTAGCGAAAAGCACGTTGTAGTTCGCTGCAACCCGGACGACCAGTGCGAGGATTCTGTTTTTTCGCTTCGCTTAAGCTCCCTGGAGGATGCTTGGATCTGTAGGCTATGCTGACCACGTCTCTAATTGCCGACTCGGACGAACATTACCTGTGAAAGAAGAATGTGAAAGGACACTCATAGAAGAAAGTTAGAGGGAGGAAACGGCTCGTTCTTGGCAGCACCAGCCCTGTATGAATAAAGCAAGCGTCTGTACAGAATACTTGATGCTCGGAATCGTTTCTTTCTCCTTAATTTTTTTTTTGCTTTTGCAAAAAGCGCAAATTCTGGCATCTGAAAGCTCCTTGGTACTACCAACTCGCTGTCGTCCATTACCTTTTATTTGCTCTTATTTCTTGAGTGTTGTCATTGTGAGGCGGCAAGGTGGGATCTAAGACTGACTACGGTTGTCTTACAACTCAGTGTAGGGTTCCTTGCGCCGTCAGTTCAGAAACGGAAGCAGAAGCCCGGGAAACAGGCGTCCAGTCCGTATAAAGGTTATCCTGCTGATTATTGCCACCATTCCGCTGCTTTTCAATAACACTTTTATTTGATGCAAAATAAGCTTATTACTTTACCTGATTAATATTCAACTCCTTTGGTGTCGTCGTAATGGTGATCAAGTTTAGTGCTGAAGCGTTAAGCTGTTCTTGCTGTGTTAATCGCACAAGGGTTACCTTATCGGCTTTCACTAGAATGTCGGCTTCTGAGCTTAACCCCCTCTCGACCTCCCTGTTGTGTGATTACTTATTTCTTGACTGTTTCTGTACTTGAAATAGCTGGCATCTTTTTTTTTTTTTTGCTAAAGCTGCACGCTTTTACACTCTTGCTCATTCTTTCGACCGATGTTTGCCTTAATATTGTGACCGCTAGGCCTCCAGTGCAAGAGCCCATTACGGGTGTTTTCTCTAGGCAGCGTTGATTCAAAGTGTAGGAAGCGTTATTGCTTGCTCTGAGATGCCCTTTACGTGTTCGCGTTCTTGTCCGTTTCTATCTTAAAGATTGGTTTCCGGTGCCGCGAAAGGCTCAAATAATGGTTTCGCCCTCGGATTATGATCAGGTAGTTTACATTTTCTGGGATACTATAGTTCAGCTGAAAAGTCACAGTGAGTCTTACACGAAAAAAATATAAAAAAGCCGTATTTGTCGTTCGCAAACTATTGCCAAACTACACTCACTGGCATGAAAATAAAGTTTTCAGACAACAAATCTAACCTAGTGCAATTTTCTTGTTTCCTCAATGTCTGTCGCCTTCAAAGTAAGACATTTCTGGCAACCGTTCACAGATTTAGCCATCTGAGTAAAAATAAAACATGACAGAGGGGTAAGAGAAACAACCGCTTGTCTCAGCCCACACGCACAAACTGAATCCGCCTGCCCAAATCGAGAAGAGGCAAAGTTTTCCACACGCAGCAAGGGCGACCTAATAATCCTCCGCTCCCTACACCACACGGGTTCAAGTGCGCGCTATACTGAAGCCTGCTTCGTTCCAATGCGTTTGGCTCCGGCGCGTCTGTCGTAACAGGGAGCAACAGCTGCAGCGCAATCCAAGTGTTGATCGATCCCTCTCTTTCGTATCGACGTGCTCCACGCGGGCAACACCATGTGTAAGCCCTGGTGACGGCTGTCTAGCTCTGTTATGCTTCGTGCTGTGCAGCTCTGTACAGGGCCGCTAGAAACTACATTAGCTTCAAATTTAGCGCCAACGCTTTCATCTGCTTGATGTGGTCTTTATAACGAGGTAACACAAGTCATAGGCTTGTAAAGGTATCCCCTTTGTCAAAAGTTTAGATCTCAGGGAATTTGCTTCTGAGGTACACCGTGTGGCTTGTAATGCGTGCTTTGTGATCAAAATCTCCTGAAGGTAAGAAGATTTTTGGTACCGTTTGGTAGCCACATTAAACGGCTTCGAAGTAGAACCCTTGGGCTGCAAGATTTACAAAGGCACGTCTTAGTTACTCGATCGAGAAAAAACATTCTGCTATGGCGTCACGGTTTCTACTTTTTCCTGCGTTAAATTGTTTGCAATCCATTGATTGGGTGGTCACGAACACTCAAACAGCACTTTTATCGGAGTAAAGCTATGTTAGAAGTACTATTACATTCACTGAGCCTCTAGCATCCTGGTGCAGTGCGCCATTTTGATTTATGCGGGCAGTGAAAGCAACCATGTCTTTCGAGGCGATGACTGGATGCGCTATCCAAGAAAGTTATCAGACTATTCGTGTCCTGTGACTTTTGTTACGAGACAAAAGCCTGTCGTTTGCACATATCAGATGTTTTGAGTATCACGTCCAGTTTTCTGATCCTTTCTGCTAGTAATCGCGTAGGCTGAACACACAGTGGCGCAATGCCAGCTGCATGCTGGACCGCTCTCGCGATCGCATCTCCGCTTTGTGCGCCTCGCAGCCCGTATCAGGGGCGACCAGGCGCACAGTCTCTGATCTGATGCCTTTTGCTTTGTGCTTTGCTCGTAGTGTTCCTATATCCGTAGTTTACGCGCGGAGTTTCTTTTCTCTCTTTGTTATTTCGTTTTTGTGCGTTTTAGTTTCGCTGCACCGACGTTAGAACACGCCGGCTGGTTGAGGCCAGTTCAGACTGGTACATGCTTATTTGCTGCTGGCACAGAAAGCTTTTAGAACAACGTCGTCTCCAGCGTTTTTTTATACACTTGGTTGTAGGTTACAGTAAGAACCCCGGTAAGCTACTGCGATGCAGGTAGCTAGCGCACATGGAGGTAATAATAGAGGTAATTTCAGCTAACTAGCGGCAATCTTTAAATTACGAAAAACTGATCTGTGTATTCTCAGCTAGTGCAAGGTTGTAGGCAATCAATCTTGACTACTTCCGCATAATTTCTTAGGTAGGCTGGATTAGCTAATTAACAAAGATAAATTATGGTCGAGCTTTCATAGAGCGCGCTGTCGTTTTTGGAGACTGGCACATTTCGGCACATTTTTTAAATATACCTACTTAGGTGATTAACAAATTCAGATTGTGGTTCGGCATTAGAAGAGCGCGTTGTTTAATAGCCATCATACTGAATTTGTCAAGTACATTACAAAGAAGGAGTGGTAAAGAAATTGAATATCGAGAAATGCTTAACGCATGTCCCCGCAGCTGCTACAAATTCTTTTCATAAGCAGCAAGGAAAACTGTTTCATATGACTACTGCAGAAAAAGTAGAGCTGTCAGTGGTCAGTGGGACGCCGATAATTTTTTTTTTTTGAAAAAATGAAGGAAAACGAAGTGACCAGTGTTGCATCACGACCCAGGCCATTAACATCGGTTTGGAACAGTGAAGGCGACTGACGCGTCCCGCATTGCGCCACAAGTTTGACGTAAGCAAGGGGGAGGGGGGGGGGGGGGGTGCTACAAACGATCGCTGAATGCTCTCATTTCGCAAACGCTCTCAATTAAGCCCAGACCCGTTTAAATAGGACTCCCGTTCCAACCTCCTTCGGTACTGACGCGTTCTAATTCGGCGCACGTTACGGGACAGCTTACGGTGACAGATGGCGGCTCAATTATTAGCGAGTCTACGATGACAACTGCTGCGTCCTACGCACAGGACGCCTACAGTCCTTACAAAGAAAGCCCCGCGCGCAAGGGAGCGCGCTACAGCTGTAGGAGGCGGGAGTGGAGCTGCGAGATCGTTTAAACGAGTCTCGCTTAATCGGACGGAGAAGTGAGCTGGCTCAGTCGGGAAGAGGCTTTTTGGGACGCCTAATGGCTTTGCTGTTCTCAGGACTGTGTGTTCCCCAAAGTGAAGCAAGATGACGTCCAGACGGGGACGATGTCAGTGACGTGTCTTCTCCTTTTTTTTGTCTTCTCTCACTGTTTACTGCTTACGCAGTAAACAGTGGGAGTATCACTGTTTACTGCGTAAGCAGTGATACTCCCACTTGGTGACAATGCCGGTCTAAGTAACCGAAGCTACGTACACATCCACTGTCACCCTCGATCTACCCCCTGTGTTCGGATTCCGTCCTCATTCTTACGCGGCGCGAATGCAAACGATTCGTGTCTGCAGAATTCATTCCCGAAGGCCACTCATAGTGTACAGGGTTGGTGAAAAGTTCCCAGGCCACAGGGTCTATTGTTCTTCCGTATGTCCTGACACTTAAGATACCGATGACGCAATCAAGGTAGTCAGATGTTAGAACAATACTTCTTGTACCCATACAGATATTCTCAGCTCTGTAGGTGTCGTAACTGCCTAACTATACTGCTCAAAAGCAGACCCTGCGGCCTGGGAACTTTTGACTGACCCTGTACGTACGTTTTCGCGGCGTCCACAGTACGTTCAGATCAAAATCAGATGGCGCGACGTTTAAAGCGAACTACGACACCCAAAGAAAGGGCGTCTAACGAGCCAGCCAACAGCGTACACATATAATTGCTTCCACATCCTCCTCCTACCAGTTCAGACATGTGAACAGCACTATGACTCATTAAGTTTCCTATTGTGCGTGCATACCTGTTAAACCTGTCCCGTGCGACTAGTTAGGGTTTCTCAATTAAAAGAGGTAAAAGAGTCTTGAGCATGCTTCTCTGTCGAGACGCTCCCTTTCTGTGTTATTAAGCCTGGGCAATTGCCTTGCCTTTTTATAGGCACATGAATAGAAGCAGCCGGGTTAGTGAACACTAAAGTTAGACGCAGGCTTAAAAGGAATTATTTCTCGGGCGTCCTGCTAATGATTTATAAAACAGATCGGCTGGAAGGAAAAGAAAAACGTCACGGGCTTGCTGTCGGTTTATATTTTCTTCCTTTTATGTTCCAGAACGGATGCGGGAGACCGGGAGAAGTGTGTGATAGGCGGGCGGTTTCCTTCAACCTCGAAGAGCAGGTAAGTTGGGCTGTAAGTTTCGTCAAAAAGTAAATGCAGCAGACGTCTGGGGTGAGTGCGCAATTTCAGAAACCGTGCTGACAGACCAGTTAACACACGGGAAAAAAAAAGGGGGGGTTTACTTTCTCGTCTCCGTTTAGGGAAGCTGAAATTGGAGTGCGGCTTTACGCTCTATACTCGGCATGTCGGGTGTTTGCACAATCCATGTCAGCGAAATCGTTGCCTCTTGTCTGGAAAATTGCAAAGCTTCCTTTTTACGAGCGTCGCATTTCCAAAGCGGTGACGCAAGCGCAGTTTGCAGCCAATGGCGGTTCTCCGTAGAAACGTAATCCACCAGCAGGTCTGTGAAAACATCCACTTAAGGAATCTATTTGTGGCAAATCTCCATAGGCTAGCAATTTTTTTTTTCGGCGGCTTCGGTGCGGCAGTGAAATAAATATGATCTCGTGAGATAGCCCGAAGACAGCCGTACTGTCATGGAATGAGATTATCCATTTGCACCGCCTTACCTCACTCGCGAAGTGTAAGTATGCAAAGAGGGTCACATTTACTAAAAGGTTTATGCAAATGCATTACAATATGCGGGCACCACCTAATGTTAGTTTGCGTCCCCTTTAATATTACGACTTGATTTGAGCTGTTTCATCATTCCAGGACGCAGTTACCTGTTTCTTGCGCCAAGAGTAGTCTGCTTTAAATTCAGGTCGCGGTAATCCTATAATGCGAAGCACGATTTCAATTACCGATGCCGAAAAAATTCCTTTCGTTTTGAAATTATGGCTAGCCTGCTGGATTATGCAGACACCTCCAGAGTCGTCTTCTCACTAGAGGAGCATAAGCAAATTTATTATAGGCGCTCCGTTTACTATTGGGACGAGGTGGGTCAATGCTTTATTAAATTGAGGTAAAACGATATATACAGAAGGTTCCCACCTTTATCAGCGACCGTTCGTGAAGATAACTTCAGAGAGAGTTGGACAGTACTTCTTTTATTCAGTTATAAGCTTCTTTACGATCCCTAGAGAGTATTGTGTTATATGTATGTTCTTACCGTCCCCTCTATTTGCTGAAACTCCGTGCTCAAATTTTTGTTATGTTTCTGTATGTGAACCATACGGGAATTTAAATTTGTGAAACGATGGCTCCCAATGTTAAAAAGTGCACCGTAGCAAATAAAAGTGTTCCAATGGCGAGATAAAAGACAGGGTGAGGCTATAGAAAGGTGGGCTTCTTGCTGAGTTATTCAAGTGGTGGTATACGTAGTCACTTTTAGTATAGGATCTAATTCAAGTAAAGGTGCAGTATACAACTTTACTAAAGCATCTCGAATGTTGGCCTTGGCCTCCAGGAAAGGCGCTTCGGACAACTTTTAAATCGCCCTCAACGACACCTTCAGCGTAGCGCCAGCTGTGATATGGGAGACCGGGCCACCGTGTACAGCCAAGACCATAATAAGGCGCAGCACGCTTTGTCCATCAAGCTCTTCTGACGCCTTATCTAACTTAAATAACGAACATATGGCACATGCTAGCAAACAATGCTGGTGCGCTCGCGTATTTACCCAAGAGACTACAACAGCTTTCGCATATGGAACATGTAAGAAAATTTCAAATGCGGATACGTGCTCTGTAATATTTTCGTCCACACTTGTATAGACTAAACCGAAACGTGCGTGCTTGACCACTAAATGAAAAATATTTTGCTGGAAATCGCATATGGTTTTGGTTATGCTTACATGTCTTGAGTAGTGCTCTTATTGAAGCGAGGGAGCAGATAGATGAAATTCTTGGCAGCATTAAGCTAAATCAGGGCCAGTAGGAAAGCCTAAACCTCTTGACTAGAGATTTAACAAGATGACTTGTTTGTGCCATAGCAAGTTCGGTCATCATTTGTAGATAATATACAAGCCCCTTACTTCGATACGAGCGAACTCTGACGTGGACGAGGGGGAGTGTAGGAGGGAGAGTTTAAGGCATCAAGTGCGCCACCATCGCGCCTTCTCACACACAGACATAGATTTCCCTTTCACTGTTATAGATTCCTTTATCTCGCCAATCGTAGGGTGCTGGTGAGGATCGGTCGTTTGGTCGCATAGTTCAAATGCGGCCTCAGCAAAGAAGTGTGTACCACATTGTTAAAAAAAATTGGCAGTGGCTTAGCTCTACTATACCAGGATGTACGTAGCGTAAGCGGCTAACTGCCAAGCGACAACCTCGGAGTCGCAGAAATTAGGTTTTCCAGTCTTCTCCGCAGACCGGGAGCGGCTCGATTCTCTAACCTCCATGTAGAGCGCACTGCATCAACCGCATGTCCCGCGCATTATATATGCACGGTGCGCCCTCCTCGCGCATGCGCAGTAGCGCGCTGCAGTCGTAAACACAGCGGCGGGCGCACGCGTCTCCGGCGCGTCTGCCGAGACTGTGACGGCACACCTCTGGAATGCGCCGACCGGCGGAGCGTCGGAGAGAAGCGCGCGCTCCGGCCGTGGCGCGGCGAGGGCGACGCAGATGCGCCTCTCATTACGTCACGCGGGGCCGCGCATGCGCAGTATGGTCGGCGCAGAGGGCACGCGAAACTCCTTCCAACCCGCGTAGTGTAGCTTAGGCTACAAAACTTGAGGGGAAGTGTGAAGGGTACGAATAACCAGGCTCAACACTTGACACAATTCTGAACGGTCACGTAGACGTTTCTGTGAAATCGAAATGATGAAAAATAGAAATCCCTGATATTAAACATCAAATCATTTACAAAAAAAAGTAATTTCTTCAATGTTATGAGCAAAATTGGTCGTATTTTTCAATTTAGTAAGCGAAAACCCAATCAATTTGCAAAATGGTGGTGTATTACTCTCGATGTTATCTCTATTTCCTGTTAATGTGTCTGTGCCATTTGTTTGTGCAAAAAACCGAAATCACTTTTATGTTCTGCCATGTGTAATGGTTTTATTCTTTTTGTTAAAATTATGTGCGAAGTGCTGCTCTTATATTACGTCTTTAAAGGCACCATAGCGCAATTTAATTAACGTGTGTACTGTGTGTCTGTGTGATTTGTCTTTTTTACGATACTTTGTTCGCTGTTGCCAAAAGCGGGCCCGTTGCTTTGTAAAGCTGTCGAGAGTCAGCTTTTACTTCGGTAGCCCTGCATCATAAATGAGATGATAGAAAAAATAAACATTATTTATTATTATTATTATTAATAATTAACGTAGTAACGTCTATTAGTATTAGCAAGTTTCTAAACTTGACAGCCCTAAATAATGTTGCTCGGGTCCCGCTCGATAGCGGTTACAATATGGCGGTTGGCTACGGATCTATATACAACACAAACATTTGCGATAAAACTGATTTGTGCGGAAGTGTTCGATAAAATAGAGCTGAAATAATATAAGAGGGGAGTGATGCCAGTACCGAGCTAAGAGTTGGTTTTAAGTGAAACTATGTCGAACAGTGCTGAAAGAACAGAGCACCATCTATGAAGTAGTAGAACTTTTTGTCGGGTTAGTTGGTACATTGTCTTGAAAGAATGTCGTACGCCAAAAAAGGCCTCTTTCCTGTTCTGTGTTTTTTCCTTCCTGTTTCGTCCTTTTTTGGCGTACGACATTCTTTCAAGCCATCTATGAAGTTGGTGGACCTCTTTCCTAAGAGCTCTTGAACGCTTTCTTTCTGCCTATGCATACAGTGACCAAACATCTAAAATTTGTATACGTACGTAAGCCACACAGTGGGTGATAATGCTCTATTATTTCACAGTGTACCCAATTCCGCTTTACAAGCTTTGTTATTCAGCGCACGCCGTAAGAAAATATGCATTGATATTTTTTTATGCGCCTGTTTATGTACAAAAAACGGAAGACTTGGGAGCGGGTGTTGGTGCTTGAGGTACTGTTCAGTGCCCAAATGAATGCTGAAGTTTACTACATCAGTAAAAAAAAAATGTTGTTTTCGGAAAGTTTATACTTTAGATACACAATACTGACAGCTTCGTCAGGGAAGCAGCTATGAAGTAGCTTTGGCAAGGCGAGAGCAGTGGCTGAAAATAAAAACATCAAAGAAAAGAATATATGGATAACAGGTATACTCAAAATGTGGTTAATTGAAAAATCGTGGACGAAAAAAAAATGTTGGAATGCTATTAAGCAATGCTTCAAAGCAGGCTATTGCATAGACGAGGACAAACCCCTATTGAGAAGGATTCAGTCATTTCCTTCTTTTTCTTTTTTTTTGAGCTCCAAGCCTCGCTAAATACTGTGTGAGATATGAGACTCTCTTCTTACAAAGCTACTGGAAAAAAATGCGCCTCGTAGTATAGGTTTTCAAGCCGATTCCCAGAACATTTCGAAATCCACAGTGCTGTGACAGACGAAGTTAGTTTTCCTATACAAAGATATTGTCTTTTCCCAATGACAACAGCTACGGCGAAAGCGAAAACGTCACTCCATGAGTGTGCTTAGATCAGTTTCTGATAAGTCTACCCAGGCAGAAATTCCTCTGCCTCCCTCCAACATTTGCACTTCTATCCATGGGTGCCCGAACTGCGGCCTACGCCCCCAGGCGACAGCGCTCACACGATCGGAAGTAAAGTCCCGATGTTGTGCTCCACATTGCCATGAAAAACAAATTGTTAGGAATGGCGCCTCTCATTCGGTTCAGAGGTTACATGGCCGTCTCTAAGACATCGCCAGAAAACGAGACTCTTCTTTGAGGCTGTGTGTCCGCCAGGCGCTTCCAACCTTCAGTTATCCGCCGTGCTAAGCAACTTCGAAAAGCAGCTGGAAAGACACGTGTGTCGGCACTGGACGTGTTCGCTGACTCTGCACGTAACCGGAAGTAAAGAGAGGCAGGGTCCATTTCCGGTGCTGTCAGGCTTTGATGTATGGGCACAAAAAGGTTGAAGCCAACAACCGCTGATAGCGCACAAAAAGGTTGAAGCCAACAACCGCTGATAGCGAAGAATTAAGAAAAGGTCCTGTGGATGATAAAAACAACAGTCCGTCGAAGGAACAACTACTTGCCTTTTTTGCGCATATGGCCTTTTCGCACTCAACCTTTCGTCATGAAAGTTCCTAGGCCTCAAGAGAGTCTGGCACAGAAACAGGAAGGGAAGTTTTTTTTTTTTGCGCATAATATGCAGACATGGGAAAATCACGAGTGATATTTCTTAGTGAGTTCTTGTCGGGGCGAATGTTGTCTTCACAGTTATTTCTATTTATCACCCAATTTTTGCGCATATCGGTGTTCACTAATGTGCATTATGAGTTGCTTTCGACGGTATTCAGTTGGCAACACTGCACATATCTTGCCAATGGAGTGCTGACACGTGGCTGATTTGTGGCATCAACAACATAGAAAATAAAGAGAGGCTCGTTGCGGCGGCTCATTGCATATGGCATTGAGCAGCTGAGCCCCAGGTTAGGAGTTTGATTCTGGCAGTGGAAGATGCATTTCGCCGCAGCGAACTGAACAAACTTAAGTGTGCACAAAGAAACCATAGGTGGCTCGAATAAATCCGGTACTCTGCACTCAACATCATCACCAGCCTAACTGCCCCTATTGCAAGACAAAGGCTTCTCCCATCTATCTCCAATTTATTCTCTCGTGCGCCAGCTGCGTCCGCTTTATTCGTCCGAGCTTGAGAATCACATACGCCCACTTTACTCTGTTGCCACCTGCTACGCTCGCCTCGTCTTGAAAGCCATTCCGTTTGCCTAAGAGGCCACCGGTTATTTCTCCTTTGCATTACATGGCCTGCATATGCCCATTTATTCTTTTTTATTTCAACGAGGTTACTTTAAAATCGCATTTGTTCACTGAAGCACTTTGCTCGTTCCTGTCTCTTAAGGTTGCATGTGTTTTTCCTTTCGATGTTTCGCTGCGCATTTTCCGCCTTATATGTGAGTACTGACAAGATACGAGTGATCTGTACTTTCTTCTTGAAGGACACTAGTAAGCTGCTATTGGTGACCGGAGAGTGCCTCAAAAATGTACTTAACCCCACTGTTATTCTACTAGTTATTGCACTCCCGTGGTCCCCGTCAATGGTTACTACCTGCGCTATAGTAGATGTACTCCCAGACAGCTTGCAACGCTTCGCTGCCTTTCGTGCAGTGTTGTGCATTTTCGAGATCATTGAACATTACTTTAGATTTCTTCGCATTAATTTTTAGACAAACCGTTCTACTTTGCCAGTCCAGGTCGTTGATCATACTTTGCAGTTCGCCCTTGAGTTACTTAACAAGGTGATGCCATCAGAAAATCGGAGATTACTGAGGCATTCCCCGTTAATCCAGTACTCTAAATTCATCCGGTAAAGAGGCTGTAATTGGTGCTGGATTGGTCACGTCTCCTTGCATGACATTCTTTCTGATTTGTATTTCATCACTTTCCTTTCGGAAGACTACGGTGGCTGTGCACCTGCTATATATATATTTTCAGTACCTTTACATATTCCTCGTGTATACCCTGGTTTCGCAACGCCTACATGGCTGCAGAGGTATCTACTTAGTCAAGTGATTAATCTGTGAAAGCTATATACAGGGGATGATTATATTTGCGTATTTCTCGATCACCTGATTTATTGATTGATTATTGATTTATATAGTTTGCGTCCTGCACATTATGTCACTAGCTAGACGGCTGCCTCGCATCGCCATCAGCTTAACTACGGCCACTGCAGGAGAAAAGCGTCTCCAGTACACCTCCGTTGACCCTTCTCCTGCGCTGGCTGAGGCCAGTTCCTTCTCGCACCTTACTCCTTAGAAGCCGCTGTGGTAGATGGTCTGTCCGCCTTTGGACCTATCGTAAAAGCGTTCTGAAGTGCAGCTAAACTGGCGCCTACACTGAGCATGCCTCAGGTTACATTGGTGCAGTTGTTAGCCCCTACTCCACCTGTTCAAATGTTGCCAGGATGTCGTGGTTGGTAGCACCATTCGACTTGGTTTGATTAATATTGTTGGTTCGATTAATATTGTTGCAGTGTGGCTGTTGTTGCTGTGACGCTTGGAAGATGTTATCCTAGCTGCCCCCATCATCCTTTAAAGCAGCGCGCGCACAATAAGTACGTGTTTTACGTAACCTGTTATCCTTGCTTAAAACTGACAGCTGCTTCATATGCTGCCAGCCTGTGAAACTGGTGTCACTCGTTAAACTCAAATTACTAAGATTGTGACGCTTCGGACAACACTGTCTATACGACTTTGTCTTCGGGCTCAAAATACAAACAGCCGCCAAGATTATTCTGCGAACTTTCTTTGGTTTTTGTGCCTGTTAAACTATTGCATTAAAATTTCTTCTCACGTACACTCTGTTGTTTGGGATAAGACGGGGTGGGCTGTAGAGTGCGCTTGTCACCAGCGTCCCAAATGATTTCACAAAGAGGATGCCTTGGGAGCAAACACTTCAGGAGTTTCCACCTGACCTAGCGCCACCTCTGTGCGAGAATTGCTTAGCGCAACAGTAGGCCGGTGCTCGAGAACTACACCAGAACAACAACAGAAATACGAGATGTACATTGGACGCTGGGTCGGGAACACCACTCGACTTGGCTCGACTTGGTCCTTAGCTCGCCGAAAGTAGAAGCCGAGGGCCTCCAAGAGCAGTTACGTCATGGTGAAGTCGGACGTCTCATGTACCTGCAAAATGTGACAGAAACGCGAAAGGGGACCTGCTTTGCCCATTCTGTTGGAAAGCGACTGGAAAGCGACATAAACGCTGACTGCGTGTGCGCTAGTGCGCCGTCGTAGCTCTGCATTACTTGTCGTATTATGGTCGAACAGAATCATGGTTTACAGCAACCAAAGTGCTTCAGTTGGGGTAAAGAGCGCGGCTTTTTTATATGCGCTGCATACAGGAAATAAGAAAGGCACAGAAGAAAACTACAGGCTATATTTGTGATGGAGTTTTCAAGTTTGGAGCTAAAAGACTGAAGGAAATATAAAAAAATAAAAAAAAAATAAAGTGTGATAGAAGCTCAAATGAGCTAAACACAATTACAAGTAAAAATGGAAACACTAGAAAAATTCTCACTTCGTAGAAAAATTGTTCATAGTTTTCTCTCCGCTGTTTCTCATTTGTTCTATACAATGTTTGATAAGCATTTGTGCTAAAATGTCGAGAAACTAAATGATAACACACTTTTTTAGAATCTGATTTTCAGATCAATGTTTTCATATTTCCGAATCAAAGAAATGATCAACAGCTCAACAGCACCGCGAACTCAAATAAACATGTGCAGGTGACGAAAGACGTTGCGGCAGAGCACACTTGCCAGTTCTTTGGTTCTGTAGTGCGCTGCACTTCTTAGGCTTTAAGAAAATCTCTCTGCAGTCTCGGCGCCCACATATTTAGTCTCGTGTGTGCTATTTTACTTGTGCAGATTTCGAACGGACTGAAAAACAACTATAGCGTTAAAATATGGTAGAGAAAAGAGCTGCAAAAGGCCCAGATACCTCTCTCTAATGACGAATTAAGATTCAGCTCAAGCCATCCTGCTTTGGCAACTTTTTTTTTCATGCGAGTTGGATATCCTTTCTTGCCCTTGATTCCACGGAAGCTTTAAGGTGCGCTGCGTTATGCTGGGGCTTTGTGGGGACGCTGAAGTTGGAAGATATGTTGTGTGGGAGATTATTCGCTATGCAAGACTCCGAAATTAGAATTTTTTCTGCCGTTCTCTCGGTTGTGACTGGAAAAAACTTCGCATAGATTGCATCACTTCGGATAGTTTCGCGGCAAGCAACGCAACTTGAACTAGTGCTCAGCTAATGACTCTCCCCCCATTCCCGCCTTTGAGCTTTAACTCTGGTACAGAACTACCAGACAAACAAAATGAACAGGTCTTTTATCCGTTTGTCTTACGAGCACACATCATAAAAAGGTCGACCCAAACTGTGTGCAAACTCCCAACCCATTCATCCCTGCCTCGACTGAAAATAAATAATTTTAATAATCTAGCAGTAGCAGCATTAATTGAGCGTTCACTGACATATAAACAGATCGATTCAATCAATGCGAGACTATTCATTTGTTGCTCGTCGTCATGGCGCCTAGTCGTCAGCGTTAGTGAAACTTTACTACGGTCGTAGTCTGCTTTGTCCTCGTAAAGCCTGTGCATTCGGACGGATTACGCAGCAAGCCGGCGACGGTTATTCTCCCGTACTGAACAACCAGTGCAATGTCTCTCAAAAAAGCGTCCCTAAAACGATCATAGTTGGGGTAGGTTTTCAGTTTTCAACAAGACTCATGGGCTTTAGAGATCGAAGGAGTAAATTCAGGGAAGGCAAAATACAAGCTAGGCTTATAATCTTCTTATAAACTGCTCTGGGTTAAGAAGACGTGCACGGTTCTAGACGATACGCTTAAATCTAAACACTATTTGCTCTTGCATTAATTTTTGAGTAGCACAAAAAAATGAACTATCATTAGTGTGGCTGGTGATCTCTTAATGAAAAACGCTCGCATTTCACATAACCTGGACAACTTTAGAAAGCTGAACATATTTAGCGAAAAATACATATGCTTTCTGAGACCTGTTTTGATCATGATTACAGGACCCTCTTATTGAATGGAGGATAGGAGCGGCAATCAGGGCGAGGAAAAAGATTGCACTTGGCCACGTTGATGTCATTTTTTACAATGTCTCACTGCGCATTCATCAAATTACGTTTATAGCGCAAGAATGGTGTGCCAAAGCTTTAAAAAACTGCTGTTAAAAAAGGGTGTTTCCCTCTAGATGTAATAGTGGCACGCACTTGGGATTGTCTGCCATTAATATCCTATATTAGGCTGCATTCAAACAATGAAAGGTAAAATAATTCTTTAAAACTGCGCAATGAATGTGCAGTCAGTGAATTCCCGATGCTATCATTGCGCCCTTCTCCTACAAAAACTTTGTACGTGTTGTTTGTCATAACTCCGAACTGAAAACACACCCTTGGTTTTGCAATGCTTAACACGCCGTTCTTACCTGTAAGAGTACAGCTCGTGAAGCAGGTTGTGCGACATTCAGGTAGCGTAGGCGAGAAAAAAAAAAGGAGAGCTTGTTTGGATTGCTGTTGTGCCTTCGTTATGGGGGCAGCGGTCCGTGCCAGGAGTCAACTGTGAAAGCTATGCCTCGATCCTGCTTTCGAGACAAAACAGTTAGCTTCTAGATAGTGCCCTTTAATCTCTGGATTTTATTGTTTCTCACGGTTCTTGCAGCCTTTTCCTTTTTTTTACATATGCCTTGCAGTGAAACGTCTCTGGTACTAGTAGGCGCTTGTCGTTCGTCGTTATCTTTGGCCTCTTGTTTTTTTGTGCTGCTGTACCAACAAAGAAATCAGGACGTAAATTGGATTCTGTATAGATAAACACCGTGTTTAAAAATATGGTGAGCACTTGCAGACGCCGGAGTCGTATGGGTATGAAAAGTAGGGTTAGGAAAAATTGGAATAAGTTGAAGGAAAAGTTTTCAAGGCAGTTTTCAGACTTCACAGTGAACCTATGATGTCGTCGTTTTGTGAAAAATAGCCCAGTCCATCTTAGAACAGATTCTGAAAGTATGTATTTTTAAAACAGCCCAATACTTGCGCGTTGGGTGCTTTCCGGCTATGGGGTACAGGAGGGAGCGCGGCTCATAAACACTTGCAAGCAAAACTTTCAGCAATATTTTTCTCGTTTCACAAAATATCCATAGTGGAGAGCCTGCTTGCTAAAAGTTTGAGTCCTTTAAACAAGAGTGTGAAAAATTATGATATGTCATTTCGAGGCTGTCGTTTTAAAACGCCCCAATTAATGTGTGTTGTGAAGCAGGACATACCCCCAAAAGCCGTTTTATCCGCTGGGTGCTGCCCCGAATCGTGTAAGCTTATTCTGTCATACCCAACAATTCTGGACAAAAGAATTTTGAGCAGGAAACCGGTTATGAACGCAATTTTTTCATATAATGTAAGATTTTTAATGCGTTGCCTAGTTTTAGACTGGTTTCTCGTAGGAAGGCATTATTCAAGAAGTTCGGGGGATTGTTTGTATCAATTAGGATGCTTTGTAATAAAATGAGAAGTTTAAAACAGTTGCTATTATCACTGATTTTATTTTGTGTTGAAAAAAAAACAATGCTTTTTGATGGAGAACGCGAGGCCGTGGGTCCCATACTTGGTCACTGTTGCCTCACTCCAGTAGGGGCGAAATGAGAAAAATTAAGGCGAAAGCCTTTACTGCCTCATCGTTGCCGACAGAAGGTTGTCAGCAGAGGTACCACACTTTTCGATTGGTCGAAATGGTTATGACGTCACAATGCGCGGATTCGTAGTAATTAGGTCACCCATGTATGCCTGTCGCCCCCTTTTGGAGCGCACGACAACTCATAACATAGTTGTCGTCCGCTCCGACACCGCGCGTAAGGCGTCCGTTGGTGACCACATTACATACCTCATTACTGCGAACAGAGCCATGGATACAACTGAACTCATCGAACCAGAGAGAGAGTCGTGCTAAAGAAGCACTCAAAGTCGGCGGTCAAAGTGCGTAGTTGTAATGTGTAGTCAAATAAAGCACTAGTACAGCACAAGCAGTCTCGCAGTCAATGCCAAACAGTGCGCCAGCAAAGGCTTTCACCTTGCAGCACTTTAGAGAGCGAAAGCTCCCCGTGAATTTTCAATTTACTGATTACTTTGGTGGATTTTACGAAGAAATAAAGGAGACAAGTTAATGCTTCTTTTTATAAGTACCCCGGCATCTTTAGCCATTTAAAGTGACTGTGCTTGTGAACCTTCAGTTTATCTTATTATTGCTTCTCCTCTAGCTTTATTCGGGATTGGACCTGGCAGCGACAGTCTGATTTTTATCGGCTCGAAAGTTGCTTCTGAAGCATTGGAAACTAGACAGGTTTTTAGGTGAACCATGCGCTTAGAAGAAAGTGCTTTTGCTACATGTGTCATCCAAAACCACGACTACCGCTCATTCGTTGCACAATTCTCGCATGTTGCCCAAACTGGAAAGTGGCATTTGAGCGAAGAAATTTATTTGGATTGCAGGCTTTTTGTCTAGCCACTGTCAAAGGTCCGAATAAAACTCGCTTGATGATGAAACGAATTGGGGGCAAAAATAACAATAATAATACAAGCACACCACCCTCAAACGAGAGGAGCTGCGCGAATAGAAATGTTATTATGAAGAACAGATAGTAGGTGAGTCCTTCAGAGAGGACTCACCGCTCCAGTTATGAAGAACAGTCAAATCGAATTATTTCTCATCTTAAATATACAGACGCTGGGACTGTAGGAAAAAAGCTGCCTCTGGCTAGCGTGACAAGTGCGCCGTAAGGATGTTCATCATGAAGACAGCATGCATAATTTAAGGAATTTAAAAACAAACAGAAGACAAAAATCAAGCAAATACCGAGGAATTCACAGAACAGGAAGGTACACACAACAATAAAATTAATTCGTGTTATGGAATACAGTGGGAGTTTTTTTCCGACGATTGACTGAACGGTCTTATTTGCATGTGCTATGCTATAATTAGCATGCGTATGCTGGAAGTATAGACCACGTGCCCATAAACATTTTCTGTGCGTCAAACTATCATTTTGAAGACTTCTGAGCTTGCGTCAAAATTTAGAATGAAAACTCACTTAGGTGCACATAAAACGTTCTGTCTTCGCACTTATTAACTCCTTTTACACTCCCCTATGCGTCCCACTTACTTTAGATCATTTCGGGTAGAAGGATCAATATATTTATTTGCATACTCTTTACGAAAGAAAGCTTCATATACCACACAAACGTTGATTCAGTGGGCGGGCGTGAGCAAATTGCACATCTCTGCGGTTACCTCACTAGATATGTGACTGCGATTGGGCACGGACTAAATTGAAGGAGTTCGCTCAACGTCAGACTGAAGAGACAAGAATGGACGAGAAGTTCTTGCTCTTCTTGTTTTGAACCCCAAGAACTCTCTTTTTGCCAAAAGTGGAACCTTCAGGAACCAGAACGAAAATTGAAGGAACAATACACTATGAAACAGAAAACATTGATGATCACTACGACACCTTGGCTTAACCATGACTGTAGCTGGTGATATTTTGGCGCCTGATCAGAATAAACAGAGTGGGTTAAAGGCTGTTTCTTCATCTTTTGTTACTATATTGATTTTCTGAGTAGCGTGTACTGGTCGTTCAAGCTGCTTTACCATAGACCCTTAATTGCTTTCTGTCCGGATACTATCACACAAAAAGTTTTCCAGGAGTGAAGAAGGAAGAACAGAAGAAAATAAGAAAAGGGGTCCGCCGGAGGGAACAACGCAATCATGTTTTAATCTCAATGTGACAAAGGGTTTTGTGTTTTTGCGGTTCTTCTTAACAGCATCATTTTTCTTTCCGATCGCAAGGCACATAAGGAGCGGTTTAATAGGAAATTTGACTAGATAATACAACTGCAGTCCTTTAAAATGAGGGGCAGTTAAAACTATGCTATTCTGCTTCGTGCGACAGCGTGTAAATAATACGAAAGTTCTAGCGAACCCTTATTCTACATTTCCCGAAGCTGCAATTTCTTTGTGTCCAGAACTTATTTCCTCGCCTCACCGCACTGCTAATGGAAATGAATCCTCCGGGTCACGCAGTTAGCAACACGTGCGGTACTTAGAATGCTCAGCCGTACATACGTTATCGTGCCAAGCCTTCGTCATATAGTATTCTGACCACGGGGTTGGGAAGGCGCTCCTCGGTTCTACATGTACGATACCTCGTGACTGTCTGTGCAAGATTTTTGTGTTGATGCAATGTGCAGCCCATGAACGCTGCCGAAGGCTGATAGAAACAGAGTTGATGAAGGTGTTCTGGGCCTTTGTGGAATTAAAGAAGTGCTTGTAATTATTCTGTAATGTCGGCGCACATACGTTTCTGTTTATACACGTTCAAAACTCACCACGACTTCTATTCCCACGCTTTATTTTTGCCATAGTTTTTTTTCAGTTTTGACAGCACCATAGTGATTTCACCCGTGGTGCCTCGCCCCGGTGTTAAGCTTCGCCTGGCACGCTACATCACTGCCGTACTTGACCTTAAAGCTGCCACTGTTTCTTCATAGACACCTCTGTAGCCCGTTAAGAAGCCTATTCTTGATAATCGTGACGTAGGGGTTCGGCGAATAAACTGTTTCACTCACTCTCTCGTTTACTCAATTGCTTGATTGCCGGCTTACTCAGTCAGGCATCTGATTTCTTTTGTGACTGAGCCCGTTCGACCGCTCTCGGCACAAAGCTTGTCAACAATCACGTGTCTGCTGCAACATTCAGTGGCGCCCCTTCCACGAGGTGCCTTGTCCATGCGCTTTCACTGCGTTGTCCGTGTGAAGCTCGAAGAGTGAGGTGTCCAGCCTCCGGAAGAACCACCTTCCAGCCACCTCTTCATAGCACCTTTCTATCTAGGGATACGCTCACCGAACCACCGCCATTCTCGATGCACCTTCCCAACTGAAACCCCGTCCACTTCAGCCTTTAGAAACGCCATCCACCTCCCAACGATTAACTTCTACCCTCAAAAGGCACCACTCTTCACGCTTTACCTGCGCCCTTGTCAAGGTCTCTACTCAGTAAAAGCGCATGCAGCAAAATATAGATGCCGCGGGGAAATCGAATTCAGTGACGCACTGGAAAAACCAGTTGCCCTATATTAACACTGTGAATAAAGCCCTTTGATTTAGATCCCTATAATGTACCTCTACTTGCTTGCTCTCAGGCAGAGGAATCGCCTACACCCCAGGGTTACGTCGACAAGCGCAGTGCTACCATTTTTAATCTGAACGATCAAAGGGATCGAGGACGCCACTTTTCTTTTGTCTTCTTACCTGAAGAACAAAAAGGTCAGAGAAGAGTGCTGCGGTCACCATGAACAAAAACGATTCTTTATAACGGTAATGTTCTTCAACTTTGTCTTATATTTACAGAAAGAAAGATTACCTCGTCACCCAGTTTGAAAAAAAAAAAAGACTATGGAACATATTACGACAAAGTAGAAAAATCTCAAGCAGCACAGTTAATTGACCCAATATTGGAAATGGGTGGTTACACTCTGGTCCTTTGTGGGGCCGGCCTTTGCAAAACACATTTACAATATTAGGCGAGCCGCGTAAAAGAGAAAGGGGCACCACTACTGGGCTCGTTTATTTGAAGAAATAAAACCACCGCGGTGCCTAAGTGGCTTTGAAATTTAGGTGTTGGTCTTACAGTTGCGAGATTTGCGGCCGCGTTTCGATTGATGTGAAATACACAAGTGCTATTTTGCTCTGCGATGTTAGCGCACGTTAAAGAACCACAGGTATTATAAACTAATTCAGAGCCCTCAACTGTGAGATTCCTCATAGGCCTATGTCTCGCTTATTCCTGTCGCGGCTGTCGCGTTTCAGATTGAGGAGAAACGCACGACCCGCATTATACGCACAGTCTGATGTGAATGTACGGTAAAGAGCCCCAGGTGGTCGAAATTATTCCGGTGCCCTTCACTATGGCGTCCCTCGTATCTAATGCCGCTTCGAGAGGTTAGATTTCGTATACCATATACCTCACCGAATTCCACATGCAAGTGCCCGCTGTAAACAACCATGCATGAGACTTAGCTGTATGCTAACTGAGGCCACTATACCGGTGATTCACCTGTCTTTACCAGGAGGTTGACGCAACATGCTTTGGCACGAGCCGCTTACTGTCTGTTTTGTGGGGTTGTTTGAAAAAAAAATTAAAGAAGACAATCACGCTAATTGTGTTATAAATGATAACAGCAGGTGTTTCCTGACATACGGTTTAGAGAGTTGTTGAGAACTGCATAGATCTGCTTTTGAGAGATAGTTTGCCGAGGAAGAGGAACAGCGCCCCTCGCAACCATGCCTTTGGGGGGTTGCAAGGGGTGGTGCCGATGTCCTCTGAAGCGCTGCGTGTTGCTGGCAGCGCGTTTTTCTTGGTTTGCTGACGCTAAGCACCACAAACGCGACGCCAAGGCATGGCCGATACAGTGAGGAGCACGGATTTCATTACAGTAATTTAATTACTGCCATGTATGGTCATGAACATCAGCGGAGCTTCACTGCAGTCTTATGTTGTATCAGACTACAGTAGCATTAGCAGCCAGTCGTAGTTAGCCTAATTATTAGTGGTCATTTAGTGGCGTAGCGGGATAAGAGGTCAGAATGAGTGCATTAAGTGCAAGGCGGTACGAGTTAGTTGTAGTTACTAATTGTTAATATCCAAAACATGAAAAATAAGGGGGCTCTTAACAGAATTGTTTTATTGAGAAATTGTTATTGCATTGTTTTCTGTTATATGTCGATGGCGAGGGACACATTGTGATCCTTGAATTATGCCGAAGGCCTGAGTCGTGACGACGATCACATCCTCTTCACGCTTATTGTTTGCTCCTGATCATCTTGCATTTGTTGCATACGTGCTCGTTGTGCGTAATGGTCGGGGTCAGCGCTCATCATGGTTTTTGTTGGGCCACGTCACTTCCCCTTTTCTGTTCAGCAGGCATGCGATCCTAGACTGGTATTTTTATATGCGCTGAAAACAAAGCGAGTGGCACGCCTTGCCTACAGTCAACAAACGTGGTGGAGCTATCGCATTTTCTGTAGAGTTTTGTCGAAAAGGAGAAAGCGAGAGCACGACATTAGAGGAGAAAGCCAGTGTAGCATAGGAGGATCCTTCTGCCAGTTTTTTTTTTGTTTCGCGCATGCGCAATGTGTAGAAGCGTGCAGGTTTGATTGTGAGGCGTCGATCGGACGCCATGTTGCACCAAGATGGCGCCCTAACATCATTCTCTTGTAAAAGGGGAAGAGGGAAAGATTAATTAAGGAATTTAAGGTAGATTTTCAAGCCTCAAAACTCCATTATGAACTATGTAGGATTCCACAGGGAAGGACTCTGGAAGGGGCAAGGCGTAACTAAGGTCATTGATGTTGGGACACTCGCTAATGTTGACGGCGTGGGCTAGAATGACGGCAAGGAGCCATGTTATATGGCTATGAGCAGCTTGCTTTGGTTCATGACAGGGGAGAAGAAATTTGCACAGTTCTTGCCAAATGTGTGATGTCACTCACATCCCATTCTTGCGTAATTCACAGCCGCCTGATTAATCTAGAAATTTTGAGAATAGAAAGCATAATTTTGTTTTGTTAGGAATACAACCGGCGCTGACAGGGCGCGTTCAACACGCCATTATAAATCAGATGATGGGTTTACTGCCATGTCTGAATTCTGAAAATAATATGCTATTCTACGTGTCTTTCACTTGCAGTGTAAGTAAAATTGAGAACAAAAGAAAAAACTCCACTTCAGAGAAATTTGCGCCGTGCGTGTACAACTAAACAATAAACTGAACTTCATTCTTCTTATTATTCTCGAACTCTTCTTGCTGTGATGGAATACGAATGCAAAAACTTAAAAAGATACTTATTTGTTTAACGTAGTTCCGCCCTTGTTAAATGTTGCGAACGAAAACCTAATGTGTAGAAATACTTGTTTCATAATGTCCTTTGTTTGCATCGAAGTGTTGAGAAGCTTTTAATCATTTTATTACAGATTCATTGAGATACAACGAAAAGCTGGCGTTGAATCTTCTCCATTCAGTTATGACAAGAAAGACAAAAAGAAAACCTCTCTTCGTCTCCGCTCCAGTTAAGTGCTCGTCATCTACTTATTCCACAACTATGTGATCTGATTGTTCTTTTTTGTGGCTCTTGTTTTAGAAAAAAAACATGGAAAGTACCTATTATATATAAAGAAAGTCCCACATCCACTTTTGAGATTTCGTTTTACTGAGTTGAAATCGCAACAAAGTTGCGCAAGTTGCACTGGGTAAGGTTCACTCGTTGCATTTTCTGGCAGAGAACGACTGAGGCAACAACGGCTTCAGTGGCAGAAGGGAGCCAAATGATTTCCCCAGAGGCCGCCGCCGTGATTTCTGTCCTTCACGCTTCACTGCGTTTCACGTTTTTTTTTTCTTACATTTGTGGCGGCGCACGCGGCCGAACCACATAAGCGTCCATGCAGTTGCCCGTAATGGAAGATTTCAAGCAGAGACGTAGGGTGTCGTGCGAACGACGCTTGTATAGTTATATTATGCCCGGCAGCAGGAGACCGAAACTCTCATTTAGGAGTGCCAGGACAACTTCGCATGATCAGCTGCAGCTGGGAAAAACATGCAGCAACGACCGGAGTACTACAATACGAGTTAAAAGTGCCGAAAGGACAAAGATCACAGTTCGCTGACCGGTCACCTTAAAGCATCGCACGGATATCACACGTTCAACTTACGCCTCGCCTTCTCCTCCTCAGGATGTCTTTCTTGGCTGTCGCATCCTAGCTACACGAAAGATTTACTGTGCTAGCCCATTTAATTGTAGTTATCATACCCGCATGCTGATGAGCGTTTGTGCTTGTGGACATAGAGGTTCATAAGCTATTAAATCAAGAAGCCGCAATATTTATCAGGTGAGTCGCGCACTTAACCGTTTCGGGAAGAGCACAGAATATTACTTTCTGCAAAGTAACATTGGCTTCCATTTTACTTAAGTCACGTACCAAGACTACTAGGGATGAGTAATGCACCGAAAGCAAAGCAGCACTTGCATACTTCAATTGCGACTGTTCGCGCAAATTAGCTGCATGAACAAAGAGCAACACCTCAGAGTCGGTTTTTTTCTGTTTATTTGACCATAAAGCATCAAGTCATCAAGTCCGCTAGATAGGAGAGACTCTGTGAGTACCGTGCACGTCTGGTCCTTAGTCCTGCTGTCTGGCTCTGACGACGCAAGCAGGTATTCACCAATAGCGGTTAGTTTGGTCCATTAGTGGTGCTAGAGTCAGTGAACTCAGAGTCAGTGAGCCTGAGTTGCTTCGGGACGCTAAACCCCAATAAACCAAACCAAACAATGTCTGCTCTCTGCAGAAAGTTTGGCAGCTGGTATAACAGTTTATTAGCCCTAAAATAGTACTTAAAGGTGCACTGAAGAGGATTCTGAACTTGTCTTTTTGCCGCGGGAACTCGATCTACACGTTCCTAGCATTCTTAGAAACTGCAACTTATTGCCCTGTATGGCCAATTTCCCTAATTAAATCAAATTAACGTCTGGCTCCCGCCTTTTTTTTTTGAATTCTGCCTCGTACGATGGGCGGAGTCGATCAACGCGTGAAGTTCCTTTCAGCCAGCTCCGTGGAGGCTTTGCTTTCGCTTTATTTTGTTTTTTAGGTTTCCATGAATAAATAGTTTCATTCGCAGATAATATAGCCGCAAAATAAGCCCGCAGAAATAAAAATACGCACGGACTATTTGCTACTACGGACTACTACGTATTACTCCACCGATGGCAGAGCGACAAGCCGTCACGGGACTGGGTGAAAGGCACTCCACGCGTTGGTCGACTCCGCCCACCGTACGAGGCAGAATTCAAAAAAAAGGGCGGGAGCCGGACGTTAATTCGATTTAATTAGGGAAATTGGCCACACGGGGCAATACGTCGCAGTTTCTAAGAATGCTAGGAACGTGTAGATCGAGTTCCCGCGGAAAAAAGACAAGTTCAGATTCCTCTTCAGTGCACCTTTAATTTTCAAGCCTCTTTCCTTGCGTGCTGTAATGACGCGTGTTTGGCCGATGCTTTTCCTATTGTGTACACCGGGTTATCACAACTGCTTAACTTACCCTCGCGAACTTCTTACCAACTATTTTTATATACAAGGAGACCAATATTAAGCTTGAGAGATTTATTAAAATCCGGCCTTGAGAGACACGTGAGATTCATATCTGCAAGTAAGTTACACTGCCAGTGGGACACAAAGTTAGATAATAATTGCCACTGTGAGGCACTTAATTAACCAGAATGTATTAATGAACTTTTTAGGCACTGCGGCTAGCGCAAATGCTTGGAATGGAAACACAGAGTTGGGTGCATTTCTAAACTATTTTAGAATTCTTCTAGACGACGCATGCTCCGATAATTCGCCTTCAATAGTTTTTAATTGATTCCCCCCAATTTTGCTTGCAAGGCGGCGACAACTGATTCGAAACTCCTCCTTAGTGTGACGCTCCTGTTCCGTCTGGCTGCTCTTCCCTTTTGATAGCCGAAAGGGAAAGGAAAAGTGTTATCAGCTTCACCGGCCACACTACGCCTATGGCAGAGGAAATGCTGCGTCACGAAGGAATTTCATGGCGATGGTCATTGCCTTGCATGCGTGATTACACCGATCGGCATGAAAATATGGAAGTCAATATCTCTACACAAATGCGTGTTAGGACGATTCTCCGAAGTGAAATTGTGGAGGAATGCGAGTGCCTCTTAACTTTCCAATAAAAACACGCCTGCTCACTGTGCTCACTGTGCTCACTAAAAAGTTCATTGATCGATTTCAGGTTATTAGGTGTCTGACAGCGACAATTATTATCTCACTTTCTATTCCCTGGTCGCGTAACTCATGTACACAGGTGGATTTTCTGTATCACTTAGCGCTTACTTTAAGAAATCTGTAAAACTTAGGTTTTATCGCCCTGAATATTTGACAGCTAGGCCAGGTTCAAGAGCGGTACCTTAATTTTCAGCCGCAAGGAACTATGAGACAATGTGGAGCCTCAGTTCTTATGCCGATGATAAAGCTACTCATTTCCTCCTCGAGGGGTAGCCACCGCGAAAACACGCATGGAAGGCGGCGAGTGCCTACGCAAACCGAGTGACAGTCGGGCAAGGGACACCGATGGAAACCTTAAGCGTAGTCAGTGAACCCTGCAAATGCTGCATCTGGACCATGGTTCCTTGCAGGGGGTAACTGGAAGTGCCGGAAAATGGGGAAAAGGGTTGTCTGCCGAAGGGACAAACCATAGTTCGTTCTAGTGAATGACCGCTGACGAAGTGAGTTCATTTTGGACGTTTACACAACTAAGAATCATCGTGTGGGGATAAGAAAGAAAGTCGCTGAAAGCAAAACACATATGAAGCCTATTCTATCTCATACCTTCAAGAATTGCGCAATTCGAGAAAAGCTCCTGCAGTCTCTGCACTGACGGACGGGACGACAACGTATGCAGGCTTTTAGCTTTTGCGAATCAAGAAACCTTAAGGAGAGGATGAGCACTATAAATAGAAACGCGCTTCGTGTCTGAATGAGGAGCAATAAAAGCCGCAGTGTATCTAGGCTCGCCGCCGACAGATATTTAATTTATTAGATGCAGACGAAGTTGCGAAACTAGCAGAGCAAAAGAAAAGAAACAGAAAACGAAGGCTTTGTGCTCTGAGGGCTGGATGCGTACTGCGGCTTATAACCCAACTCTAAATGCGAAGTGAGGTTGCGTAACTACAATTTTCAAAACGCGAAGATTTGAGGCATGTAGGGAAACAATTTCCAGCAGTTCATAGTCGACTGTACTTTCTGGTGCAGTTTCTCAGTATATATTGCGCTCAAGACGAAAAAGCCTTCGCCTGTAATTTCTTTTTTGGATTTATCAGCGTGGCAGTTAAGTAGCATTGCCAGCAAACTTTAGTCGCTGTGCCTTCTCTCAGCAGCAAGGGAATAAAATATCGTTGGGCGCACGCGATTTTTTTTTCACGCGCAATACAATGATCATAGATCGGAAGATATCACTTATTTCTGCGAAGCTGTAACCACGTCTAATACCGCCAGTAAGGTGGAGAAATCAGGAAATCTGTCAATATAAAAAAACAATATAAAACACTAACAAAAGCCCTGAAAAGAACGTGTATACAGGGTGTTTCACCTAAGACTTTCTGCAATTTTTAAAAATAAGCTATTTGAATTAGATGCCCGCTTTTTCTGGCATTGCATTGTCAGTGGTGTAATACATCATAATGCAGCTAAGACGTGCTAACTAGCATGCTTGTTAACTAATATTTAATAGTTAACTTTTAAACTATTGCCCTTGGGCTCCTTAATTATTGAGAGGCATGTAGCCCACCGTAAGTAATGTCCATATCCGTTTTTAGAATTTCGAGAACGCCATTATCCTCGGCGCTGTGGCCCAACAAATTTTGGCTATTTCGACGAGTTAGGTTCACTGGAGAGGTTGCTTTGCCTGCAAGCTTCTCAAACCGCATGTATTTTGGCGCGATGTAGGCGAAATGTGTTGGGCCACAGCGCCGAGGATAATCACGTTCTCGAAATTCTAAAAACAGATATGGACATTAGTTACGGTGGGCTACATGCCTCTCAATAATTAAGGAGCCCAACGGTAATAGTTTAAAAGTTAACTATTAAATATTAGTTAACAAGCTTGCTAGTTAGCACGTCTTAGCTGCATTATGATGTACTACACCACTGACAATGCTATGCCAGAAAAAGCGTGCATCTAATTCAAATAGCTTATTTTTAAAAATTGCAGAAAGTCTTAGGTGAAACACCCTGTATTGCGTAAACTGCTTCAAACTTCAAACATGAACATGGACTCTAGATTTTATTTCATGAAAGGTGTGATGTTGGAAGAAAAGACAATAATTTTAGTAGCGCAGGAGACAATATGCACACCCGCTTTAGACTTCCGCTCTACATAAGTAAAAACAATAACACTTTTTTTTTTCAGAAATGATTTTTTAATGGTTGCTAGGTGCTGGCAACTCATCGTCTTTTGTTTTTTACTTCGATTCACTTCAAATATCTAAGCGAGAGAAGAAAACCATATCATTTCATACTTTAGTTGAATTCAATCTGTTCTCAAGGTGCAGCCCAGACTCTAGACATAAACATGTCTGGGCGGCTGAAAGCAATGTGCAAGTAGTCGGTGTGTAAAGAAAGTATCGGTCTGAAAGTTACTATGCAGGAAGCCCTATGAAATGCAGACGATAACGTGCAAACGAATGCGTTCACATTCCCCTCGTACCTTCGACAGCAGAAACTTTTGTTTGAACGAAATATATTTTTCTGCAACGATGCCAGGGTGATACTTCATCTTGCTGATACAGTAGCAGGAGGAGGATAAAGAAACTGGCTAGAAGTTTTAAGTTCCAAAATTATCCAAATGCTCCACTCCTTGTGCTTAAGTGCGTATGCATCCGCTATGCACCCTGGTCAATCCCCTGCCATGGGGTTGTGCCATTAAGCCTGAGGACATCATCATCATCATTATCAAGTGAGCTGGCAGGGCCTATGCAAAAGCGGCAAACAAAGCGTATTTCTTCCTCCATATTATGAAAAATCCCTGCCTGCTTTTCTTACTCCTAGGGGTGTCTCTGTATGCTTTGTTTGCCGATGTATTGTGATTCATCCGTTCGCTGTTTGCACCAACTAGGCACCTGGTATCATTATAAACAGCAGCAGCAAGGTCATCTTGCACTGCATGTACCTACTTTCGGCGCACTAACGCTACGGGCCATAAACGTCTTTACCCGCGTGTATTTATCTTTTAGTAACGTCAAAAGAAACACCCCCGGCAAAGAAATGTGCAAGATGTGATGCTGGAGCTAACACCCCCATAAAAATCCACCCACGCAGCAATGCTTGATGAGCAATATCAATAAAGAAAGATATCGTTTGTCTGGGGGTTCCGCAGTAGACCCCGACATTCATGATCCTTTACTGTCCTCTCCGGCCCTGACAGTGAAAGGGCCCAGTGGATGCCACGTTGCGTTCTCCTTATCTCGGCAAGCTGCGACGGACGTTCGGGTGCGCTATCGAGCACGCAAGCAACTTTCAAGGGACAAGAGCCGCTTTGTGGATCGCTAGGCCCGTAACTTTCTGCGCCCCCTCGTAAACGGCTCCGTTTACGAACGTCCGTGCCAGAGGAAGTAGTTTATACAATGGAGGACCCCTTTGTCATCGATAACGCGGGGTTGCAGGCGAACTCCAGCAGAACAGTATAGCGGCGCTTGCCAGCTTGAGCTGCCTAACTTCTCTTCACGTAGAGCGATTGGAGATAATGACGGACTTACGGCGGGTCCAAACCTGACTAGCTCATAGGGTTCTCGGTTGCCTGGTTCTTCGTATTCGTTATCTTCAAGGGCTAAACCTATCAACAACCTGATATCTAAAGCGATGCACACCCTGGTCGCACTCATCTCTCTTATCGTTGCTGTCTTCCACGCTAACAGCTTCACCTTTTAAAAGTGTAGCACAAACGGGCCTTTGTTACGCCTTCTTTTATTACATGTTTTGTATTCATGTCAAGGAAGGGATCCAAGGGCTTTCTTTAAGCTCTCTCGGTGCGTAGCTTATAGCTGGTCATTCTGTGATACTAAAGGTAGTTTACACATTATGCGGCCCATCATCACGGCTTCGTGGAGTGTGATCATCGAGGAAGGATGATTTCTCTATTGCTGGCCTGCGATTCTGTGGATAAAATCGAGGCGCAGCAATAAAGAGGAGACAAACGAGTCCATTGGTGGTCACCATGGGAGACGATAGTCAAGAAGAACGGCAAGAAAGCGCGTACGACTAAATTAAAAAATGGCGCTGCTGCCAATACCTATCTATACCAACGCATAACGACTGCTTGTGCCTAGGAAAAGGACCAATCCGAAAGTTTTCGTTGATGTAGTCACTCCCGCACCTTGATGGTAATCTTGTACTCAAATAAGGGCTTGACGAGCTACCAATGCTAGCGGCTTGAGTTGGTGGCCGTAAACCAAATACAAATGTTGTCTGCATATATTCATACGCAGAGCTGCCTGTGAGTTTTCTTCAAAACCTCGGGAAGACCACTCATTGCAATGTTAAAGAGCCTGAGGAAACGAACACCTCAGTAAGGCACACCTCGCGATACAGCTCTTTCAGCGCTTAAAGTGCTCCCTAACCACACTCGTATCGAAAGATCGCAGATGAACGAGTGAATAAATCGTAGGAGATGGCCCTGTACACCCATGCCTTGAAAACTATTTAGTGTAGAGCCTCGAAGGACGCTACCTGAAGCTTCAGTAATGTCAAGGGAACTCGCTGGTGTCGGAAAGCTAAAAGCTGTTTGATGCTCAATGTAGCTTACCAGGTCTAAAACTGAATCTTGCGCACCTTAACCTGTGCGGAATTTGGTCCTGCATGCTGGAAGTACCTCGGTTTTTTTTTCTCGCCACAGCATCAAACGAGCACTTCTGTGTACGAAGCCACGGTCGCTATATCTTTGTCAGGCTTCAACACGGGAGCAACGTAAGCCAGCTTCCCTGACGGAGGAATTTGCCGGCCTCCCAAACTTAAGTAAATTAGCTCACAGGCGCCTACCTGTAATGAAGAGAGAGGCTTCGCAGCCTTTAGTTAGGGACGCCGTCAGGACGAGAAGCGCACTTATGCCTCAAGCCGTTGAGAGCCGTCTGCAATTCTCGAAGTGTGAACGGGGCATCCGTCATAGGTATGGACGGAGTAAGAGGAAGACAGGGTTTAGTTTCAGATATCGCACATACAAAGCCTTCTGCGAATTCATCAGACAAGCGCGAAACAGACTTCTTTTTGCGCAAAGCGAGAGTTTCAAAGGCTTCGAAGGATGAGATACACGAGCAAGACTCCCAATGAATCGCTATGCTGTTGTCATCGGCGAGTATACAGACAAGCTTTTCACAAAAGGAAGCCCATTCCGAAGTGTAAAGTTTGTTTTGAGACCGTTTGTTTTGAAGGCAATGGTGCACCGCTTAACCGCTGCACCGCAGCGTCAGGAGTAGTATGAGGACACGTGGGGATCTATGAATGTGAATTAGAGAATAATCAGTTGCACATACCCTACCTTTCCGCATTCCGAAACTTTAACAACGCTATCGCATGCTACCCTTAAGGCAGAGCTTAGGTATCCTCTCTATTTTTTCGCTTACATGGCCCTTCACAGCAACCTGCCACGGTTGGCCAAGACACCGACGCCGCACAGTCTTCGCCTTTATAGCCCTCCTAATGCCATTGCAATTAAAAGGCACGGCATTTGCGGGGTATACAGGAGGGGAGATAATGAAAGAGATACTTTATAAGGCAGCATTTCATTTCTTACACAAGAATGGTGATCGTTATGGCTTAGATGTCCCTGCGTCTGTAAAATAATATTGTGGTGCACGGTATTTGTAAAACTGGAGATATGAGTGCAATCGCGTGTGTCCCGCATTGGCTGCTAGGAATGGAAGGGTCTGGTCAGCTTTTGACTAATGTGTAACTGAACGTTGGTAATTGTTCATGGAAATGAAGAGAAGAAAAATACTTTGTAAATGCAGATACGTGGAGTTTGACATCCCGAAGATGCACATTAGATGGACTAATGTAAACCGTCGAGTGTTCTTCAACGTGCACTGACACCGTACTACAGATGACCATTATCGCGTTTTACGAATTTTGTGAAATATGCGGGCTGATTCTCCGAGCTGTCATGCTTGCCTGCCACATGAAGTGCAGTTCTCCATCGCTACAATGTAAAGGCGCAAAGCACGATGTGCTTCGGAGTGATGAGTCTTACAAAGACCGTGAAACAAATACTTGCATTACTAAGACTGGACATTTCGCGCGAAAAATTTGGTGGAACAAACTGTCGTATTGTCATGTTCTACTGTTCGCAGATGACTGCGTCATTTTTAGAAAAAAAAAATGATGCTGACGACTATTCATTACTTCAGTCTCACCTTACCACAATCTTGATGAATGGCCTGTGCAGCTAAATATTAACAAATGCAAAATCAGACATGTTTCTAGAAAAACTACCAGCCGATCATCGTTCTATAATGATAATATTTTTCTGGGATTGTGGCGTTATAACCAAGACCTACTGAACTACAGACCTGCACAAATGGCCCTGCTCCAGCGCGCATGTTCTAGTTCATGCCTTTTGCCGCTAGGATAGAAACATTACGGGGGGTTTGGCGCTAATATACACCTGTTGCGAAAATGGCCTCCTCCATTGTTTCACTTCAAGCAAGGCAGTTTTGTCGTTTGTCCACGTATTCATTATCATCCATTTATCTATGCTAGGCAAGGTGTTGCCGACAAAAAGAAAGCGGACAAAAAGGAAGATGTTTTTTGTACTCTTCCAGAGCGAAATAAGTCGTTATTATGGCTATTTTCATTGCTGATGTCAAGATAGCAGAGAAAGGCAAAACAAAAGTATTAAATAGCGTGCACAAAATGGCAAACCATGATGATGATTATAGCAGACGAACAGGTCAACCGAGCGCCCTCAACGGCCAAAAAGCTAACGAAAGTTGGCGCACGCTGCTCCATAGGACCCTGCCAAGTGTGCAGGTCTGTAGTTCAGTTCGTCTTGGTTATAACAGTACCTCGGTGGCAAATCGTAACTGGTTTCTTCACATCGAGCCCATAATTAATGCTACGCCACTTAATTTTTTTTAAATGTTCTTTCTGCATTGAAACTGTTCGTAAACAAGACTAATAGGCTCTGCACTTTAATATTCTGAACTGGTACGGATCAACCTAATTACTAGTCTCGAGATGGTTCAGAAAACCTCCGAGCTTTTCACCCCTACTAATTAAAACCACACAACAAGCATAACTAGAATGAAATCAAATATTTCCCCTTATATCAATAACTGCGTAGAAAAATAGGTCATATTGCATTGTTTGGCACTACATGATTACCCCATTTCTCGGCTATTTTATCTGTCCCATCGCACTGACCAGAGCCACAAAGCCGACACCGATTCATGCAGTATTAAATTCTTCTAGCAATTATTTTTCTCGCGTACCTCACGTACGCGAGAAAAATATCCCGCAGATATTGTCGACATTAATAATAGAAAGCAGTACTGCGTTGCAGCAGCTAACAATTGATACACAGGTGCTACTTATTTATTTATGTAACCACAGTTTTCTTTTTTTTGTGTGCTTTTGCTACTCCCCTCTAGAATGCCTCTTGCTCTGAGACCTATAGTAAATGATTTGAAAGTGTTTCTTTGAGCTATAATATATAAATGCACCTCCTTCTGTGTACTTGTTTCATGACTCGTATATTTGGCTGTATATCAGTATTTTTTTTCTTTTATGCGTAGCATATTGCAATCACTCAGTTCAGCCCTTGGGCGCGGCCGGGCAGCCACCAAACCACGTGACGTGACGTCACGACAGCCAGAGGAAAAACCGTAGGTAAAGACGATAGCGATTCTTGGTGACAATTGCAAACACAGTAAACAGGAAAAAAAAGAAAAAAATGGCTGAGGCTTAACTTGGTTAACCCTGGTCAGATGCGAAGCATATTGATGGCTAGGCTTGGTAATACATGGCTTTCCTTGGTTGAATACTGGGTCATTTTAATACAACCACTAGAAGCCTTCATCGTAGGGGAAGACAACGGCATGGCTACAGCGGAACGCCGACTAACCCCGAGATGCGCGTTGGGTGGGCGCCTGGATTGCCACGGAAGCCGCGTCCGCCTGCCAGGTGGAGCGAGCGTTTCACCTACACCGAGTGTGAACGCGCGTTCGAAATGCGCGGGAATGCCGCTCGAGGACATTCCGGTGTCTGGGCGATGGCATCGTTCTCCCTCTCTCAGCGCGTGACGGCGATCTGTCGTGACGTCATGTGTCACGTGGTATGTCACGTGGTGTGTCGTCACTGTACCACGTGGTCTGCACGGCGTGCAACCACAGCGACGGCGCGAGGTGGACCCTCATCTTCCTCTGTCGTGACGTCATGTGTCACGTGGTGTGACGTCACTGTACCACGTGGTGTGCACGGCGCGTAACCACGGCGAAGGGCTGTAGTGTACCTCTAGTAATATGCTTCGCATAAAAGAACGGCTGAGCATGGTGGCGGTTTCCACCGCCCCGTTTCAAAGGGGGCGCTCCTATCCATCCATTTATCCATCCATACGTCACGGAGGAAAAGCTGCTGAGAAAATCGAGTGCCGCCAAGCAATACCTCGCGCAAAAAGTCCGCGCAATATTCAACGTATAAGCCTGGAGGCTTTTTTTTTGTTCTTTCTTTTGTTTATTGTTGAACTAAACGAAAAATATCTATGTCCAGAAGCAGGAAAGATGTAATGACATACTGAACAACCTTTCAAGAAAGCAAGCCCAAAATAAAACAAAAAAAAGAAAAAAAATGAAAGAAAGAAAAAGAGAAAAAGAAAAAAAAGTGCAAGACGCTGAGGCAGCGTATGAGTATCGAGCGTTAGCGATATGGAACCAATATTGCGTCATTTCCCATCTTCTCCACATCGGGCACAAAATTTTCGTTATATCCGGTGATCTACTTTTTTGACGGCAAAGTATAGAGCGCAAGAAGACAAATCGTTTGAGACCACTACGAATGCGCTACGTCAATTAGGTCGGCCGTAATGTACGTTTGAACTTTCGAGAAGTCATTGTTTGAGGAACGAAATGTCGTCGGTGCGAACCTTTACAATGAGCTACGCTTTGATACCACTCCGAACATTCTACGTCATTTACGTGGCCAATGGTACCACCCACTGGTTCCACTTTAATGGCCCTATGTTTCATGCTAACGCGACCTTGGGTAATGCGAGTATTAGAGACGCTCTAAATGTAAACGGTAAGGTAAGCGATGTAAAGGCCGCATTAAAACAATTACACGTTGAAACTGCTTATTCAGGAGCAATAATGCTCGCTCAGAAGGGAAAAAAAAACAGACGAAGCATATGGAAACGAAAGGAAAACGGCCCGAGCTCTTTGGAAACCGTAACACCGGAACCGCGTGGTTGCCTCATGAGCGCAGGGACCATTATCGTTAATGTGCTGAGGAAGGAATATTTGCGGAACGATAATTTCAATCATTCCCTGCACAGGGAGAAAGGAAAATAAGCGGCACGGCAGATGCTATGAAAAGCAAAAGTGGGCTGAAGTCGCAATAACGCATTTTGCGGTAGCGTAAGAAACCGAGAGATTCTTCGCAAAGATTGTAAAAAAAATGTTAAAAAAAATAATAACGTGATTTTGCGGGAAGAAAACGCTAAGACTCCTTTTTTTTTTTTTTAGGAAACGGGCTAGCGTGTCCGCGCAGACACTGCACGAAAATAAATTGAAGAAGACCGCAATCATCCATCATTTTTAAGCGCATTCATTTCGGCCCCCCGTTTTTTCCTTTTTACAACGTCGTGCAAGATAAAGTAGCGTAAAGCGGGGCGATGGAAAAATAAAACTTAGATGGAAATAGCAAACATGAGCACGATGGTTGATACAAAAATGGAGCAAACCGAATTCCAGTGAGAAAAGCCACCCGGCTGTTCCATTCGTTGCAGCCTGACTCTCTGTAGCCACGCTGGATGCTGTTGACGCGCTTCGTAGTGTCGTAGCTTTCAGCAGCTTTTTTCATTTACTTTTAGGTATCGTAATAACGAGCTGTTAACCTCTGCCTTCCATTTATTAGTGCTTAACGCCGTGACCTAATGCATTCGAGCTTTATTTATGAGGCTAAAGCACTTTACATTAAAATATACTTATTGTTGCGACACAGATGGATACGACGGCGTTTTTTTTCTCGCAAAACTAGTTTCAGCTTGAGGGAGCAACACTACAGGTTATAAATGTTGGTGAAAGGATGGGTTGGGGAGGCGGCATGTCTTGCTTTTACCTAGGGTTTTCAATCACATATTTTTCTCCTTCCTTTTTGTGAGACACCTAAACCAAAAAATTTGAACGGACTCAGGAGCTGGAGCGGACCGGACCGGACTCCCGTCCTTTCCTAGTTTCTAGTTTAGCGCTGTTACGACCGTTAGATATACTGCAGCGGTTCTTGCAGTGACACTGATATGCCACAGCGGCCCCGTAATCTGCAGCCTCGGGACACTTTTGCGCTACTTATTTTCGTTAAAGCCCCGAGCGAATGATAATATGTATCAAAGAGTGCCAGAGATTCTGGTACGCACAAGTGTTCTCAACTTCTCTTTCTCTATAACACTGTTTCGCTACAGTAGCATCTGAAGCCAAAAGGAAAACTAATTCTACAGCGCGTCCTTTGTGAAACGCGTCTCCCAGTGCAACATCAGCTTCAAGCACGCTTACGGAGAAAGCTGGGGAGACAGCACAAAGTTAGTGCCACGTGCTTAGGAGGGGCGCACTTGCGAAAGCGGGGCGCTTGAGAGAGAGAGAGAAAGCGAAAGAATGCCGTCATTTACCTTCCCCCTTTTCTAGGCTCCTTGCAGTCCTTTGTTGGTGCGATCAGATTGCCGGCTTTAGAGGCGAACAATAAAAGCTCATGTTCTCGAGGCGCTCACTTCCACTATGCGGCGCCACGATGTGTTAGTGCAAATCAGCGCTTTGTGGATCGAATTTCTTTTGTCAGCGTTTCCTTCGCTCCAGCGCATTGCTCAGAATGTGGCAATTTCGGTATTCATGAAATCCGTAGCAGAATTTGGCAGGTAACGCTTGTTTGGTTTTTGATTACGGGAAACTGCATGCACGTGTTTTCATTTAATGCGTAAAGTAGAAACGAGAGTTTATCAGAAAGCAAACGTATCTTGCCCATACACACTTATGTTAGGTAGTTTACCGGCAAATTTGATTATATAAGTGGCGGTATTTTCACAGCTCTCCATTCAAGCGGCGGTTTAACCCAGAACATCCCCACTTAGCTCGTTTACTAGTACGCTTGTTATGGACGAGCCTTCAGTTGTTTGCATATATCCCACTTGTAACCGCGGCCTGTAAAGAAGTGCTTAAAATTTTCCGTTTCATGGAATGCGAGCCGGAGCTGGTCACAAGGGGCGTGTGCTTGTACCGAAACAAGATACGTCGCTTTAAGCTTTGTACACCAAAGTCCTTTCTTTCTGAAATGTGTGCTTGTTCTGCCTTACTCGCACAAATATTTGCCGAGGATGGCGTTATAATATATTGAGAGCAGATATTTCATTGATATAAAAGTAAATTTTCGTTCATTTTTATAAGCCAGCGTCCTAAATGTGCAGAGAGACTAAGCCTCGCAATCCCCTCAACACGCTAATACTCCAGATGAGCGGATAAAAAAAAGACAGAGATAATACGCACATCGGCAAACAAGCGCATTCAACGTGTTACAGACGGAAAGCTTCTGATGCTGCATTCTTTCCTGCGAAACTCGGGCACTTCACACAAAAGGCTTCACATGAATGTTACCGGGAACCCAATCTGGTTCACCTTACCGCTTTTTCTTCTCTCCCCTTATCAATACCCTGCTCGAAAGACCAGAGCTGCTTGAGTAGGTCGCGCTTAGATAAGAGAGCAAAAAGAGAAAAGAAATAAAACGCCGATCACTTTTGATCCGAAAGAATGCGCGCCCAGACGACGTTTCTTTTGGCTGCTGCTTGAAGTTGACCAAGTTCCGATCATCTCCGTGTTGACGGTTTATCAAAGAAGTTATTCTGGGAACTCTGCCTTTAAATTAAGCGTCCTAAGGAGGCATATTTAACATCTAATTTTGCTCCTCAGAAAAGAACAAACTGACCACGCATTCCAGGGAAAAAAGGCACAACTTTTTTCGCAGCGAAGATTGTACCAGAAAACTCAGTTATAACGCACCTAATAAGCTTCCTATTTCACGCGCTGTGCAGGAAAGTGAGCGCATAGCCGCCAACTAACTTCAGTGTGCCTATATCTCCGGCGAAATGCAATCTCTCAACATTGTCGTGAGAACCGCTGCCGGGCAGCACAGCTCGGTTCAGCCTGCATGCATGGCGCGCACTGTACGGCTCACACGCTTTCCGGTTCCTATTTGCAAATGAGAGTGCAGCCCTAGGGCTAAGCGTATTGCGCACAGGGAGCGGAAGAGTTCCGCGCCACACCTCCGCCGAAAGTGGCTGCTGACAGGCCTAGTGAGCGAATCATCTCCGTAAGCTATATATACAGCCACGGGTGGAAGAGGATGCGAGGGTGCCAAGCTGCGAAAAGCTACATGGGAGAGAGAGAGATGGGAGGAAAGGAGGAGGAGAAGGAGAGTAATCGATGCGGAGCAGGCCGCGATGATCGCGCTCCGCTGCGCAAGGCCGTGACTGGAAAGAGTTGCGCCGCTATGCATCTCGCGGCCCTACCGCGATGGCAATCACACCCGCTAGGAGGCGGGCCTGAGCCTGAGCTCTGGTGTGCATGCCGAGAATGGGGCTGGCTGATTTGCATAACGCGGCCACGTCTCCTACGCAAACCGGAACGTGCTTGGTCTTTTTCGCTTCCTCGGCCACGAGTCACGCTGTGGCCACTGGTACGCGCATTACTGGCCTGCAAGCCTACTGGCCGGCCGCTCTTCTTGGTTGCGAAATAACTTCCGCAGGCTGGTGGTGCGTCGACTCGGCGTATGAACCAGCACCGGAGTGAAAAGGGGCAGCGCTGGTTCATGAATATGATTGCTGCTTCAGGTTATAGTTACATCGCTAGAAGAGTTGAAAAGACTCTGAATTCGAAAGCAAGCCTCCTTAGGGGTGGGTCAAGGGAGCCATATGCGATGGAAAGCAGTTGCCATGGTCCTAGTCTCCGGTGCATGAAGGCTGTTGAGTATGCTTCTAAGTTACATGGTTTTTCGTGCTTGCGCACAGCTTCAGTACTTCCCATGCATGCGGACAGACACAAACTTCTATCAGGCACGGATAATCACGCAGACACACGCACACTTATAGAAAGTAGCACACCGCAGAAAAGCCGACTGCATGCATAAAGCAGAGCGCTTCCTTTGAAAGCCTTGCATGAAATTCGTACACGTCATTGTTTTTGGCTATTTTGTCTCTTGGAAAGCTGTGAGCAGTTTAATCATGGAAGAGCTTGACTGGTGTTGCCAAAGCTCGAACTTAGATAATAACGACTATGCATGTTATGTTTTAAACCAACCAGAGCAGACGAAGAAAGCAAGTTAGCGATTAATCAGTCTTGTTTTTGCATAGGCAGCTGTGGCTGCAGCACTAAGCTAGAGATTTTTTTTCCTGTGCGATCTGTGTGCTCGCTGAAATCGCGTCTCCCGACTGTGTTTCTAACAAACGCATGTTGTGAGGCGCTGCACTAGTACGGCACAAATGGGCGGCAAATTCATCGAAATCCGCGTTATTTTCAAAGCCTTAAAGGGCCGTGTTTTTATACCAGCCGTGTTGTCTTTAAAAAAATGTCAAAGGATGTCAGCACTTCCACTCGAGCGCGCTCAAGCACAGACGTACCTACAGGGCTGCTGTCATCAACTTTGCTGTTTTCTCTTTCCGTCATAAGTCGCAGCGTTCGAACCGAGTTTCTGCCGCGAGGCTAAGCATCGCAGTCCGTCCTTCAGTATTCAGTGACCGAAAAACTAGGCGCCTCGGGCGCCAAATTTTGAGATTGCCCTCCTACTTATGTATGCGCATCACGCCCGCGTGCGCTTCGAGAACGGATATATATATGGCCGTCACGGCGCAAACCTTAAGCGAAGATCTAGATCACGATCGAAAGAGTTGGAAAAAACGAGCATGCCGTTAGGGCTTTTCAACTTTATTTAGGTCTTGCCACTTTCTTCGCATACCTTTCGTGAAAACAAGCCTTTACGAATGCATCTACAACGCTCTCATACGCGAGTTTTTTATTGATGATATTCTGTATGCGTTTTCAAAACAAGGTTCAGTGTAGCGCACCAGTATGGCTGAACTTTGTTTTAAAAATTCTCGTTCTCTGTATTCTCTGTAACATTCCCTAACCTGACTGGGATGGTTGAGTATTCCATGTTTTGTCATTAAATACTTGCGCTGATTAGTGTGTAGTTGGTTTCAGCCTCCAGAGCTGTGCTTTAAAATTTGTTCGGTGCATTCGTTGAAATGCATTTCAGGGTAACTTTGAATAATCGCAATGATACGTGCAGTTCAACGATGACGACGTTCCTTAAGACGACTTGATGTGGCTTTTAAGCTTAATATTCTTGGTAAAAATATTCACACCAAAGATGACATATTTCTTGTTAAGAATTTTAAATGTTTTGCCTGAATAGTTAATTATGAAATTTTAAAAGATATTGTTAGTTGTCTTTCGGACGAGTATGGGATTATCTTTTTACGCTTCCACTTGAATACAGCTGGCGCATCGCGACCTATCGCGTCAGTTTAGCGAGTAGAAGAAGCTAAAACTATGCCATCCGAAAGAAGGTCGACGACTTATAACTTCATGCCTTCACGATAAACCTAGCCAAATCTCTGGCTTTCGCTTTTACAGTGGGCGCGAATGAATAAACGGAGACTTTAGCGAACGCTGTCTCGTCGTGCACCAGGCATATTGTCATCGAAAATCCATTAGGGGCTCACAAAATGTGTCATCGCTTGTCCGAGCATATATTCCAGTAGAGGCCGGCCTCTTTTTAGCCCACGACCTCTTAGCTTCAGTCATTTTTTTAGCACTTTCTGTTCCTAACGATCGCATGTGAAAGAACGCGTATAAATTCTCTGTATGTCCATGGGCTATTTTTGGTGATGTACTGCATTGAACATAAGCGCATGCTTCCCGGAGGAACAGCGCTTATAGGAGGCAAAACGGAACTCGAAGCGTTTGATACATCGCGCGTTAATTGTAACGAAGAGATAAATGCAGCTCTGCTTTCAATTTGTATGCTTGGTTAAGTATGGTGAGAATGCTGCCCTGCGACTCCCATGCTCTTGAGTAAAAGAATCGAAGGTACTAGTTAAGTGGTGCCGCGCGTTTTATGCTAAGAGAAATAAAGAAAAGAAAACACCAGCGGCGAGCTTCTTTCGAAAGCATGGATTATGCATCCATTTTTTCTTCTCCGAAAGACTGAAAGGCTCAACCACGAGCTCAAGAACCGAAAAGAAGATTTTTGACGTCGGCGCACCAAAACATTGTTGTGAAGGATATTCTGATACTTGTGCCCGCAGCGCTATCGTCCACAGGGGCATCGGACGACGGTGGGCGGTGGTTGAGCTGCTCACTGGGCGTCGACTGGCCCGGCTGCCTCGCATAAAAACTGAAGATTGCAGAGCCTTGAAATTTGCAGGCCCTTATCATAAAAGATGTAGTTTCTCCACCCTTTTACCATCAAGCCCCTAACTCGCATCACCTTGCTGGCTTGTTTCCCCAACGCTTTTAGCAGCGAAGCGACCCTACAAGGCGACCAGGCGAGGCGAACCAAGGCGGCCACTATTGTACGGAGGAATTCCTTGTCATGCAGCTCTCAAGCACTCTTGATACCAAACAACCTTGGTCAAAGTTCCTCAAAATTATGCATTTTTTAGAGCTTTCTTAAGCCTCCGGTCTGCCCATAATTTCGCGTCCTGAACAAAGTTTGACTCATTTTTGTAAACTCGAATTGTTAATATTTCAGAGAAATGGCTAATTACCATGTATTTTTAATAATCTTCGCGGGGTTGGTGTAGACGTACTATCGCTATGGATATGACCTTAAGCTCATATAAAGCAAACCAACCGAGATTTCCACTTCATAATAATTCAACGCGCACTCACACATAGCACTCAATCTGTGCAAGCTTACAGCGTACTTCATTCTTTGCAACGACGGCTAACTGCATTAATTATCAGCACCGCTAGGCTAGTACTGCTTCCAGAACTGAGCTCCTGCCACAGCTCGCGTGTTACAGCTCACACGGAATGCGATAGTACATTAGAGGTGTATATCGCCATTATGAGAGGTGGAATTAATTGGGTTGATGTACGTTAGATTTCGCGTAGTCGCGTTTTCTTGGACAAAAAGAAAAGCAGTGGAACTTCAAACGAATCCCACATGAACGCTGACTTGGCGACCGCCACGGAATTTTTTAAGTTTTGTTTTAAATGATGATTCGCCCGCATGGCCTAGTCGAACGGCCGCGTGCGAACGGCAGCACACTGATTACGCTAATGGCGTCTAGCGCGGCGCCAGCAGCTGCTTTCCCGGGGAGTCGGATTCGCTGACAGCGATTTGTCTGAGCTTCGCTGTTTCGGGTAGCGAACTTTTTTTGTACCCTCCCCCCCTCCCCCCTCTATTTCATTTCATTTCATTTCATTTATTTGTCCCTTAAAGGCCCGAAGGCATTACATAAGGGGGTGCGTACATACAGGTTGGAGGGTAGTGGCATAGAACACAAAAAAAAAGAAAGGGGGAAAAATACACGGGGTACAAAAAGAGTACAATAATATACAAACTAAAAGCAAGAAATAAACATACAAAAAGAAAACAAGGAACAGTTGGCACTTCGGTGTCGCAGTATGAATATGTTTATGAGAAGTGATTAGCCAGTTTCTCGCGGAAAAGGCGGCGATCGGAGCATGTTATTATGTTGTCGGGAAGGCCATTCCAGAGCACTATGGCGTCGGGAAAAAATGAACTGCTCATTGCGGAGGTGCGGGTTTTAATGCGTGCGATTGGGTTACTGTGGTTTAGGCTGGATGACGTACGTGGGGGTGGCTGCAGCAACAAATGTCTTGGTGAGCGATAAAAGAAAGAGTGAAAGAGGCATAGACGGGAAATAACACGGCGAGTTGCTAGTGTTTGAAGGCCGAGGGATCGTTTTAGTAATGTTACGCTGGTATTTCTTGAATACTGCGATGTAATGAAACGGGCGGCGCGATTTTGAATGGCTTCAAGGTCTGAGATGAGATACGATTGTGATGGATGCCAGACAGATGACGCGTACTCCAATTTAGGACGTACGAATGTTATATATGCCAACTTTTTTACTTCAGGTGATGCAGATTTTAGATTGCGCCGGAGAAAACCAAGTGTGCGTGATGCTTTGGAACAGATGGTCTGAATGTGTGTTGTCCATGACAGCGATGATGTGATGTGTACTCCTAGGTATTTATAAGATGATGTTCTGGTGACGGCGACCGATTTTATGTTGTAAGTGCTATCAATAACTGTGTTTTTGCGGGAGAATGATATGGATTGGCATTTATTTAGATTAAGAGGCATGTGCCATTTGTCACACCACGCTGAGATAGTGGTTAGATCCTGTTGAAGAGCGGCAATGGCACTAGCGCCGTGGATGGGGCTGTAAATTACGCAGTCATCTGCGAGTAAACGTAGCGTGGATTTTATGTTGATCGGTAGGTCATTGATGTAGATGAGGAATAAAAGAGGTGATAAGCCTGCACCTGGAGGTACGCCGGATGTTACGTCGGTAAAAGCTGATCGACAGTTATTAACACAGGTGAACTGCTTACGTCCTTTAAGGAAGTGCTCTAGCCAGGAGAGCAAAGTTTGTGGAATGCCGAGCGATGACAACTTAAAAAGAAGAAGATTATGGGAAACACGATCAAATGCTTTTGAAAAGTCGAGAAAGATAGCGTCGATCTGGACAAGGTTATCTAAGTATTGTAGAATGTCGTGGGTGAATTCGGCGAGCTGGGTCTCACATGACAGCTGCTTGCGGAAGCCGTGTTGATTCGGATAGAAAAAGTTCATTGATTCTAGGTGGGTCATAAGATTGGAAAAAATAATGTGCTCAAGTAGTTTAGATAGTATACTAGTGAGGGAAATGGGACGATAGTTGTTAGGGCACGTGCGGTCATCCGCTTTAAATATGGGTGTAATTTGAGCTTTTTTCCAATCGTCGGGGACAACCCCGGTATCTAAGGATTGCGCAAAAATTAGATGCAGTACCTGGCTAGACAATGAAATGGTATTTTTTAGTAGCTTACTGTTAATTTGATCGCAGCCGGCAGATGTAGATATTTTCAGTGAGGCAATAAGCTTTGATACACCATCAGGGTTAATTTCGATTTTAGGCATTTCTGAGAGTGAGATTTCTGGAATGTGCTCATTAGCAGTAACGTTAGCAGCGGAAAAAACTGACGTAAAGTAATTGTTGAGCACGGTCGCACAGTCATCGCTTTTGATTGGTTCTCCATCAGCATCTAGGAGTTGTACATGGCGATCTTGTGGTTTATTAGATAGCATGCGCCAGAATTTGTTGGGGTTAGAGTGAAGGATTGATAGTAAATCTTGACAGTAAAATTTATCTTTAGCACTTGTCAGTTCTGTGGTATACTGTTCGGCGCACAAGCGATATTTTTCCCATGCTAAGTGACTATTTTGAAGCCGGTGTAAGCCCTAATGCGCTCACTCTCAGCCTAGTAACTAATCAACAGCACATATGTAAGTAGCGACACTTCACTGCCCACGCAGATAACCATTACACAACTCGTTAGCGCATGATAATAATGCCACGTAGTGCCACCCTGAGCTGCAAGCTCAAGGACATCGCACTGGGCTGCAATCATGACGTAAAATAAAGCGCAAATCAAACACGAAGATGGACAGGACAGCGCTTGTCTGCGTGTCCGGCTGTGAAAAAAAAAAAGATGCCCAGGCCTAGCTTGGTTAAGCCAAGAATGCGTTGCATATTGCGCGGTCTTTTTGCGCGAGGTATTTCTTGGCGGCACTCAATTTTCTCAGCAGCTTTTCCTCCTTGACGTATAGATGGATGGATGGATGGATAGGAGCGCCGCCTTTGAAACGGGGCGGTGGCAACCGCCACCATGCTTAGCCGTTCTTTTTTTTTCTCTCTCTTTTTCCCCCTTTTTTCTTTTTCTTTTCTTTTTTTTTTCACGTGGTTTGGTGACGTCACGTCACGTGGTTTGGTGGCTGCCCGGCCGCGCCCAAGGGCTGAACTGAGTGATTGCAATATTCTACTCATAAAAGGGGCTCTAAAGCTTGAAACCAGCGGTCTCGGAAGCAGCGCTGAATTATTCGCGCGAGGTCTTGGAGCTCGTTATTACTCACTGGCCTGCAGATTAATGTGTTAGTGAAAACTGCCTCTTGTTATGCTCTCTTGCTTACTTAGCATGAGAAGTGTTTCCTCGGTTGCTTTTCATTTTCGAACCAGACTTTGGCGTTTGCAAGTACTGGGTACTTTACGCCGCAGTTTAGCAATTTTGCTTCATTTTAGCGTAAAGCAAAATAATCCCTATGTGTACTACCAAGTGGGTATTTTTTATCAGACCCTTCGGCATGTAGCAAAGTCTGCTTAAGGCAGACAGGCCACTGTATCGGTGTTCTCATTCGTGAGCCTGAGAGGTCAACTCGAGACCGAGATTAGGAGCAACATCACCTATTGAAACTTTGCCTTTCACAGAAATGCAAGCATCAAGAGAAATGCAAGAGAAATAAAGATTATGCGCAACTAGAAAGACAAAACAACGCAGGAGCTTCTCGAAGCGTATATCAAAAAAGAGCTACAGGATGTATCAGTCACACATCGCTGTCTTTATAATAGTGAAGTGCGTTTCCTCGAAGGCATGGGGTTGTGACCCCCCCTTTCCTCATATCTGCTTTTGATACCGTTCTGAGCGTGTGCTGGCAAAACTATTTAAGCTAGGTTGTTCTTCGAAAAGTTGTAGGTGTGCGCTCGTCCCGTCTCGTCCTCACCTGTGCATGTATTTTTTTTTTGTGCAACCTATCTTTCAATGCTCATGAACCAACTTGGCCAACAACGCATCCTGCTGTTTTTTTTTTATTCGAGCTGTTTGCCATTAGGCATAATGAAAAAGGGAAAGGAAGTTATAAAAAGGAGTGTAAACAAGCCTCGCTTAAAAAGCGGCAAAAGTTCGCGATAAAACGATTGTCTTGAGTCCACTTGCGATAGTCGTCTGCAACGTTCCATCGCAGGCGAACCTTTCTTAGGAAGCGTCGCCTCATGGAAGCTGTAGCCGGGGAAGTCCACAGCAAGTGTTTTTCGTCACACTGGTCGGGCGCATCACCGCAGTGGGGACACTGCTGTTGTATTCGTTAAACTTAGCGTACATATCACAATGGTTTCGGGAAACTTGTAGAAGACATGTGCTGTAAATTTTCCAAAATAAATAAATCATATCGTTATGAGCATAAGACGAATGCACAGTTTTTAATACGAAATGTCCCAGCGTTGTTAACTAAACTGGTGTTTGCTTTTCATTTGTTTATATTGTAATGCGCACCTGATTACCCGAGAGGTGCCAGAAAAAGCGTCTTGAGCCATGTACAGTGTCAGCCGCAGTGTCGAGAGGCCATCCGCATTACTCCGTGAACCCCTACAGTGCGTGTTCACCTCAGTGCTAGGCACCTCGAGAGATAAGTCCTTCGCGCTGATCTGAAAAGAACACTGTTGCAACGTTATTATCGAGGGATTGACTAGATAGTTCACGAAGAGGTTACTCGGCTTCTGAGCCGAACTGAATTTCGGCTTCTGGGCTGAACCAGAGAACTCATCGTCACTGTGGCAGATTATGTTTCTTCTTCAAGGTGCTTGTGCATCTGAGTACTGTGGACTGATGGATTACAGAACTGTGGCAGAAATGGTAGGCAATAATTCATTGCCTGTTGCTCCTACGGAGGACTATTTACTGTTGACATTGCGCTGAGGCTATTTCTACCTGCGGCTTACAACAACCTGAGCCTGATAACTCAAATATATTAGACGCAAACAGTCCGAAAACACATACCAACGGGACGAGAGCCTGCAGACGCTCTTGTAAAACATACACGAAGTTCGTTCAGCTCACACGCCTTCTATTTCATTTTAATATGCCATTGTGATGGGTTCAAGCTCTTCGTCCGTAGCTTTCTGCGCGCAGAGCTCACTGATGCCCTATGAATTGTTAACGCCATCGGTTGCACACGTAGTTCGATATCTTTATTGCCTGTATTATTCCTACTTGAGAATTTAATACGCACTTAAGTGCAAGAATACGCCAGAGAAAAGCGATGTTTTTGCGCGTGGCGTCGACGCAATAGAAATACGTGGAACACAACCCATAGAATCCATATAAAAGAAACGCCATTGAAAGCGTTGCTGGGTTCATCGGGGAGCTTTCTTTGTCAGGTACGCCGTTGGCTTTACTTTTCATTTCTCCCTTTTTGGCGGCTTTCACAGCCTGCATGTGTGGGTCGGGTCTGCATTAATGAGCTCTATTATGAGTCCAGAGAAACTCTCTTAGATTTATTTTTTTTTTTTGCTTAGAAGACTTCACCAACGAAGAGTGCTGGGATGAGTCAGAGGAAACATCAAAAACACCGAAAAGTTTCTCTGTGAAACCATTCGAGAGAATTTTGTGCGCACCATGCTGGCGCAGTTTGATCTATTTTCGGAAGACGATTTGGCGGCGCAAAGTATATGCGGAAGCGCCTTTACTTCCTTGAACAAAGGCGTGTTTTCTTAAGGGATTCTAAACAGGTTTTCAATCATACGTTTTCAATCGATTTGAATAAGTTGGGTACAACAAGTGCGGTCTTGGAAGAATTTCCTTTTCAATATGACGGAACGGAATGATCAAATTGATGCGCATTAGCCATAAAAAATTCCGGATAAGCGAAACGATTGCTATGAATCACTCTCCCCACGATCAGCGTTTTGAGCAAATCATAGCGTTTTCTTGAACAGTGCAAACTGTATGGGGATGCGAAAGTGTCGACTTGCAGGAAGTCATTTCTAAAGCCAATGCCTCAAGTTTCTCTTTTATCGTGCAAGCCACGTAGAAAAGAAATTAGTCCTATGCGCCATCGGAGAAAATATGACCACTAAGAAAACGTAGTGGACAGAACTAAAAACAAAACAGAAAGCTTAGAATATGACAGCCTATGAAACTCAGAGTGATGCGGTGCCTTGCGTGAGTTATTTTGAAGCCTTGAATAATTTAGCCTGTTGCGTTACTGTCGCTAATATGAAATGACAGCTAGGAAAGAGAATATGCAGATGTATTAATTTATTTATCGGTAAGACCAAAAAACTGTAGGATGGCTTTCGCCGCATTTATGATCACGGCCGTGTAAAATTAAACGCTTCAAACCGGCGCAACATAAATGTGCTCGGTCCAAAATTACTTCTTATGTGAGGCAACGCTTTCATTCAGTGTACTCAGGCCCGTTTTGTTTACTGCATTCGTGATGCGCGGAAGAACCATGCCTTACCTTGTTGGCCGTCTTCCAAGAAAAGCAAAGGAAAATAATGGAACGCTACCACGGAGTGACGCACCGTATATTTTATTCAAAAAATCGTCTTTATCACAAGAAGAGAGATAAAACAGGCGGCGACCAAAGTGCACTCGGGCTGACAGAAGCGCGGAATGTATACATCGCCAACGCAGGCAACCCGCGATAAGTCTCTCCGGAATGTTGAAGTTTGTGACAACGACGGTGGTCGGCTAGCACGGTTGTAACTAGATGGGACAACTATTATGAGACACAGCGCGATACCGATGACGCTCACACACTCAGCCACCCGCTCTGATGTACACGCTAGACGCCAAAAATAGATGAGGTAATTTTCAGTGTACAAAACACGACAGTTCAGCGACATGCCGTAATCTTTGGCAAACAACGCTTCTCATAAAATCCACTGCATGCATGTCGTGAGCTCGCTGCCACACTCAACAGCTGTTTGCAACTATTCAATCTAATGACGTGCATACAAACTCGACGGCGTTAAATTATTAAAATCGCCAAGCTAAAACTGTTTCTTTTTTTGATTGGATTGCCTCACGCATCTGATAAAGAAACAGACTATGTCGACATAAATTTCTGCGCAACTGGGTGTAACGCATACTGTTGGAATTCGCGCCCCCGTCCAGAAGAATGAAAACTTGTGTTAATGCAAGCTTAGCGAAGAAATTTTCTTAAAGATGCATAAGTCGCAAAAAAGCGTGACGCATTGTCGCTGTAGCCCAACCAACAAATATGTTTATAGTGAGGAAAGAGTTAATTGTTCAATAATATAAAGCATGAATTTTGATTATGCCGTTGAGTACTCTAAAATGATTCTGTTCTCATTTTAATATCACTACAAAAGTTCATTGTTCTTTATAGGCTGAGCCTGTGTGATGATGCAGCCTTCAATAAAATTTTGCAGAGATTAAAATATGCCAATTAGAGCTCAGGTAACCACAAATGATAAAAAAGAAAGATATCTAATAGTTCTTCACCATTATTAGATTTTTTTTTCGCGTATTCTGTTGTGATCAATCAGCTGCTTTGGAGGCGATTTCTACTATGACATTCGGCCGCGCTGTTTGACATCACAGCCTGCGTTGAAGTTATCAGGTGCTCGTGGGAAAGTACAATACAACAGGAGGTTAACAGTCTTAAAACACCCTGGTGATAAAAAAAAAAGAAACGCAGCGGTACGAGAAGATTCTGCCATTCATTCACACGGTGCATCAAACGGAAGGTTTGCGCATAAAACGAAAATTACGCTCCTTCCGGTGAGCGCCGGAAGAATTGTATGCACACATCACGACTCATAACGCATTAAACGGTGCAACGCCAAGGTCACAGAAAAAAAAAAGAGTCCGAATCAGAGCTCAGTAAATACTGCACATGCCGTTTCGTCACTTACAGAAACCGTTCAGCGTAATCGCTGAGATGCCAGAAAGGCAAAACTTTTTTTAAGAAGCGCGATTCTTGCGGCTACCATTGTGTACGATGCCACCATGTTCATCGCCTTGTTGCTTGCAGTGGTCGTACTACCAGTAGGTGGTCACGAAGAATGCATGAGGAGCAGTGCTAACTTTCAGCATGCCGACGACCGCCACTTTTCCAGTACTGGGCTCGTCTGCTGAACGTGGTCGAGATGATGATGGTGACGATGAGCTCTGAGCGGTTACACCGTTTGTTTTCTGCTGTGTGTAAAAAGCCACTCACGCACGCACGACGGCCGTGCCGAGAATATCCTTCACTTGGGGTTGCCGTTGACACGGTTCTACGCGAAACAGGAGTGGTAGAAGCATATGAGGGCTTTGTGAAATGAGCAAGTCCCCAATAGTTGGGCTTCTGCCGTTGGTAAAAGCTGTAAACGATGCAATGTCACACCGGGCAGAGGACCGGTAGCCGCGCACGTAGCTCAAGAAGCAATCGGTCGGTCTCTTTCGGGGGTATTCACCAGCACCAGAGAGGCACATTTAGCCGGATGAGGGCAGCTGAAGGTTGTATCCATCTGAGACGTGGTCTCTCGTCACCGTGGCTACTACGGGTCCGGGACGCCCTTGGAACCAGCGTTGTTAGCGAAGCTGAACGCACAGGCAGAGCAGCGCGTACTGCTGCCCTTGGCGCTCTGTCAGTAGAGCGGCGTGGTGGAGACCGCCGTGCAGGAAGATGTGGGCGCCGGCTCGTAGGCGCAGCAGGCGTTGCTCCTGGCAGCCATGCTGGTGCTGGCGGCTGATGAGTTGGACCGGTGCCGGGAGTTGAACGAGTAGCTCTTCAGCCGCTGGCCCACTGAGGATTGGCTGCGAGAAAAAAAAAAAAAGGAAAGATGTGTGTTACATGAAGCGAGAGATTAGCCTCGGCAGACTCGTCAGACTGTTCAAGTTCGCCTCTTGTGCTCAGATGATAATGTGAACTCACTTGCACTGCTGTCAGGTAACTGGATCTCGGCGAATCGCCGTGCTTTAGTAGGTGCTGATTACAAATAGCTCTCACTTATGTCGCATTCAGACCACAGAAGAAATATACAATAGGGTACGTTTTGCGAGCGCACGATTAGTATGCACTGCAGGCGCGCGCAACTCGAAGAATGTAGGACACTGTGTGCATGTGTTCGCTCGTTCTACACAAAAGAGGACACGTGCGCACTTGACCATGATATTAAGAATAGCAGGGTTGGAGATGAGCGATGCACTTTGCTTCGAAAAGTAGATAATTTGGCGTGCTCGGCTCATGTGACAGGCCTTTCGAGACGTAGATGCTCTGCTTCTACAAGAAGCTGCTGTGAGAAGAGTTTTATTCAAGCGCCGTAAAATAGTTTTGATGATGGAAACAATATAGGCGCCAAGGAATTACAATAACTGCTTATTGCAAAGGCTTATTGCTTCTAATGTGTAGTCTACTTTGTTTCGGAAGGGTGAGTTGTCGGCTCGTGATCGCTATAGGCTAATATTTAGAGCTCTTTTCATGTGATGGATATCTCCCGGAAAGGCTGGGGTTGAGACACAAGTCGCCATGGGCACCTACCGTCCGGTAAATGCTTCTAGTCCAACCGCTAAGTGCATAAGCCGAAGTCTCGTGCTGCTCCACGCGTTTCAGGTAGATGTGATTTTTGGTTTATGTAGCTTTCACTATGTGATTTTTAATAATCTATTACTCCTCCTCTACGGGCTCACCGCACAACGGAGTAAAAAAATCGATTTTAAACAACTTCAGGGCCGTTAAGAGCATTCTTTGCTCAGCGCTACAAGGGCCTTCACATAATTTACCATGCAATTTGCTTTAAATGCTTTCGAAGTCGCCGCTTCAGGTTGGCTAATGGATATGTAGTAGGAGCCAGAAGCGTTGTAGCACTCAAAATAAAGAGAGTTTAGTTCTCTATCTTTCTGACCGCCTAATGCACATAACTTAAGGCGGGGTTACACCACTTGCGCGGCCACTCGCCATTTTTCGCAATGTTAATTTGCGCGATCGCTATAGCCCTCCAGTTTGCGATATAAAATGCCTTAGCTCATTTGAACGATCAATGAATATAAGTTTCACCTGCATACATTTTAATAGCAGTTAATGTTGGTACGAGTAGAGTAAGCAAAACACATTGAGCATAAAATCATACTTTTTTACTTGCCTCCTTGAGTACAGTGTTTCGAAAGTACTGCTCCAGCAAAAAAAAAAAAAAAAGGCCTGCTTCTATAGAATTTAAACAAAATGTTATTATCGGTACGTTCTAGCGGTTTTCGGCTCAGGCGGATAGTTATTTAGAGCCGAAAAGATCGAAAATTACAAAAATTAGGAGTATTAAAGGCTTGATAGCTTCCCGTCTGATCAACAAAACACATTCATATTTGACACACGGCTGTTACGTGATTATTTGGGTCAGCGTGCAAGATATTCTGAGCTGCACTTAGTAGTCCTTCAGTTTTAATTGCTCAAACTTGACTTGCATCGCGAGAACATGACCCACGATTGCCTGTCCACTCAGTACCTGACCTCCGTGGGTGGCGTTTCCGCGATGTCGGCTAGATTTGAACAACCAAAACTGAAGAGCTGCTATGTACAGCTCAAAGACATTTTGCACAACCAAAACTGAAGAGCTGCTATGTACAGCTCAAAGACATTTTGCACACTTAAGAAAATATGCAACTGCTACACATGCGCCAAATATGCACTTTTTGCCTATTGGATGAGAAGGTAATAAGCGTCTAATATGCATCATTTTTGCGGTGTTTGATCTTTTTATAGCGCCGGTTCTAACTCACTATCCACTGGAGCCAAAAACCGCTGCTAACGTACCGGGAATAAAGTTTCATTTAAATACTCCAGATGCAGCTATCTTTTTGATTTTGCAGTTTTTCAGAAACACTACACGAAGGAAGGAAAGTTGATGGAAGGTATTGTTTTATGCGCTACATTTTTTGGTCACAATGTATGTATCAATACCTATTGCTGTTAGAAATGCATACCTTTAAAATATATATACATTTTTCTTGCAAATGAGCTAAAACTTGTTTTTCTGTCATAAACGAAATAATAGCGATCGAGCAAACATTGTGAAAAATAGTCAGTGGCTGCGAGAACGTCGAATATCTGCCTTACAGTTGGTGAAGGAACGCGTCACTGGGTTTTCATCACTCCGCAGCAAGCAGCTATAATGTCAGAAGGGAAGATTCGAGCTAACAAGGGTAGTGCGGAAGTTAATAACACGACACTAGCGGCAATGAAATGAGGAACGGTGTTTGGTCATTACGTACGATCCACAAAGAAGTCAGACGAGCGAAATGACTGAAAATTGAAACGGTGCAATAAACAGCAGAAAAGCGACATAGCGAACGCTTAATGCAGGTAATTGCGTTCGTGTCTGAACAGTGCGACTATAATGAAATATTGGTAGCCACAGCTGCTTTCATTATTTGTTGCATGAACTTATTTCCTTAAAAAGTGATTATTTTGCGCTTGCCTCCTCGACTAGGCATTCGGTGTGTTTTCTTCGACAAACAATACATGAGGAGGAGCCAGCAACAGCTGTGGTCATGCGCAGCAGTTGATGGAAGAAAACTGAAAGCAAACCCGATCATGCAGTTACGAGACAGATACGGTACAGATAGAGGCAGCTGGGGTACGCAACCACCAAGTACAGAGTTACGGACAACCATGGGGAGAGGAGGTTGAAGGGGGCGGGGGGGGGGGGGGGGGAGTTCCTGTTTGGACTATGGATTTCTCCAAAATTTTTAGGGGGGAAAAAAAGGGGCGCCAAGGCGGTATACTCCCCCTTTTCAAAAAAAAAAATCGAGGTTTGCGCCCCCTTCCCCCATCCCCTCCCCCGTTTATTTTTTGAGTCCGACCCCGGCAAAAACGACGCGAAGTGAGAATTCTTCCGAGAATTCAGACGAAAAAAATGGGCAGCGTAATTCTGTTTGGTATTTATTTTATTTCTTAGCTTCATTGTGGTTACATTCCTAATTTCAATTTTTAACGCGTCACTTTGAGGTTGAAATGCTCAGTGTAACCGTGCTTTCAGGCATTACCTACTGAACACTGCATGCAGTTACTGTCTTAACATCGTGGCACGCACTGGAAGTTCGACAACTCGTTCACAGGGCGCCAACTTTTTGATAAATCATGAAAGTGTTGCATCAAGAAAACCAATCACGCTAATGCGTCTCGAGCAGTTCATTGGAAGAAGCGCGCCTCTTGAAACTGCGTGCAAACATGGTTGTAAGCTTAGGTCGAATGTTGCGAAAAGCAGTCACTTCATGCGTCAGTGAAACGTGAGGATGTGGCGAAGGAAAATTTTGTACTTTGGTAACGCTATATGGCGAAGCTCACTGTTACTCAACGGACCCTGAGCCGGCTCATCATTAGGGAGGCCTGGTTCCTGGTCAACGTCCTCCCTTATGCAATTTATACATTCTCTCAGAACTGCTTAGCTAGGTTTGAAAAAGAAGCAGGTGTATCGTTGAGTCCGCTAGGCTTTTTGTCTACGTGGGAGGAAGTTTAACAGAGAATATGTTACATGGTGTCCGTTGCTGCCAATCACGTAACTTTAAGCAAGAAAAAATGTGCTCATAGGCCAGGTTTACTGGTTACTTGCTAATTCTCCTGCAACCAAAGCAAATATTCTGAATAAGTTGTATAAATTGCGTTGCAAGATCTACGTCTCATAAACCCTCATAAAAGCGCATTCATTATTTCCCAGATATATGTGCGTTTGCTTTGCTCCGGTGGCCTCCAGAAGAAGTTCTTGCGTTTGTAATGCGAGTCACCTTCATCGTCATAATGATCTTAGTCTAGGAAAGTGTATTTTATTTGGTATGTTTGAAAGGAACAAGTTCCAAAAACTGCTTCGTGTTAGAAAGCAGTGAAAGCCACCCTGCCGCGTTTGTTCAGAACTCGTAGCGCACGGTAATAACTGCAAGGAATTAGGAATATGCATTAGTGTCCCAGTACTTAGCACGTTAAGCTCTCATTTACATTGTTGCGTAAAGAGCGAAACCCGATTCAATTTGAAAAAAAAAAAAACACGTTTTTTTTTTTTTTCAGATTACCATCCACATTTTGATATCCGCTACCCAAGCTGTGTGGCGCCTAACACTTTGAGCACAGCAGAAATCCAAGGTAGGTTCCAGTCGCTATCAGGATTTTTAAATAAGCACAGGAAAGTCCGCTATCTTTTCGAGTATCATGAAAACCCAGTTGACAGGCAATGAGCGTCGTGTCACCCGTCGTTATGAGCCAAATTTCTTTGGCAGGTTCCAAGAGGAGTGGCGCTGTCTCATCTCGACGGTCTTGCTTCGCCTTTGAGACGCAAGGCCGTGTGCACAGGCCTTTTTTTTGTGCGAACACGCTCGCAAGCCAAGGAGGTCTATAGCATTTATTTTTGATGAAAGTCAGTGCGGTGGACCAGAATCTCCCCTTTCGTTCCCTCAGTGACGCATGGCTCCTCATATGTAATCTAATAGAAGGCCGCCACACATCTAGCCCTCGTACGCTGCTTCCCTCTTGACTGGCGCTCACCCTCTGCACCCCTCCTCACCACTTTCTGATCGTGGATTCCCTCTCTTACGCTCCTTCTTCACACACAAATAACGCCATGAGTTCACCTGACAAGTACCTACAAATGTTAGTGTTGTAAATATCGCAGATGTGAACGTTGATCGGCAACTTACATCTCCTCCATATCTCCTCTAATCACGCTCTGGTATGCTGTGGTCACGTGAGAGCGTGTAGGGAAGCAGGAAAAAGAGAAAGAGAGACAGAAGGAAAGAGATGTTAGTGAGCGCTGAAGTGACCTGGTGCCGTTTTGACGTCACACGTTAGCGATAGTACGGCTAAAGGTGCTCTAAAGCCAGTGTCTAATCGTTATCTAACAAAAATAGCATAATGCTCGTTCGCTAGTAGAATTTACCTAAGGGAATAGAATGATAATAAAGCGGTTATTTTAAGGCAGAACTTTGTTGCGCTGCAGTTATTTTCTTTGGAACTTAGTTTTCAACGCTGCCGTAAAGCTATTTTACTGTGGAGAATGATTTTAAGTCCGTTGGGGAACATTTGTACCACTTTTAGTTCATACTTTCGGCTTTGCACAGCCATCTCGCAGTCACTGCATATTCCTTTGTAGCAGCGTGGACGTACTCAGGTAGATGTTTAAGATCACCTCTAAACGCCACCTTCAGATCAAAACTTTTAACTTCACCCAGCCATTTTCATTCATTTACTCTATTCACCCGTTATCTGAAGTCTTTGAAGAATACGAATTCAAAAGTATGCAAGTATGCCAGTCCGTTTCATGTTAATAATTTTGCTCTGACGGGTTATGAAGAAGAGAATTTTCAAAAATATTATATATGATTGCTGTCTGTAAAGGCTACATGAGGCCATCTGTTGAGCTGTTCGGTATTAGTAAAAGTGTAAGCTTCTACGAAATCCCGGTAGCTTTCACGTCTTGCCCATTTGTTGACATTTTCGTCAACTTTACAATATTAGTACAGTGAATGAGAGCTGGTTTAGTAAAGGATTCGCTTGGTGGCAGCTACGTTACGTCATCTTAGAAAGGCTCACATAAATGCCTTTCGATTCAGCAACAAATGCATTAAGAACTTCACGTAATGATTTCTATTCAAGACGTACGTAAATGCTAATAGGAGGAGTGAAGCTTGGTGCGCCCTAACCGCCCTGTTTGCTCGGAGCAGCGTTACTGCCAGAAAAAAAAACAAAAAAAAAACGTTGAAACAAAAACGTCAACTTTTGGGTGTGCAAAGTTCAGGTGAAGTTTTAGGAAGCCCTACTTAGTTTGTACTCTTTAAAATAAAAGAAAGTGTAGAACAGCAGGGAAGGCGCTAGAATGCGCACATGCAAGCGCGAAACTGCGAACCGAACCAGGCGGCAAGAATTGGTGGTCAAAAAATGGGAAGCAGAATGCTCAACGTACACAATGAGCTTTCGCGCAATGTTTCTCATGCTTCTGGGATAAAAAAACAACAAAAAAACATTATCATGGCTGGTGCACGAAACAAGTGTTTTTTGATGAGCGCCAAAGAACGTGCGGCACTCAGGATAGAAAAATAAAGTGCTGGAAGTTTAATAAAAGTAATTATAAAGGGACCCTCAGGTATGGTTTCGACAACAATTTTTTTCTCTACTTTTTAATCTGCGTGTAGCGCTACATTTTGTGTCAAAATGGCATCGGAACTACGCATTTTATTTTGCTTAATGTTCCAAGCTTTAATGCAACGCAGTTGTGGTGGCGCACCTCTTAGTACGGGAGGAAAGCTTGGCTGGCGTGAGGACCGCCTGTGGTCCGAAGTCCACGTTTTGTAGGCGCCTACAACAGATGTGTCATGTTTATTGGCCCAAGTCTTCATGCAAATAAAGTAGAAAGTGAGGGGATGCGCTTTCATGCACATTCTGGCAAGCGTTCGCTTGTAACAGAGGCGCACTCTACGACACGCCCGCCTAATTTCTTTCTGCTCGCATATATAATTGATAGTCGGAGTATGCTTATAGAGAGCACCTTTTTGATTATTGGTCAACCGCGTTACAGCGTCGAGGGCTGCGCTAGTAACGGGAACGGCTGTGAACTGTCCTCGCAGATGTAGATGGTTGCGTAAGGGAACAGAGGGGTCTACAACACAGCAGGCTGCACCGCATAGCAAGATAGGAAATAAGACTAAAGCTTTGTTACTTTCTTGGTGCTTTCACTGGACATTCAGGAATTTACTAAATGGGGCCGCTTTCAACAACCGCTACAGTATCTAGCAGCATCCTCGTACTACTGAATCCCTTTTCACTTTTACGCTTCCTTGATTGCAACTTAATGCGGCTTATAGCTGTCGGTCTTAACAGTATCAATCCTTTGTTGTATTTTATTGTACCAAGGGGCTCAATAAATAAAATGCAGCCGCAAATAAGCGTGAATCTAAATCGCAGAGCCTAGAACTACTGAAGGATCGCAGAACTAGTGATACGCAGAACTACTGAAGGATCGGCGCTGAACAAACAGTGCGGCAGCAAGGTAAGGTTACTTGCTTAATTCATCCCCGGGCGTCGCACCGACATCTCGGCTAGCTTCGGTCAGTAGCATTGCTTGTTTAATCCCCGAAGAGTCCAGAAACTCCCAAGGGTTCCGAACTCATTTATCATACATGTAGCATATAGCTGACGCAAGCACGAATGTCTGTGAAGAAAATCTGAAATATTCAATCTGGCTGGTGTTGTAGCGAAAAATTTCGGCCGCTAAGACTCTTGAATACATAAAAGCAAGACGAGGAATAGGATGGCTTGCTTGGTTTGTTTACAATATTCCCAAAACGGCGGAATTTGAAACTTGGTCGTTAAAGGCAAGTAAAAATGCAATGGCTGTTAAATAGCGTTTGTCGTTGCTAGCGCAGAAGCAAAGCAATCTACCCAGTCACTCAATTTTGACTTATAGAGATAAGAACAAATTGCAGTTTTCTACAAGTGAAACTGCCTAGACACTACAGATATTTTTTTTTTTTTTTTTCAGGAGTGTTGGTAAAACTCTCGAATCTCCATTTTCATAACGAATCAGCAATATGAAGCTTTAGAGGGAGAAGAATTTTGGACTTAGGGGTAATCCTTCTGAACTTTGTTATCCCGAAAAGAAACATGGAGAGAGTAAAAAAATGAGCTAAACATTAATTGTGGAAAGGAATGGGTATGCAAGTTATTTGGCTGTTAATATGAATAAAAGTACGAAGTTCAGGTGGTTTTGCTGTAATATAAGCAAAAACATTACAGCATATTCACTGGAAAAAAGTATTTATTTTGTGCATGCATTTCTATCCTATCGAAGGGGCTTAGTTACGCCGCTAACATATAGAGCTGGAAATGCTCTACAGACCACTAGAAGTTGAGCGCTTCTAGCCTGGCGCGAACATTTGCCGAACGCATTCCCAGTTCGTGCCTTTATTTTAAGCCAGGAGAATTCCACGCCAGCTCTTTTCAATCCAGGCAAGCCTCGACATCCCTTTGTTATACAAAGCACCAACTGCTCGTTTCACGAGAGCAATGGCATTCACAATGCGGACCGTTATGAAATCATTTTGAATAGCGCAAACAAGCGTGCTCAGGCAGCTACGAAACATCTCGGGCAGTAATGCTTAGCGTCGTTATGAAACTGAACTCTCAAATTTTGCGAGCTTTGGATTTGCACAGGCTCGACCGAGCATTCGTGAGGACTAGGAGGAAAGCTGCTGTCCGGATTTTGGTAGCAAAAACGTCAGGAGGAAGCTTCAATAGGTGAAATATTTTTCCAGTTTGTTCCGAGAGTGTAAGAGAAATTGAAAGAGGAAAAGGCGAAAGCAGCAAAAACAAGCCGCGACACGCGTAGGCAGACTTACCACATTAAGTAGATGGTGACAGCGACAAATATCACGAAAGCTGAGCCCACTGAGATCATGGCGTACATCCAGAAGCTGAATTCGTTGTCATCTGTAATGAGAAAGCAGGCAAAACAGGGAAAACAATAAATTAGCCAAGCCTGTCTCTATTGATATTTGCGCTTCGTTACATTTAACAGACAAGTATTTCTGCTGGTAGCAAAAACGCCGATGGATTAGGTATGCCTGTATCTGGATATTCGAGCGGCACCACACTGTAGAAATGCGTTTCCTTGTTTTTATTTCCATTCCCAATGCTTGCAACGGGCACTTGCGGCTATGTGCAGCATGCTGGCTTCATTAAGAGTAATGGCCTCAAGAAATCTCTGCCCAAGGCACCCGAGACAGGGGAGGACAGCTGAGGCAGCAGGCAAACAAAATAATCGCACAAATGGCGCATACACATACATGCAATGCTCTAACGATGCCTTTTGGATGATACGCTCAGGAACTATAGGCATCATTAAACAAACAGAAAAAAAGGCATTTATGATGCAATGAAACTGAATTTCTTGGCACTCGCGGATTCTCATTTGCATCTAGATGTGCTCCCAATCAACCGGGTGGAAAGAACCCGCTGCCTGTGCTCTGCACCACCGTCCATTTTCTTTCCTTTCCGTGATTAGCTTCTTCGTCCCTTCATGAAAGACGGTAAAAAAAGCAAAAAAGAGGACCTTTTCTATGGAAACGCGTAGTACCAATTTTGTTTTTGTTATTTTTTTTATGGTTATCTGGGTTGCTTTTTAACGAGGCGATTATGTCGTAATTACGAGCATATTTGGGCCCGCGAAAAATTTTGTTGTCTCAATAGAAAACACAGCGTGTCACAATGGGCGTCATAAAACTGTAATAAAGCACGGCACCGATTGCGTCTGCGTATATTTTCGCCTGCACGACTCGACAAAACGAATCAAAGGGAGAAAGAGCAAAATTTATTGACACAGCAGAACAACAGCTCTTGTGCAAGAGAGGCATTAGCGTCCTCGAAAAAAGAAATGTGCTACATAACACGCATGAAAGCACTGTATTCCTGTGCGCAGTGGTCGAGCAGTGTGTTGCGCAGGAAAGCTGCTCATCCATTGTTGAAATAACTAAACGCTAAACGTTTCTCAGCTCCGATAATCTAATATGTTACGCGGTGGCCCTGTTTGTTGCTGTGGCAAGCCGCGAGTTCAGCGACTTGCATCCACAGGATTGATGTCTGGTTTTGGGAAGCGAAGCTATTTGCTTTAAATCTAGAATTACTGCTAGTGACCGGAAAATATGAGCATAAAAGACTAACTTATGAGCTCACATGACGTCAAAGAGTAGCTATAGAGAAAAGAGCTTTAACAGGACAACATTATGATAATGTCAAACGGTAGCTAGACTTGTACGCGGCGGTGGGACTTATAATAAAAGCAATGGATCGGTGGATGTGAAGCCAGCGCGTTGAATTTGCATTTTGTAACGATCATTCCATAAGTGCCTATTTATTTAGTCGAGAAAGCGATGTTACACTAGGCACATCCTGACTTGCAGAGGCAACAAAACACTCGTGTCCGCATGAGAAAGTCAGCGGTCAGCACCGTCTTGAAAGAAGCCTCCGTCTTCGCGCTTGTTTCTTCACATTTTCTACTCTCTTTAAACAGTAAAAAAAATCCACCTCTGCGAATAACAGATTCACTGAACATCGCCACACACTTCGCAGCCTTGACAACCACTTCGCGGAGGCGGGAAATGCACGCGGATAAAATCCCACACAGCCAGCTTAACTCGCCTGGATTACTGTCCACCGAGACGGGCCAGGCCACCCTCGGGCGTCCGGTGACCAAACAAGGGAACAATGTCCCAAGCAAACATTCCTCCGCTCTTCTTGCCACCCCCCCCCACCCCCCCACCCCTTTTCCTCCCCGAAGTATGCACGGCGTGGAGGGCTTTGCCCTGGAGATAGCGCACGCCTCTCCAGTGCAGTGACCACGACAACAGCAGCAACAGGAGCAGGTCTTATGGGAAAGTCAGACAAGAAAGAAAAAAAGAGAGAGAAGATCAAAGCTAGTCGCAGTGTTTGTTCGCAGTGCCAGAAAAGCGAAGACCGGAAAAGGAAACAGTTCCTGTTGCTTTCGGACCCAGGGCTACAAGGGTTTTCCCGCAATAAGGGATAAAAGGAGTCCGCCATTTATCAGGCGGCAACCGAGTGCCACGGGTAGGGTACACGGGCAGAACGAGACGCGAGAGAAAGAGCCAGCGTGGAAAGGAGGCAAGTCTGGAAGGGGGAGAGAGAAAAGGGGAAAGGACAGAATGTATGCGTGGCTAACATTCTCGCGCCCAGGGCCGATAAATCTCCACATTCTCCGACTTGCCCGGGGCGGAGCAGGCAGCCCCGGCATTCAGTGCGAGCAGCGCGCCGCATGCCCCCGTCCCTGCCCACCCCCGGCACGTCGGACTCGTCCTTCGCTCGTCCGTCCGTCACTCTAGCGTTGCTTTTTTTTTCTTTCTTTTCGCGTTGCTATCTTTCCCTTTTGCCCCGTTTCCCTTCGAGCGTGTTTCCGCCTGGAGTGGGAAGGCAGTCGCCCTCGCGGTCTGGGATCCCCGTGGCCAGGAAAGGTTGCGCCAAACAGCGGCCAAGCCACTCGGCGCGAGAGAAGCCCAGGCCCCAATGCCGCCCGAGGGAGACATTTGGGCGGAACGCGCCGTAACTCGCGCGCTCACCGCGTATAACGAATAAGCTGGGGGTCTCGTCCGCGCGCGCTCGTGACAGGATAAACGGCCGAGAGCTGCTCCTCCGTTTTCCGGGCTCCGGTCGAGAGTCGACGGGGCAGGGCGCGCCGTGCGCGAGACCGCTGGAGCCGGCGAAGCCGAACGTAATCGAATTTGGCCGCCGCTTCACGCTGACAGATCTGGGAGCGCCACCATGTTAGCTACAGGAGCGCCTTGTGCTGTCAAAATAGTGAATGAGAGGAAAAATAATCACCTTACGCGATTCTTGGTGGAATGTTTGAATGCGTGAGCATTCAAATGTTTGTTGTATCCAATGTTGACACACTAAAGTTCTTTATACCCGGGGTCAACACACTGAGTTCGTTACGTTCCAAATCCAGCCACTAAATGTCGTTATATCCAGAGTGCCATGCTAAGGTTCGTAACACCCGAAGATGCATGATAATTTCGTATAGGTGGTATACTAAGTTCGTTCGTAGCCTGGTGACAGTTTGCCACCTGCCGCTGACTACGCTCCGCTGACTGCCGCCGCGAAAATTTACGAAATTTCTATGCGAATAAAACTTTCCTTGGAGAGCCTCTCTTTCCGACCAGGTATCAAGATCACCTTAGCAAACAGCATTTATTTTTATTTTCGCTTGTACGTCAGCTCTGCATTAAAACTAAGTTCCAAGCTTAGTACGACTGGAGAAATCCAGTGAGAACTGCACAACGGTTCAGCTTTGCATGCGCTTTACTTAATGCACACAGCGTTGCACACAATATATCGAGGGCAGACATGTATACTGTTGCGGGTGCACTCTTAACTAGTTCTTCGTAGGCGCCGTCAACCATCATTCGTAATTGAGTTCTGAGCTCTCGCTTTGTAAATCGCCCCAAACTAGTAGACTTTGCGATAAATTGTTGCTGGTTTCAAGCTCGTTGCTTAAACAACCACATCCTTGTCTGCAGCTGGAGCTTTACGCCTCATGAATACGTCCACTGTTGTAGAAATAGGTAGCTTAACCACATGTTGGAAAATAATGAACCGGCAGCCTGCGGAAGGAAAGTGCAACAATCTCCTGGATCGCGCGCTCAGCGACGCAACCTGCCGGTTTTTGACGGTATGTATTAAATGCATGCCGGGCATCGATCGCAGTCTACTGGAGGTTCAGCAGCAACTCGAACACAAAAGCGGCCAAGCTGCTTTCGAAAACGTACAAACTGCACCGTTCCTGACTTTGCCTTCAGTGCGCACTCGCGTAGAAAATAAAGTGTGACACGAACAGGACCGACTAGGCAAGGCGAGCTGCATATCCTGTACGGCTCAGAAAATTTTCTTCACCAAGCTCTCCTTAGATGTCAAACCCGATTTGAATGAGCCGTTCGCGCACGAAGCGTTTTCCGTCTGTGAACTGCATTTGTTTCGCTCGCTATTCTTCTGTGAAGTTGACGTACAGTTCGGGAGAAGCAGCCGTCTTTTATTGGGCCGTTTCTTGTCGGCTTTCAACGGGACTATGCTAATATCTTTCTATACCAGCTCACGCCTGGGAGCACCACCGCCTGAAATTATCATATTCAAGTTGTCTCATTACGCTCATATCTCGCTGGTAGGTATCGCTTGTATATAATACAATGGCAGCGCTATACGGCTGCTTTTGTATGCACGCATATCAGCTTTTTACAGCGAACGCGCAGTGGCCGCATACACAGGAATAAAACGCCAACTCCCGTGAGTACAATGCTTGCAGAGAAAATTTATTTACTGTTGTATTTGAGAGGATAATTCACCTTGTTTGTAGTGTACAAGAAACAGGCAAATCCTGTCATGTACTGCGTGAAACGAGAATTTTATACGTCCCATTTCTATCAAGAGAATGGGGGCCTTCTTGTCTTGCCTGACAATATGCATTTTTCAAGTTCTGTTTCTATTGCCCTGCCACGCGATTTGCCGTCGCCTCACCAGCAAAAGTCCTGTATACAGACTTTTAAACTGGTCGAAAGGAATGCCGAAGTGTCTCCTCTGTGGGCTGTTGAAAACCGGTTCCGCGGTCGCTAACGCTGTACTATAGCGTCGATGCACATAACAGCCCTGCCAGGAATGTGACGACGCCTATGGATTCGTTACTGTGAAGGCCTATACTCATTACATCGAAGCAGGTGTACCTGCTCTGCTCGTCGCTGGAGAGAACATCTTTCATTTAATCGGTCTGAATGCATAAAAATGGCCGTATGCCATTCTATCAAATAATTAACACGATAATTTTCTCACAACTGATCCTTATTTGTACACAAGCGCTGCGAAAATGTATCTTTGTTTTATTTGTGCATATTGCCTCATGACCTGAGGCACTATACGCTGTAGCCTACTTGGGCGTCATTTCACTGAAGTTGCAGAGCGTTGCAGCAGAAACTGCAGCCTACTTCGACGATTTATTTTCTCACAAGCCGAGCAGCTACTGACAATAACGTCGTCTCGCATGGACTACTTTGCGGCGGCCCACATGCACGCGAGGAGGGCACGAGACCATTTCAGTGTTGTATTAAAACTACTGGTGGCTTACGTTGTCATGGACTTACTCGCACGCATATGTTTCAGTGGTTCGTACTCTGATCTATGCTTTGTCATTATGCGGACTTTGTTTTTCCAGCTTGGAAATTTTGCCTGCAGAGGGGAAAAAAAGTATATTTATTCATGCTATCAAACTAAAAGTTATTAAATTTGTACTCGGTTTTTAAACGATGGATATAATTTTTGCTAACATTGAGTTCGTTCAGGTTGCCCTCAATACTTTCAGAAGGTCGCAGAAAAGGACGCGAGCTACCTATTCCAAAAGAAGGCTCTTCTTCCGATTTTACCGCATTATACTGGCAAAAACTAAAAATGAACCCCATTAAAGACTGTCAGGAAACCTGTGCGTATCTTCATATGATGCATAAACCTATATTCACTGAGCAAACAAAGATCAGGGAGCCCAACTTGCTGAGTAATAAAATGGTTTATTAGCTAAATCACCCATTGGAGAAACACTGATTTCCGTGGCAATTTGACGAGTATGTACAGCATGGGTTGATTTCAGAAAGAAATGATGGAGCGTGAGAGACGACCCTCATGTGCCTAAACTCCTGCTCCCCAGGTTGATAATTTTTGTCCAGGAGACATTCACGGACCTTCGGTCCTGCTGCTCTTTCCGAGGTTTACTCAGTTCTACTGTTTGAGTAGGAGGAATAACCCAAGGATCACCGCCATCCAATTAGCGCACAATTCCTTAACCATACACGCTGCGAAGAAATCCTAGTATATGCTGCATAAACATCAGCTCCAGCGTTGTATCAGGACATGGCGAAATGTGCGCTGCTGAGGGAAGGCGCCAGCTCGACCAGGAAACTACGACACATCCCGAGGAATGGCCACGACGGGAAATGTCCGTCGTTTCCCCACTCACCTCGCCGCCGTTACTATCCAAGTCAGGACGTTGCGTGACGTCAGCCCGGGGCCCAGACCTCGTCCGAGTCAGAAGTCGTTACGAACAGCCATTTCAGAAGTTGAGCCATTTGAGAATGAGGTTACAATTTCCGGCAAGCACAGCGTTCGGTGCTGCCTCGTCGTGCCTCGGGCCACAGGGTCGATGGGATCATAAAAACCTCGTTTCAAATGGCCCTCCCTACGAGATGGCCAATACCCACGGTTCGCTAGCCGCGGCACTGAAGGCCGAGATTTCTAGTGCATGTTTTCTTTCTTGCTTCCGTTTTTCTGTGCTCTAATCGAGATTGGGAATAACTCAGGGAATAACGCAATATAAACATAATAGCATTTGGCGGGTTGTTGCTGTTGACGGCCTCCCCTTTTATTTCCTTGCTTATATTTTTTCTCCCTTTATTGCTCACTCACTTATGAAGGTTCTGAAGAAAGGCTTCATCCTTATTTCCGTTTGTCGCTGCTTTTTGGGTGCATGCCTGGGAAAAAAAAGATAAACAGATAATAAAGGATAACGCTGTTATACAGCTCAAAGCAACATTGCCTTTTGTTGAATGAGCTTCAGTTGGCGCTATTCTTGACTGTCGGGCATATAAAGCCCTATACGTCACATCTAGAAGCTCCTTTTTTTTTTGCCAGTGATTCTGAGGAAAAAGGAAACGTAATAAACACCTGATAACGCCAGCTATTGTGCTGGCTATTCACTTCAGGAATTGCTGTATATCATTTACGTTAGGAGCGCAGCGGCGTAAAGGATTTGATCTGTGAACGGAATGAAAAGAAAATGCGTGCAACAGTAATTGTGACGAAAATTGAAGAATCGTAGGATATTTAGGACGTCCGCCGCATCCTAGATTCTTGCTCTGTATTCGTGCTAACACACTGCGCCAGATAGCTTTCTTGAGTCCTCCTTATTGATCTTAGTCAGGCCCCATTTCTGGCAGCACCCAACGCACTGACTCCAACACTCTGCATGCTTATAGTTTTAAGTTTCGTGCGCTGCGCCTTTTCATACCTATCATTAAAAATTTGTGAACTCCGTTAACTTATAATCTGGCGTGATTATAGCTTAATTTCACGGAGTTCAACGTACCAAATCGACTCAGACTATGAAAACGCATCGTGAAGGGCTCCAAATAATCTCGACCACGTCAGGTTCTTAAACGTGCGCTGACATAGCACAGTACAGGGACCTCTAACATTTCGCTGCCATCTAAAAGCGATCACCGTGTCTTTCGGGTCAACAGCCGAGCAACATAAACACAGAGCCACCGAGGAAGTAGAATATGTGGCAAAAATGCACGGATTGACGAAAGAACATACGGACAAAGTGCTGATGAGGCCAAGCGCTCTAAGCAGCGGCGCGTAGAAGCCAGGAACTGTGTAAAAAGATAGCGGTAGTAATCTAGAAGAAAGCTTAGGACGAAATCTAGTGAGTGGTAAGTTCTTTACCTTAAAAGCCCTGATTCAGATAGACCTAAGAGCACCATGTGCCGATGTAAACGAAGCCCCCCTAGTGCCATCGTATTCCACGTTATGCTCTTTTGCACCGGTACCCCAAAGCTGTGGTTGAGTCACCATGGTGTCGGCCTGCTGAGCCCGTATTCGCGGGTTTGAACACGGCCACGCCGGCTATATTTCGATATAAGCATAATGCAAAAACATCCGCTTATTGAGATTTCAGTGGAGACTGAATAACACCGGGCCTCATGCACTCGTCGTAGCCAAGTTAACTGAGGCGGGCCACATGTGGTTTCAGCAGAGCACGCAAGCTCGTGCCTAAAGACTCAGGTAGGCGGGGGGAAACGGACTACGGGTGCGGCCAAAGAACACTCGATTCTCTCGCTAGGCTGTGCGTTGCGACGCAGCTATTTACACAGCAGACGTTTTTTTTTATTGCGAAAGCAATACTGCTCATAGTTTTAGCCCTTCAGCGTAGCGCGGCGGTGGACACGTTTGACCTTTAGCGTGACCTTAGACGTGACGTCATACTAGCTGCGAAAAACCAGGGCCCCAGCTCGGCTCGTCAGTGTAGAGCGGTGGTAGACACGGCGGGCGGTGATCCTCTCGCTTCTCCCACTAGAGGCGCTGCGGTAGGAGTGACGTCACACCATCTGTGGAAGAGAAGGGCCCCAACTCGTGCCGTCGGCGGAGAGCGGCGGTAGACACGGCGGGCAGTGAGCCTCTCGCTTCTCCCGCTAGGAGCGCTGCGGTCGGAGTGACGTCATACCAGTTGCATAAACAGAGCTCCAGCTCGTGCCGTCGGATGCCGTCGGCGCAGAGCGGCGGTAGACACGGCCGATGCGGGCTGAAGAAACGGATGAAGTTGCTTTTGCAATTTCCAGGTTTAACCAAGCTGAGCCTCTGCCAATTTTTTTTTAATGCGATGTTGATTGCCTCAGGGCATAAAACGGTATGTAATAATAGATGAGGATGCCTAAATAAATGAGAAAAGGTTTGCTGGTCGAATGAAATCGAGCAGTGAACGATGATGAGGTCCTTGTGTCCAAGCGGTGTATGAAGCACTATTGTCGGGCGACACAGCAGACTTAATCCTAGGTTGCCTATACACCTGTCAATTATAAGTTCAGGAAACCTAGTGCACGAGTAAAGAGAACAAAGGTATGTTTGTCCCGACACTTAGCAGGACTGCGCGGAGTGAGAACGAAGGAAAACAACAAAAAAATCCACGAGTGTAAGAGACACAGGCACAACAAACTCCGAATGTGCTCGTCGACCGAAAAGCTCCTGGTCCGGGTCTAATGCGACTGATGAAAGGCGGACACTGACGCTCCTGTCGGCATTCACGCTTCGCTCTCTGGCTAATTCAAGCTCATTTAATCTCAGTGGAGCCATGCAGCGTTCTGTGAACTATTCTAGCATGTGCTACTCGCTTGCTGAAAGGATAAGTCAGTTTGCAAGCAAGAACGATTGCTTAGCTCTCTGCACCTTATTTGGCAGCTCTATCGTTGGCCAACCGGCGATATCCTACAGGCATGTGGCACTAGCGATTAGTGCTATCAGCGAGCGGCGTGCTTATACTCTGCCTGATTAGCTTGCTAATGCACCGTCTCCCTTAGCAATGCACAGTTCAGGCGAGACGAAGTGCGAAGGGGCGTGCTGCTTTCGATCGAAGCAGCGTACGCTTTCCGCTCGATGACCTTTCACAAAACGCCTGCTTGGCAGGATGCATTCACGAATGCGGCTTTGTCGCAAGTTTTCCGGAAAGCAAGCAGCGGTCTTCTATACCGTCTGAAAGGAGATGTGCATAAAAAAAAGTAAGTAGGATGACTAACGCTGTAAGACGAGACTGCACAGCCAGCTGGCAGCAAAGAAAGATCTCTGCGCCGCATGGTCATATCTTCTGCTTCTTTATGTTTATCTCGCCTTGGTCATACTAAAAGGAGCCATAGGCACGTGATGCTTACGGTTCCCAACGAAAAGCTGTCCTTATGCACTCTGCCTGAACGATGTAGTAGTTCTGTGTGAGCGAGAAACCGCCGTTGCAGAAACTGAAAGCAAGTGGTGTATACTTAAAGTCTATGTGGTCATAGGTCTCGCATTGAGCTATAGGTACTTCTGGCTATTCAGTATCTTTGCGTGTTAGACATTTTATGCAGATTATTGAGGGCACGATAATAAAGCAAGCTGAAAAATGCAGAACAAGCTCTAAATGTACGGTCAAACGACAGGAGTCTAAAAGAGGTTTCGATGTCACGCATTAGCAAACTGCACAAGCAGAATGAACATGGAGCCAGAACTGTAAAGTTAAGTAAGGCTGGAACGACTGTTTTAACTAGTAGCAACTAGAGAAGTCAAGTTTCCGATGCAGCCTTTATGCATGTTGGCAGCGCAAAATATTTGCTGAACGTGCAACGAGGGGCCGACACGCAACGAAGATGAAAGTGATTACTGAAAGCTGGAAGGTGAACCCAAGACAAGTTATTTTACGAGGAACTACCGGGAGAATAAATAAAAAGAATATATTTCATGCGCATTTAATAATTTGAGGGATAGCACACAAGATCAGAGCCCGGAAGGTTTATCTTGTGGAGAAGCGAACTGACCCAAGCTGCATGGGTGGAATACAGAAATACTGTAACAGGCCAAAAACTTTTCAAGAGAACTTGCAGTACAATCACGGCTTAAGCGGAGGAAGAGCTGTCTGTTTACAGAGCACAAGAACTTGCGCTTCGTCTTAGTCATTTTTTATTTTGCTAGGGCAAGAAGTTTAAGAATTAGAAGATACCGGCGCAATCTAAAATAATAATTAAACAACTTGTGTACCGACCATTAATTAGGCAAATAGCCCAGCTGCCTCTCCTTCCTATCGCATCACAAAATTCCGTGATTATTCTCTGCAAGCTCTCTAGATTGAAACGCAAGCCGCTCTATTTTGGTATGCCTTTTGCTGACACAGCCTTTGAACGATTGCAAACTGCATACGCATGCGCAATAGTTTGCGTGGGAGAAAGCTAATTAAACCTTGTCTTATTATTTCATAAAAAAGCCCTGCAAAAGGGCTTTTGTTTTTTTGTGTCGTCCTTAAAATATTCAGCCAAACTTAGCGCTTTTACGAAAGTAAGGAAGGGCAAAGCTTTTGAGAAAAAAAAAAAACTGCGAGCTTATTAAAGCGCACTTCATTCCTTTCTCGAGCACCTGCGTCATCACGGAATTTAGTAACAGATGACGCCACCTTCGCGCTTTACTCGAATGAGTTCCTCAATGTATTCGCTGTTTGCCACGAGGCTCTCGCCAGGACGAGAGCCTTTCGTCTATGTCATGGGAGAAGCAATTCTTAAAAAAAAAAAAAAAGCAAAGTAGTTCTTTTGACGCGTCGAGGAACACGGTTGAGCACGAAGTGAAAGTTTTTGCAAGCGCTGAAGTTCTGCTGCGCCGTTTTTTTTTCTTAACTGCGCGCAAGTAAAAAAAAATGAAGAAAAAGCGTAATGACTAAGACGGGCTCATGACGTTGGACGCACTACAGTGCTTTGGCTTAGACGGGGTGGCAGCTATAGCATAAGAGCAACCTTGACACGATGCAATATCATGTTTCAAGTGACTCGGCTTCCTGTTCTTTTTTCCCTCGAGGGAATGAAGTACCTTAGAATGTGGTGTTCTTTTGACGTAACGGCGCCAATAGCGGCGGGTCTGAGCATACAAAAAAAAAAAAAAATTATTGGCTCAACTCGTGCCACTCCTCTGTCCTTTCTCCACTCTCGCAGCTTGCGTCTATTAATCTAAAACTACGTTCTTGTAGTATTGCATTACACCTAAGCAATAGAAACTTTCATTTTGGCGATGTCTTAAATACTAATAATCACTAGGCAAAAAAAAAAAAAATCGTTCACGGCGAGGGCAACGGAGTACATGTGGTCATTTTTAAACACTAGTACATATAGTAGTTCCATAAAAAAAGAAGTGTGAATCTCACATTCTCAACGACACAGAACTAAGTATTGGGTTAGATCATGGAGCCTTTATGATTGTTTGCAAATTTAGCAGGAATATAAAATAACCCCTGGAAGTGATACCTGGTGGCGTTACTGCTTTGGGACATAGTGGTATTTCTAATGTGAGCACTGCATGCAAGCTCTCTGGAAAGCCTATCAAGAGCGTTCGATGTCACCTCAACGCCAGGCTTTACAGCTTGAACACTTGTCGCCATTTATGATCTATTATCAGATCAAGAAGACAAATAATCGAGATTTCAAGAGGGAAACAAGAAAGTTCAATGCAGACAACTTTCGCAATGTGTGAATCATGAAATCACTTTGCGGTTATACAACCATGAGAAATGTTCATTGAGATGTTTCTTTTCAGCACTGGAGCTACTTTTTTAAACATCGAGTGTCCACATCAAAGTTTGTCCGCTCTAGAAAGCATTTTGTTTCGACATGCTGTGGCTGCAATACATTGTACCACCGGCCCATTTCTCTCCGTACGCGGTCGTAAAATGAGGGCAGCGGCTTTGCCTCTCTCCGCCCCCCCCCTCCCCCCCCTTCCCTCCCCTTCCCTCCTCCCCATTAACAGGTCATACTTTCCGCCATGGCCTGTGGCTGTTTCTCAAGATGTTGTTTCAAGAGATGAAAGAGTATTGAACAGTACGCGATCTGCATCATGCAAAGAGGTCGACAGCTCAGTACGCCGTCTGCGTCGTTAACAAGCAACCTAGTTTTTTAGGAAGGAAGTTCATTGCCGAGGATGCGGTTGCGAGCTACTTGGAAAGACGGCATTCCTAGCTCTCATTCGAATGCAACATCTCTTAATTCTGTCACTTAATTCAGAAGTTATATCCAGGAGAGAAACATTCTTTAGTCACACCCCTATAGATGGCAGTGCTCGCTTGGGGCCTTGTTGCCTGTAATTAAATTCCCCCATAGATGACAGTGTCTTCTGTAACGTACGCTTTCTTGAAGCCTGATTAACGGGGGTGGCTAGAAACGGCCTTCGATATTAAAAAATTCCTGGAGGTCTCAGTATCTTTTTATTTTCTTTCTTCGACTATAATAGGTGGTTCGCGAACGCCTAAAACATGCATATGAGTAAAGAAACAAGAGAAGAGTAGAATAGAATTGCCGCGCTTGCGGATCGCAATTTAGGTTGTAAACAACGTGTCAAGCACCTAAAGTACGACATGGATAGATAGTTTTAACTAAGGCATGTCATGAGAACGCTTTTTGTGCTGACTTCACTTCGGCCCTTGAACTTTCTATGCTTATATGGTAAACTTTGCGAGTGGGAGGCGCGGCAGATTTAAGAAGTACGTTGTTGTCAGGCGCTCACGACGCAACCGCATAGGCAGTCTGATGGCTCAACCCCTTAGCTTCCGCTGCACAGCAACAGAAAGTTCTATAGGGCGTATATTCACTGGAGCTGTCACTTGTGAAACATCTTAAAGATCACTTAAGAGTCTTCGCTTTATGGATATTGCTGTGGTCATCTCTTAGATGAGAGCCTACACGGCATGGGCGTAAGTACGAAGTGCGCGAGAGCATATTTCTTTGAAACGAGGACACTAGATTCAAAGGAAGGGACTACTGTTATACTGTAATTCATATCACATTTGCCTCGAACATGTATATACATGATGTGGTTCTCATACCCAAGAAATTTTTCGCAACTTTACTATTGCAGAGAATCGAAGTTGCTAGAATCAGCGGATGTACAACGCTAACCGAACCTCTGTCATATCACGTTAGAGCGCTCAGCAACGCGGCCTTCGATCCCGTTTGCGACTGCGAGCAAGGAGAAAGAAACAAGTTAGATGTCCCTATCTGAACGGGAAGTTTAATAATAAACAGCATTTTGCTGAAGACGACATGGCGTGCGCGCTGAAAAGGCCGAGCGATCATTCTATTGCTGCTCTAAAGGTGGCGTGGGTACCAGCATACCCACGATGAGAAATTTTTTATTGCACTCGTTCGGGAACTTTCGGTGTCATATATTCGAAATTTAGTTTTTTTTAAAACGAGAAATAATCTAAGAATGTTTTCGAAGCCTTCCCGGGAGACCAGAGATGAGGCACTGCTCCTATAGCGTTCTTAAAAATGTCGACAGCGCTGTTTCTTATATTACAGTGGTTATTTACATGCATAAAATACCCGCGCTCACTGAATTTCCCGCCTGAAATTCAGCGTTATATAAGAATAATGACCGCCTGGGTTTCCAGCTACATTCGAGCTGCCTTCCACGGCGTTAATATTTCATGCCGGTCACGCTGCCGCACGCCGTTTCTTTTCGAATAATTGAAAGGACCAGCAGCGCGCTGCATGCCTTGCTAAACGATCGCCAGTCTTTTTAATGCCACCATTTTCTTTTATTCACGATAAGACCCTACGCATTTTTGTTTTTTAGTGTTGGCTAGCCATTAGGGATGACCTTGCTAGCAGATTCAGACCTCGTAAGATAAAGGCAAGAGCAAACACCGTATTTACAGATCCGCACAAACCGCGGTGGCCCCATCAGTCAAGGCCAGTAATGGTTCCGGGAGACATTCTAAGGCAGCGCTTTTGCTTTCTGTTCGTGGTTGTTTATATTTTTAATTTTCTGAAGTTCTCAAATTTTGCAGAGCTTGTGTAACGCCCGACATTCTGAAAAAACGTTGATGATCTGCGGCGTAATTAGCAGTCACAATAACTATCGCTTTAATGGGCTAATATAAATGCAGGCTATTCATGAAGCAATTGTCCCTTAGTATGGAATGAATATGTGTGGCGGTGACAATTTTCCACTGTCTTTGCAAGACGTCCATGGGACTGTCCAAGCGACGTACAGTCGGGGACAAAAGTCTCCGGACCACGTGTTCCTCAAACGAAGCTTGTAGCTCAACTATCAGACAGCGGCTGGAGACCGCACTTGTGGAGATGAAAGAACAAAAAACTAACTTTTACCTCCACAAGTGTGGTCCCCAGCTGCCAAATAATAGCAGGGCTATCGGCTTCCTTAGAGGAACACGTGGTCCGGAGACATTTGTCCCCGACTGTACTTAGCTACAACCAAACGTTCATTATTAACAGCTTATTAAAGCAAAACAATAGGCTGAGCTCCCAGACAGACAGATCGAAGTGGGTAGACCGGGAGCCAATAGTCAAGTCAAGCTTATTGTACTTTGCTTTCAATATTTTCCTCCATCAAACATTTCTCTTCGGGAGTGTTCTGAAGACTTATCAAGGCTCACTAAACCGATTCGTGAAATTCTCGTTTCATCAAGTAAAAGGAAAACCTAGCTTGCTCTAGCGGAAGAAGTAGTGAAAATAAAGCAATGTTTAACCCGCGGAAGAAACCACGCCAGGGCGTATATTGCTTTTGGCGACATTTAGCGGCTTCTCATTGAACCGCCACCCACAAAAAGACGGACGAAAGGAAAGAGAAGCTCCTCAAAGCAGCCTTCATGCGCAGTGTATAAAGGAAAAGCGGTGAGGAGAAAAAAAATATTAAAGGCGTACGTTGGAGCAAAGACGGGGCATCGACGAGACTTGAGAGAGACAAAAGGATTGAATCCCGCACGGGACGTCAACGATAAGGGGAAGACGGGGATGGGCATGACGTTCGAGTGGCCGGGCGTAATAGATGGCTTCTTGGAAGAAACCCTGCACTGAAACGGGCAGGGAAATATTTGCTCGGCTCCCTTAGACCAAGTGCGGTAAGAGTCAGACCGTCTCCTTCATTCTGCTCGCGTCGGGAGAGGGGATAGGGCGTAATGGAAGAAAAAAACATGAGCGAAAGCGAGGGAGGCATGCGGGATAGAAGAAAGAGCGCTAGCAAAAAAGCTTATTTGACAGAAAGGGGCGGAGGGGCTAGGCGGATGCACCCGCCGCTGGCGCTTCGCGCTCGAGCGGTGTCGCGTCGACCACCGACCGGCCGCGTCATGCCCCCTTGGTTGCGCCGAGAAAGGCTGACCGCTAAAGACTCGCTTCGGCAACTCTGGTCCTCGTTTTTTTTTTTTTCGGGGCAACCATCTACAACGCAGACCAGCGGGGTTTTTCTGCATCGATTGCTCGGAAGAAACGCTTGGATGGGCGGCCATGCACTTCGCTTTGCAGCTCTGGAGACGCAAGTTCGCGCAGCGAATTTTTCCAATAAATTCGAGGAAGCCGATGAATGTGATGAGGATCAGAATAATAAAATACCACAAGAAAGCAGCCAGCCGCAAGTGTGGACGAGGCTATAGAAGACCAAACAAGTTGGATGCCCCTCTAGCGACGGCACTGAAGTGAGATTAGGGCAAGCAGGCGGAAACGACGGACAACGACCCCGTAGTAGAGCCATCGGCGAATGTTGCTTTACCGGCCGAGAAAGTTCGACAGGCAAAGGGTGCGGGCCTAATGCAAGAGTACAAGGGACAAAAAAAAATAAGGATGGATAGAAGAGAGATGAGTCTGTTTAATCAGCCCGTTCCTGCGCAGAAACGGAGGAGTGGATGTGCAGCCCTGAAAGAGGCCTGTTTGCTGACCGGCGAGTCGACGAGACGCTTTCCACTTGACCCTGAATCGCACGCCCCTTCGTCTTGATGACAGAGCGGAATGGATAGCCGGGGGCCATCCCCGGTCTATTCAGTCTGGCAACCCTCTGAGAGCGGTTCGTTGGAGGGGAAACATGTCGGCCGGTGGCAGACGCGAGATGAGATGCAGGTGTCAAGGGCGGAGAATGACCCTTCGTGCTGATTCTCTAGTTGACGGTCGCTAAAGAAGACGCGTGTCAGTAAAACGGGTGCAGATGAGTAGAAGCTAAACTGTCGGGGAAATATTAGCGGGCCAGAGGAATGTCGACATTGCCTGAGCAGAAGAGCGCGTGACAAGATGACCTATACGAACGGCATACCTCCAGAGATCGGTGTTTTGCAAGACAGAAAAGCGTAGAAAGAGAATAGGAATATTTTGTGCTGGCGAACGAAACACTCCCAACAACCGAGGCCTTTTTCGAGTTTCATTTTACAAGTGGTGCAAGAGGCGTGTTTAGCGTAAGCTGGCTTGAAATCCTCTCCTTACTGCTCTAAACGACGCAGTTTACAGGCTAGTGGGGAAATACTTTGCACACGCGGCTGTCCATATACCGGCACGCACCAAGTTATTCTCCTTTTCTTTTACTCCTGCAGTGCTCTTAGCGCGTCTGATGATGATGATTGTGATGATGGCGGTGATACGTATGCCTGCGCCCATTTTTTTCTACTTGCTTCTCTTCTTGGCTGTGCATGCGATACGTGATCTTTTATTTCAAAGTGAATTTTTCTTGCACTGTGCTTTGCTGGGTCGTATGGAAAAAGAACGCGAATGACTAAGAAGGATAAAATGGGAGCGATCTTGTAAAGTAAGCGTTTGAAAATAATAAGCACGAATGAGCATGACTTGCAACGCACTTAGATTACGTTCATCTTCGAGCACAGCCTCTCTCCATGCCACACGAGTCAATTATGGCATTTTTGCAGGAAATAAATTGAACCCATGAAGGTAGAAATTTGCCGCAATGTGTTCATGCATTGTCTCGCCGCTTCTGCGCCATTCGTTCGGAATGTCGGCTTTCATTACGAAATGCGAAGATCCTCTAGCGCCCGCCCCCTCTGAGCTCCACGGACGTGTTCAAAGACGAGGAACGTTGGAAGCGGCCTCGTAACGCTACGCTTGTTCTTGACACCCGGGTGTGATTCTGCGCCGTTACAAGAAAATTTAGCCAAGCGTATAGAGAACACGGTCGCTGAGCTACAGCTCCTTTCTTCGTGATTACATGGCGTCATATGGCGTTCGGCTTTCTTGCGAGAGTCGTGTGAGATGTTCCTAAGTGTACAAGAAAGAGTACAAGGCGCTTTATGCCTGACGCAGGCGGCCTACAAGGGCGCTTGTTGAACGCAGCGTAAACTTTGAGAACCTTAGCCATGTGTGCGTACCTCTGTCGGTCTTGGGTTAGCCGTTGGGGCAGGCAAGAGAAGCTGATATTACTGGCGGTTCCGCGATGAGGCCAGTTAAGCTGCACCCCAGAGACAGTATCAGACTATGAGCGGAGGTGATTAAAATGGTGAGCCCAGAGTGCGTGATAACCATGATAACCTTTGAAGTATGCTTCCATATAACGACGACTCTCATCGCAAAGAATAAAAGTGCGGTTTGACTTGACAACTAGACAGCGTATAAGAAGTTTACGAATGGTTAGGAAGACCGGACACAATAAGTAACCGCATGTCAAGGTTTATACCAGCACGATACTTAAGAACAGCATGAGAACACTCTGCGCTGCTCTTTGAATGGCATGAGATGCAAAAATTAGTAGCAGTCGTAGGGCTGAAGATCATCTAATGCTCAGTTTTTGAAGGTGGACTTCAATCTTCTAGTCTAGCTGTCGGGACGAGAAAATTCTGCTGTAGTATGCCGCGACCATCGAAATAGGTAAATATTGATTTTTGGTGCTTGTTACCTGGTATGCATGTAATAAGGGCGACCGTGATGCTCATAACTGCTGACTTAAAAAAAAAACAAAGCTAAAGAAATCCTAGCTAAATGCGATAGGAAACGCACGATTTCACATGCTAGGAAGCGCACTTTGTAGAGCGCTAGAAAGCTTACATTTAGGGACCAATAAGAGCATATAGGCAATAGCATATGAAGTCGTCCAAAGACAGTGTGGGCAAAGACAAATGCGGGCGTGAGCTTTTATGCCCGCTAAGCAGCCATAAAAAAAATAATTTTCATGGTTATCTTGGCTGGTCCACAGTAAGATATGAAGAATTTCAAGGATCATCTTCACCTAGATGTTTTTAATGACGAACGATTCTGCGCATCACTGTGCATAGCGAAGTGACGTGAAGTGTTTTATCGTTTTTTTTAAAGCAGAAAACGTGCACTTTCTCCCTCAGCGGGATTTACTAGATTTAAGGGCTTCGACCGCATAAGTTAACAAGTTCATTTTTGAGTAAAGACGAGCGTAGTTTATCCTAATACTCCCACATCGGTGTGTAGAGCATCGATGTTATTATTCTGCACAAGAGTACATACACGGCAGTACGCCAAGGACAGTTATTTGATCGGTCTCGACAAGAGCATGCTTCATGTCTAGTGTTATGTCTGCCCAGACTCATTTTTTTTTTGTGGTTTTGTCGTTGTCGTTTTCCCTTTTCAGCTACATGAGAAAAACGCACAACGAAAGACAGGCCAGAACTTCGAAACACGGAGTTTTTTTCCCCCCTTACCGGAATCTCATTTCTCATTATTTGCTATGTGCCATTTTTTTTTGTTGAGCAAGAGCTACAGGGCCAGACTGAAGACACTGCACAGAATCTGCGGCCTCAGGAAAGTGTGGTTCTGAAGAAAAAAGGCGGCTAGACGGTAGCCAGGAATGATAAAGCACGAAATTAATTACAGGTCTGCTCTGACAATGGCCACACTACTTCGCTTTGCTTTTTTCTTCCCGACTTCCGTGCTGTACATTCTGTAACTACTTAATTTCTTCGTCAAATACTTGTTCGGTGTTGACAGACGACGACAAGCAGTGGGGGCTGCGATGCTCAAGCCAGCTGCAATTACACCCTTGCAGTTTATCGATCTGATTTCTCAATGGAAAGACACGCAGAAATTTAATCTTCTTCCAAGGAGAGCCCTTCTAATAAGGGCCGGGGGCCTTTTGCCGCGCTGGCGACAACCGCAACTCCTCATGTGTACGGTAAGAGATGTGGTACAGTGCGGCGAGCTCGGTGTACTGCCACTAGTAAGGAAACGTACGCGAAATGAAGAAAACTGCCAAAACCTTCGTCTTATCTTGCGAAACTGAAGCTCTTCTTCGACATTATAGCTGCACGGAGCTAGGACGGCAAATCTGTTCACGGGAACCTTAAGCGTAATACAATTTTATTTGTTGCCCCGGGAAGAGAATGTTGTTAGTTGCTTTCCCTCCTTCCCTGTTTGTTTTGTTTTTGTTTCCCACGTTCACGCTTCCCTTGATTATCTTTCCGCTAAACTTCCTCACACAACTGCGACCAAGGCAACGAATGCAGCATGCGAGCTGGACTTTCGCCGACTAATTGATAGAAGTTAGTCCTAGACGTCCGGAGAAAAGGCGCAAAAAATTAGGCGACGAAAAATAACATGCCGGTGCTACCGGACATTGCGTAATTCAGTGCCCTCGTGTAAATTAGTCTCAGCTCACAGCAGTATAAATAAAGGACATCGTGGGCTAACAAGTACTTCTCGCGTGCGCAGGAGCATGTTTCTTTTTGGGACCGGGGCAGAAAATGAGGCGCACTTTCTTAGCGCGGCAACAATTCGCATGTTAGCAGTGTGAATGCATTGTCTCATCTGAACTAGCGGTATGTCACCCATAACAATAATTATCATCTGTCTCTATTTTCCAATAAAGCAGCATCCATTCAGCCGTAGCGCATTTTCAATGCGCTGTTCCTAGCTAGACTGTACAAACAGTTTCTCTCTGAAAAATTTTTTGCATCCACTATGTGTGCCTTTAGTCGTTTTTTACAACACCCGATTCACTGCGTACCTATCCCCATATCCACTGGCAGATGCTAACAATTGTTTGTAACGCAACCGGGCCCTGTTCATGTTTGTCATGGACAGTGGACCTAATTTTCAGTCCTGCAATGACCAAACGTCCACCTGACAGCGTACACTGGCACCTACAATCTGCCCACATTGCCACTAATAACTTTCATTGCTTATCCCTTCCGGTAGCGCAGATTTGGAGGTTGGTTGGTTGGTTTATGGGGTTTAACGTCCCAAAGCGACTAAGGCTATGAGAGACGCCGTAGTGGAGGGCTCCGGAAATTTCGACCACCTGGGGTTCTTTAACGTGCACTGACATCGCACAGTACACGGGCCTCGAATTTCTCCTCCAAAGAAATTCAACCGCCGCGGCCGGGATCGAACCCGCGTCTTTCGGGCCAGCAGCCGAGCAACATAGCCACTGAGCCACCGCGGCGGTAGATTTGGAGGTCAGATAAGTTTGACGAAGGACACCACTTGTAGTCTTGTTTTTTAGTAGTTAGGCTCCCTTTATAATTCTTTTTCAACCCTGACCTCATTGGTGTTATTACACCAACGTAACTAAAAAAAAGCTCCCCGACTTTTGCTTCTCCCCAAAGTAAATATCTCAACGTAAGGGCAATTCGTTGTGAGTTTTAGAGGCACTTAAATAGCTCTGTGACCTTTTTGAACGGCTTTTTTTTTTGCGGTAGTGAAAGTCTATGGTGCTTGTTCCGACACGCAGCGTGGCAGTATGCTACTTTATTCAAAGCGTTCATACAGAGGGCATTTTTTTGGGCGATGCACAGGAAGGCCACTGATTTTAAGTTTTGCGTGTGTCTTTGGAATGCGAGCGTAGGTATGTCCTCCTTAACTGACGACCTTAGTTAACCGATGTGTACTTTTCTAGCGACATTCTCGGAGGTGGTTTCGATAGAATTCATTACTCTTGACATACAGCTGCGAGAGACCGCGGTTTGCTAGCATAACCGTGCTGTTCAATCACTTTGTAGTAGCAATGCTTACTGCAGCACTGCAATGTTTATGTATCCGCTTAGCACGTGCTTTTGTTCTAGAGCTAACACTCCGCACCAAAGCGGTTGCGGCCGGATTTTATGTTTGAAGAATAACACGACTTCAGATAGAAAGCTGAGGTAGCCAGGCACAGCCATTTCGGCCTTGTCTGTTTCTTTAGAGGCTGCCGAGTCAAAAAACATAGAGGCACGTTAATACGCAAAGCTCTTAAAGCGCACGAGCCCATGCTGTGCGTTGCCCGCAAATTCTAATCCGCCCTTCAAGCTAACACAGGAACACGCATATGGAGTTATGAAAAGGAAAGGGGAGGAAGTAGCACACCGAGTAGGCCCGGAAGAGTCTCGACGCATGGTTGGAGTTTTTCGATACATCCAACCCCGGGATGCGGGAACACACAGAGCGGTTATTTTTATGTGTTGCTATTCTTTATTTTTTTTAGGCGAGAGGGTATGCATTGGCGTGCAACGCGCCATACGTACGAAACCAACTCAGCTCCACCACAAGCCATAGGAACGCCAACTTCAGAGAATACTGCCGCCAGGCGCATCGTATAGGAAGCGGCGGGCGTTCTTTTGAAACTCGGACACGCCCTGAGTGAAAAAACACGCAGCCGCCGGTTAGGGAATACGCATAGAGCTTTGGCGAGTTGGCGCCCAAGGAACGAAGCAGGGAAGGCATATCAGGAATAGGGGAGGTGTGCTACGCATCCGTGCACACGATGAAAATTCCGGAAAGCGAAGCAACGACAGGATGTAGTTACGAAAGTTGATGCGATTCTGCGTATGAAATTTGTGTATTTGTTTACATTCGTGACGGATCAGTGTCGTCCGCGTAAACAACGACTCCCTGAGGCTTCGGCCAGCTCAGGCAACCCTTCCAGAGCTTGCACTGCCGTCCGTACTACAAGCGCAATGAGAATTAAGCATTGTCCAGTCGTTTGTAAAGATTGTAGGGTTATGTGTTTTTTTTGGAAAGGTGTCTAATTTTATAACCGACCTTGCGAGGACTTGAACTGAGCGGCATGAAATAAATAAAACATGAAATAAATTACAGGATTTAATTTCAAGAACCGCCTTTTCATGTTGAAAAGACATTCACCAATAATTATTACAGCGTAGGTATTGTAATAGTATTTAAAATGAGCGTCTTTTTCTTTAAATCTGGCCTTTACAAGCTCCACAACCTGGCAGCTGTATAAAATCGGACAACTTCGCGGACAAAGCTACTTTACTTTGCCGCGACACCAAAGGACATCTATGAAGTATAGCAGCAGGTCTGTGACTTTAACAATAATATTTCAAATAAACATAGTGTTGCTTTGCGGTGAGGATATTTCCATTTATATACAAAGAACGAAGGGCTACCCAGATAATGCTAATAATAATTTATAGCCTGTCCCTCACTCTCTCGTGTAGTGAGCACAAGGGGGCGTTATCAACGGAAAATATATAGTGAAAGCCGAGACAGTGTGGCCCGTTTTGTGCTCCTTCCCACAAGATGCGTTTCTGAAAAGAGCGAATCTAAAAAAAAAGGAAGGCAAGTTCAAATACCAACATAAACGCTCAGTGCAATGCCCTAAAATTTGAATTTCAAGAGGCTGTCGGGGCAGCCTTCTTCAAATGGAAAAATCCGAGCGAAAGAAGACATTCGCCTGCGTTGCGCAAGCTTGGCGACACAACGGGCGGCCGCAAAAATCGCCGGAAAATCATTAAGTCAGAAAATACAGAGGGCCATCTAAATGTACTGCGTTAGAAAATACCCGCTTAGGAAAGCAGGGGAAAAAAAAAGACACACAATAAAAAGGGCCAATTCAAAAAGAACAAACAGATGTGTATAAAAGCACTGTCGAAAGTACAACGAGGGCTGTAGTGACCGCGTCTGCTACCGAAGTAAAGCGAGGCACACTGGCGAGCGGGTCAGAGTGCGCCAAATTAGAGCGCTTTGCATAAATTAGCTTCGGATAATGGAGACAAATTTCGCCAGGACTGAAGCGGCGGTAATTAGAAACAAGCACCGAGCACTCCTCCGCATTTTAACATTTCTCTCTCTCTCTCTCTGTATTTTGCATGTTTAAATCACATGAAGACAAAAACAATTCGCTACTGTGCCTGAAATAAAAAAAATTTCGAGACAAAGGAGGGCGGAGTTATTGAGGATTAAGATTTAGTCTCGACGCACGGGCGGACACACACGACAAAAGCGGATGACAGGCCTAATGGCCTGCCGCTCAGGGCGATTCCAATTATGCCTCCCCCGCCCTTACGAGTTTTAAGCCGCATGCCTAGCGTGTACTGCGCTCTGCCAGAAATTCTCGGGTAATTGAAAACCGCGATACAAACGACAGAGGGAGCAGCGGCTGCTTCGGGGCTTTGTCCAGTCAACCGTACTTGCATCGGAGCACGGAGTAAGCAGGAACAAAGGCATTCATGGTCCCGGATATCCGTTCCGGCTGACCTAATTATTCGTTCATGGTTCACGCAGAATGATAAAAAAAAGTAGAAAAAAGGAATGTATATACAAACCGTAGTATTGTGTACCTAATGCGAAAAAAAAACTAAACATCAAGATTGAAAAAATTGGCTGATGAAGTGCATTAGAGTAGCCGTGTTTTGTTGATGGAGCTTCGAAAGGCTATTAGTAGAATACACAGCACAGACGAGCCGTTACTCAACTACCCGTTCTTCGAACACGAATTAATCACCTTTGTAAACATGATTTTGGAAAAGAGAAAAATGTAAACGAATAATTTGGTGTAACTTAATCAATGAACACTATGGGTAAGCAAAAAAGTGTTTTACCATTTAGATACAAAATGAATGACTGCCTGTCTCTCGGCCTGCTACAGTAGTATGAAATATAATATTCACAATGCTGTCTTTCAAATCAACTTAACAGCGCGACCATTGCAGGTGTGGATTTGGGCAGAAAGGAGTGGATAGTTCGCGCACAAGCAGGCCAGTCCAACACCCGAACCCAAGAGCAGCTCTGAGCATTGAATTCTCTTTGAGATCCGACTCTACTGGCAGGTAATTTCTATTTCCTGTGAAGATATAACGATTTCATTGTTTGCAAAGCGTTAAACCGGCAGCATTACTGAACTATGTTTACGGCAGCCGAGACAACTGTAATGGAATTGTCTTGCTTCTTGTAGATTTGTTGCTTGTCACTAAAGGAGTAGCTATAATTGAGCAGCGGCGTGCGGCTGCTTGCGTCACTGTGGTATACGCAGACGTATAAGGCGGGGATATAAAAAAGAAAAAGCGCTGAGGAATTCTTCTATTACTCTCTATTTTTGGGAGATCGACTCTAAAATCTCCTCTCAACAAGAAATTGACTGAATGGTATCGAAAATTGATAGAATAAAGAGACCGCCCAAGGATTAAAGCTGCAGGCGAGCAAGATCCACCAGTAGTATCACAGCTGGCTCCAAGGTGTCCAGGAGAACAATGCCCAGGCAATGCGACGCAATGAGGAACAAAGGCACACAGGACAAGCTTCTATTGCAAAACGAGTACATTAAGCGCCTACGTCAGTGCTCCAATGAAGTTCCAAGGATTCTTAGAGTTCATCTCATTAGGACACCTTTGAAAGCGGAGTGCTCCGATATCGGGGAAAAAGGACTATAGAGAAAGGTGCACAGAGACTAACAAGAACCACAATCTAAAAACAATCGTGCAGGTTTGAAACAGCCGTCACAGCTGCTCGCAGCGAGGCTTTTTCAGCCGGTCGTCTTCTCAGCCCTAAAGAAAGGAGAGAATGTTTTGTCAAGGCGTAACTTATAAGCAGGGATAGCGTATACAGCGCAGTAAATGAGGAAGGGCAAGGACTAAACGGATTGACCCCGTCGGCGAACCCTGTAATGAGGCGCAAGTAGCACGATACGAAAGCCTCCCGGCGAGGATCGAACAAAGTGACTGGATTGCATACCATCGTCGGTTACAACGTCTTCGCAGACACTGCGCTGGAAAGGAGGCAAAATAAACGGGGCAACGGGTGCCCCAGATGTGCGCTCATTTCGCTCAAGCGTACACCGTTTCTTGCTAGCAGACACGCCCGCGTATGCGCATTGCACTCTCGTAGATGCAGCGAGGAGCACTGCTCTCATAGGCCGGACGGAATGCGGCGAAATTAAGGCCGCTTCGATGGTTGTTTCGCGAAGCCGTCGCCGGCGGAAGACAACGGTCCCACCGTAACACAATACACGTCGCGTGGGCAGCTTTGCTAGTGCTGCGAAGAGAAGAGATTGTTGCGTCTTCTCTGCTTCAGATGGCAAACAAAAGGCCCCGGCGACGAAGAGGAAAGGATTGTCCGCGCAGGGAAAGCAATCGGGCAGAAACGAGCGAGGCAGGCGAAAGCCAATCATCCGAGCTCCAGGAAGCAATCCCCGAGCAGGACGGCGTCGCATGCGGGTAGCAACCCGAGCATCAGAAGCGGCTTGCTGAAGGTTTGTGCTGTGCACTCAAGCGCGATGATTAAAAGCTTCCGGAACTGCACACGAAACGACAACGATGATTAACACGGACCATGCTCGTTCTGTAAACGAAGTACAGGAAGAATCGGTGAAGTGGACAAACGATATGCTCCGTCGGAACCAAATCCGAGTGTCCCCGAACGGCTTCATTCGCTATTCTATGCAGCAGAGCGCAGCTTAATCATTGCGCCGGGCAAAAAACCGTACATTAAACCTTCATACGTGACGCTGAGATACGAGGGTGAGTACTTATCCTCTGGAAGAAATAGCGACAGAAAAAAAAACAGATGGGAACGATTGCTGGAAATCCGTCACTCTATAATTGCATTATATATTCCTTGCCTTCTGAACTTCATCTCACAGTTGCGCACAGTCTACGAGGGAGATCCTATTTGTAGATTTATTTGTTGAAATTTTTTATGTACAGAAAGCAATATTTCTATTTCGTGTAAAGCGGTCGCACCTTCCATCCCGCACCATCCATCAATCCGCCATTCACAGCCTTGAAATTTTTTCACTCGGTGAATAGACCTCTTCACTGCTCACAGCTTGTGCTGCGCACGTGCAGTAGATGCCAGCGTGAAATCCGCCAATCAAAACGCTGCTGGAACAGTCCAGTGGTCAGATGGCTGCGCTCAAAAAGGCAAATGTGAATATGTCTATAGTAGCGCCATGCGAGCGGAGAATTATTAAAGGGAGAAACATTTTGACGTTAGAGCTAATCTAGCGATTAACTACAGAAAATCAGAAGCACTGCTTTGTAGTCTACTACTGGAAGCTGCCATGTACATACTTCTCAGGTGTCGGCAATACAGGCGTTAGACACCAAGACGGGCAGAGCGAATCCCACAATGTGAGCGAAGCATAGATGAAGGAGCGTTGTGCTGTCATATTTGGCCCGCAATTATGAAAACATTTCAATTGCAATCTCGTTTCATTTCACTTAGGCGCCTCCGCGTCCTCATTACCGGCCGGGTCAACTGGTCTGCGTGGCTGGTGATAACACGAAAACACAGCAGAAGAAGAACAAGTTTTGTGCGAAGGTCAGCATGCGTGAATAAGGTAGGGAAGAAGGCAGAACTCACAAGAGTGTGCATGTTTAACAAGTAAGCCAGAAAATAGTGCTACCGTGTCACCTCTCTGCGACTATAGGTAATGCCTAAAAAAAGTTACAACGCTCATAGCAGCCGAGTATTCGTGAGGACTCAGTAAGAATTGTGAAAACGACATCGTGTTGATAAGCGTATTCGACATACAAAAACATCGCTGAAAATTTCTGTGTAAATTTCTTTTTAAAACAACCGATTAATAGAAGAATCGTACGCAAATGGTAAAAATACGTAGATTCAGTGATTCTTGTTAGAAAACAAAATGCTGACGTCGGTTTTGAGATAAATAATTACGAGACTGACGTTTGTCGGAAAAACGTAAATTTAACGATTCCTTTACAGCATTCCTCATTTTTCCTTGCCGCAAGTTGGCTCACCTTCAGTGGTGGAATGAGAAATCTCGCTTTTTGTATAGCGTTTAAGGTAGCAAGGATATATGGGCTCCAACCTCTGCCTTAGTCGTAAAAGCCAATGTAGCCTCTGACGGAGTTTAACCTCTGCGGTTGCCTTCATAAATAAAGCCACCGTTTCACCGCGTCCGAGTTATCGCGCACAGATCGTGCGGTATTTGTGTTGTTAACAACTGTAGCGCAAGGGTAACGTTCACAGAGCTCTAGTGGGAATCGCGACTATGTATTGTCTTATCTTACAGCGACTCGGCTGGTTTGACTCACACAGAAGCAAGCAGGCGTGACCTAGTTTCAGTTCCGCCTGGAGTGGTTACCATAGCTTCCAGAAGATAGCGCAGCTATGCGGCTGGCTATGTGGCTGGCTATGCGGCTGGCTATGCGGCTGGCTATGCGGCTGGCTCTGCGGCTACCCACGCGTCCTGGAGACCTTTCTCGCCACTAATATAGATTGCACACTGTGCACATAGTTCAGTATCGCGCTATCATCCGTAACGAAAGGGCAGCAAACAAGGAAGCAGAAGAGACGCGAAAAGGCGGACCGGAAGCTATTACTTGCTTTTATTCAGAGTTCATTCTTAAAATAACTCTTCATTTAAAGCATGAATAAAATCAACGAGCCTCATTTGCAGCTTTTCAAGACCGCATATAATTTTTCCCCAGCAGAATCAAGTGCACGTTTGAGGTTCCTTACTCTTAGTTCAGTTCATGCGTTCTTCACTGTGCCTTCAAGGGCGACCGGTCAAGGATCAGTCCGAAAAGGGTTGTCTTGTAGTTTAAAATATAGCGCTTAATGACGACAAAGGTACAAAACAAAAGAACTGTGATCAAGCATAGGAACAGCCCGCAACATTGCGCAAGTATTTGTGGCTTCTCATAAAAGCACGGAAAAATAGAGGGTCTCCACACCGCTTCTACATTTGGATATTCAGTTGCTACACTGTTTTCACAGCTGTGAAATAGCCATTGCGGTTCACAGTATGAGGGACCACGTCTAGGATATCGTTTGTTTCATGCTGTATAGACAGAAGGCGAACCAAATCCTTAAAAAAAAAAACCGAACCAATAAGATGTAGTCCAGAAAATGTAGCAGCGGAACTAGCCCTCCGAAGACTCATGAATAAGACGGTCGAAAGTTCGATGGGAACTTGGCCAAGACATGGCTGTATAAAGAGTTAAAAAAAAAGAGAAAAGAATTGAAAGACTGCTTTGCGAAAAGCTCCGGAACTGTCTTATCGCAGAGTGACGAATGATGGTAGCGGAAATGGAGAACAAATGGTATGAGCAGCTGGATTTTTCTTTGCATTCCTTTGAGAAATAACTTCACTTCACTCTTCATCTGCAAGGAAGGTCAAGGAGAGAAAAAGCTAGATGACAGAAGAAGGAAAAACTTCATGTGCCGAAGCTTGCCGAAATATTTCTTTTCGTAAACTTTGCCTCAGGAACTGACAGCGTTTTGGCGTTCGAGTATTACATGGTTTATGTGGAAAAACGCGCCGGCCTGTTCACTAAGTGCCGTGCCCACTACTGGAAGAAAACAAGCGTTTTCGCTACGAAAGTTTCTTATTATTTTGCTGGACATTTATCGTTCCTCGTGACTCTATTCCTATTGCCGAATCGATGCAGCCAGCGGAAGCACAGTACAGGCGAGAGCAGAGAGTTGGAGCTGCGGAGTAGTGTATTGTGTTCTCAAATAGCGGTGAGGGCCCTCAGGCAAAAATGTAACGCTGACAGGCCGAAAGGCAAAGTTGTTTATTTGAGCGAACTTGAGCCGTGAACAGAAGCTGTGATCGGCGGCGTCGATAGCAGCAAGTGTGACAGGCGGTCTTCTTTTATTAGGCGGGGTTCGAAAATAAGAACGCCGATCGCTATCGATTGTGCTGAGTTTTAAATGTGCCAAGAGAAAATTTGAGGTGAGGCGCCTACAACGCCGAAAACTATTTCAAACACCGTAGAAACTGGCACGTGCGGTTACAATGATTCCAGATGAATCTCGCATCATTTGGCTGTGATAAAGAAAGAAAATTGAAAAATAATTATTTCGATGCTTGGCAGCAAAATAATTGCCCATGTACAGGCTCAAAATCAGAGTGGAGATGTTATGTCGGATTATGACGTTTAACTACACGCGCAGAGATGAAACTGAGTAGGCACTTTGCTCAGCTGCTCTGGTTGTGCGCTGGGCAAATCCATGGGTACGCCGCGCGAATTGCGAAAACGTGCCTAAGCATCTGTGTATCCTAAGCAACTCTCGTATCACAAATGCGTTGATTCGTCATTGTAAGAGTATTCGCATAAGCCGCCGTCTTTTTTTCTGAATTATTTCCTGGCAATTTTTTACCCAATATATAGAGACCAATGACCCAGCTTAGTCCTGACAATGTGACCTATGCATATCTTTTGCGCCGTCCGAAAATCGTCCTTGGAACATTAGAGCGAAGGCACTCAGAATTAACTCCCCACAGACGTATAGGGCACTTCGTAAGAGTCGCCAAACCAGCAGTTCGAGGTAAGCGATGTTTACACAAGTGCTGAAACGAGTGCCTCGTCCACGCAAACAGCACGATCGAGCTGTGCTTGTTTGGATCCTTGCAATCAGATTTGCAGTGAAGCGAAAATATTAATACTAACGCTTCCTAAAATATTCAGCATGGTTCTTTTAGGGGCTATTTAAAATTTGTTTCATGTACAACTTTTCTGTGTGAAGATCAAAGTGCGAACATATAAACGAAAAACAAAAGCGATGGGCAAGTATATTAACTGAGAGTATAGTATGGAATTTAGTTCGGCGCGAACGCCTCTAATGGGGTAACGCTAAGCCCTTCCAAGCTGCTTGTTATGCGTAAGGATTATACGCACAATAATGATTTCCAAGCATGTATTTTTGCAAGCGCCTGTAAAACCAGTAATATAATTTCTTTCTCATACTCTCGGACTTCTTTCAGTTTTGTTGTGAAGCATTTTTGGAAAGAAAGTAATAAATCTACAACTGTATAGTAGCACCAGCTCAAATGTTATGAATTTTGTTGTTTGCTAACAGAGCGAATACCGTGTTCGCTATTGTATTACAGAATAAACATGACCTGTTATAATATGTGCACGCGTCCTGTATTTGTATCTGCAGGTTCTTTTTTGTTCATCTGTGAAACAATTGCCACCTGCCAACATACATGTCATGTCAGGAATGGCTTTGTTCTTACACCTGAAGTATAAACTAATTCGTGCTAAGCTACAATTTCGCTTCAGTGTAGAGCACACAGAGAGTAGTTTGCAGCAGGTACAGTCTCTGTCAAAAAAAAAAAAAATGCACACCACAAGGTCTGCTGCAGGCCTACGCAGCGGTATTTTATTTCCTCTGCCACCATGAAGCTGCCAAGAACCGGATTGGTGATGACGGTAGTTGCGCTTATTAGGTACTGGAGATTCACGGCGAGCCACTTCGCATGTTCTCACGTCGCCCACTTAGAGGCCTGTACAATCACCACAAAAGGTTTTCTAAGTTCGTAAACAGAGTACCGTAGAGATTTCGAAGAAACCTTGCGATACAATGCACAGGCCATGAATGAAAAATGGGAAACGGGAGTGAACTATTAGTTCTGGTCAAATGTTTAGGGGAATCCCCCAAGGTGGAGTAGATTTTTAATAAGAGAGTAATTACTCATTGACATCCACCCGAGCGCAGCCATACGGCTACAAAGGAAAGCTATACAGCTTTCTCGGAAACTTCGTAGGGAAAGAAAAATTCATCCTGGTCCGGGGTTCGAACCCGGGACCACCGCTTCACCGGAGCAGTCGCTCTACCAAGTGAGCTAACCGGTACGGCTAACTTATGATAGGGCGAGAGCGAATTGATCAATAACTCGAAGTGGGAACAGTGTTGGTCAAATGTTTAGTCAAATCCCCCAAGGTGGAGTAGATGTGTAATAAGGGACAAATTACTCAATGACATCCACCCGAGCGCAGCCATACGGCTACTGTTCCCAGTTCGAGTTATTGATCAATTCGCTCTCGCCCTATCATAAGGTAGCCGTACCGGTTAGCTCAATTGGTAGAGCGACTGCTCCGGTGAAGCGGTGCTCCCGGGTTCGGACCCCGGACCAGGACGCATTTTTGTTTAACTAGGATGTTTCAGAGAAAGCTATACAGCTTTCCTTTGTAGCCGTATGGCTGCGCTCGGGCGGATGTCAATGAGTAATTACTCCCTTATAACTATTAGTTCTATTTTAGCATGCCATTTCAGCCCGGTAGCCGCGAAATTGAGGGCGCGTTGACTGTCCTCGTTCGACAAAGATAAATCACGCTGCGAAAAGAGCCGGCGGCTCGTTAACATTAGCGATTTCGAAACGCTGACGCGTAATGCGCGCCACCCTTGGGAGCGTAGCCTCTGTGGGGAACAGTTGAGTCTTGCGCCATGAGGCGCTTGAACTCTGGTAGGACCCCCATTCGTTGTACAGCCTAGAAATCGCTTCGGGGCAGCGAACCTAGTCCACTTCGGCGTTTCTCGCTCTGTTAAGCCCAGACATGATTGCTATCGAGTTTCTTAAAGAAACTCTCCCAGTTCGTTGAAAAGATTTCGGAGTAAAAGAACAAAAAAAAAAAAACGTGAGAAGAAACGCAAACCATACAGAAGTGCCAGTCTCTGGTATGTGCTACTTCCCTTTTGTTCTGTAATTCTGCGCTGCGATGACACAGCGCTGTGTCCTCTACTTCTTGTTTTTGTTTTGTCTTCGTACTTTTGTGCATGATGTAAAAAATAGCGCACAGGGAACACAAGGGACGGAAAGTAAACGACGCAGACAAGCGCTAACTCGCAACTGAGGTTTATTGCTGACGCGCGCAACCTCAGTTGCGCGTTAGCGCTTGTCTGCGTCGTTTACTTTCCGTCCCTTGTGTTCCCTGTGCGCTATTTTTTACATCATGAACGTTATCCAACTTGCCCAACTTTCCGCTTTACTTTTGTGCGCTGTTTATCCGCTGGAATAAATTACCGTCATCTAGTCCAAACTGCAGTTTTAGAAGACAATTCCCTCAGCCTCGTCTAGCCTGCAACGTATTATAATATGCCAAAAAGATCATTTCCTCAAGCGGCTTAGATTCATACGTGAAAACAGAAGAGTGCAAAGAACTTCGGCTGCCGAGAACAGGAAAGCCGTCAGTCGTCGTGCTATGCAGGCCTAAATAGTCGCAGTCTTGCAACTAGAAAGGCTTGGGAGATCCACTCTCAATTGGAACTTGGGTGGTTAGGACACTGTCCTTTAACATAGGTCTTAACAAGTATGCGCCCGTGCATAAGGAGCATGAATTATAACAAAGTGTAATTCTACTCAAACAAAAACTTGTGAATAATTAAAACAAGTTGTATAAAAGCCTTGCACTCCTTTATTCGCTAAATGACATCCTAAGGACATTTTTCTTCGATTATATCATTTGCTGTTTCTTTTACATAGTACACACCAGACTGAGTTTTATCATAAAGTAAATGACGTGCTATGAGTGCATAATATTAGATTCCACTTGGTTTGCCGAATTATCAATTTTCCGCCCCTTTCTTTTATGAACGCAAGCAAGTTATCTCGAACTTAGCCTGCGAGACGATTTGAAGCGAAAGTTTGCGGGCACCGGTTCACAAACTCGGGACCCCTGAAGAGAGTTGCATGAAAATACAGTCGACTCAAGTTCAGCATAGCGAGCCGGAAGAATAAGGTTTTAAGCCTTCCTGGCATAGTTAGGCCTATTTTGTAATCAGTTGCACATGCTTCAGCCTGGCTGGCAGTTTTAATTATCGCCTGCCCATCCCACCAGAGCATTATGTCGCTCGTTCTTCCTCGGGGCCGTACATCGTCGTAGTCACGCGTACGGGAAGCTGTGATGAACTGTGCTGTGTTCTAACAAAAAGAACAGAAGTAGTAGCGCTGAGTGGGAAGTTTGGCTAGAAATCGCAATTTGCAGCGGTTCATTTTCTCCCTCTTATTAATAGCAGTTTCTGCCTGGGCGTCCCCAGGCAGCACTGTCAGTCACCTGGTCTACTGCCAAAAGGCTGAGGAGCAAAAATGCGATATTTTGAAATTCGCTAAAAATATAAAATGCAGTTCATATTACAACCCATTTTGTGCGTCATGGTGTAAGAAGTATGGCTACGGGACCTAATCAGGACTAATGAGTGGCTTCGATATGTCCGTTGTGAACTACTGGCAACTGTGCACTAGCCATTTACGTTAGCAAGAGACTGCAGCTACCAATTAGAAGCTGCTCTCACGTACGCAAAGTTTTTGAATATGGCCTGCTTCGGAAACTAATCCGGAGTGTTCCTGCGCGCGTATTAGAAGACAGTATAAAGTTAATCCAACATCTCAACGCTCTCATACTCCTTTTCGTTTTCTTCTTGTCTTTCGTTCTTTCGCTTCACTTTCTCTTTGTTCTGTCTTCACTAACGCCCGCTTATCTACGTAACCTACCACGTTTCTACGCAGGCAGGCGCCTGCTTTGCACGGCGGGCGGAGTGCGCAGGGTATATGTTCGTGCTAAAGCGCGGCATTGTAGCCTTGCACACGATGTTATCACACCAGATCTTAAGAAAACTTGTTGCCGGCCTTGTTGGAGCTTACTGCTAGGCATAGATTGTCAGAAACTAGGACGAACACGCAATCAAGTGAAGGCAGGCGGTGCCATGCTTTTTCTTCCTATGCGCTCGGTTTAGTTAACGGTGAAACATGTCTACTAGTAAATACCAACTAGGCCAAGAACAAGCTCTCACCGCTTGTGTTGTGCGGTTTCTTTCTAACGCGTTTGTCTTGGTGCTCGCTAAAATACGTTTAAAAGCAAACATTAAAGCTGCTCTCTATTGGTACCTTAATGACGCGTATTATTCAGGGCGAAGGGAGGGGCTGGAGAAGAGGGAGTTCGTCTCCCATAGCTTATAAAAAACTACGACTCCCGACGACACAAGCGACAACCGAGACTACAAGCAACAACTATTACGGTGGCGCGAAAAAAGAAGCCGGAAGCCGCGGGGTCCAAAGCCGGCTACATCGGCCATCAAGGGAAAAGCCACTCAGTGCAGTCCGTTACACATCGGGGACGTCATAAAGCTAAGCTAGGCACCGGAGATCCCCTTCATGTCCCGAGGCTCATCGCGACAGCGATGACCAGACCAATTTCCTCGGCACTGGCACCCCTAAAGGAGCAAGAGAGTAAACGAAAGAGGGAGAGAAGGACATGAAATGAAATAGAGCAAAAGTCACGTGCACCACTACACGTAATGTGTCGGGAGAGATATCATAAGCCCATACAGAAACGTGGACACAAAAATCCCCAGAACCGCAACGTGTGGATCGCAAAACATCACTTCGGCTGCTTGGAGTGGAGCGAGACAATTCGTCTACCGGCTAAAAAGATCATTTCTCGCAGTTCGGGAGGACATCGACACCCATTCCTCACACAGGGGTCGTCGAACCAATCGCCCCAGCTCGCATGGAGCAAAAATCTCTGGTTTGTCAGGAGTTGCTGCACTTCACTACGTTGCTAAGCATTCTAGCTTGCGTGCTGTGCCTTTGGCCGATAAACTTTTATGAAATTATTTTTTACTGCTTAAATGAAAGATGGAGAGGTAATGATCAGGCGACAGAGTCGTTGTTGCTAGTGAGTTGAAGAAATGGAAAGGATACCGCAAGTTCGCTAATGTTCATAGGTGAAATGATGAACTAGAAAGGTGTCTTGGTGATCCGATTGGAGGAACAACACACTCAAGGAGCAGCAGGAATTGGTTTTTGCATATGTTAGTGCATAAATGCATATTGGAAGAGTGTACTTCCCTGGCGTTGAACCACCGATAACAACCTACTCCGTGGCGCACGGCTACCAAATTTTAATGCTTCAAATGGGTATCTAAAGATTTGCCTGCTTACTACGAGCGAGGCAGTGAGAAATGATTTAAAAAAGCAAGGATCAATCAATCAATCAATCAATCAATCAATCAATCAATCAATCAATCAATCAATCAATCAATCAATCAATCAATCAATCAATCAATCAATCAATCAATCAATGAAAGGTGAGAATGAACTGTGTCCGGTCAAAATCCTCGTTTTTAATTCTCAACTGGTTTTCTTCCTCATTCGAGAAATTAAGCTATCATAGATTCCATTGGCGGCAGGCCCTCGTGTTCATGCTGTCGCCACCATTTCGTGAAAATGCACCTTGCGCGCAACGTAAGCTAATACGCCTTTGGGGTGCAGAAATATTGGTCGCCTTGCAGTGGCCCCTAGTTGGAAAAACTATGTCCGTGAAGAAGAATCATCCTTGCACTTACGCGAGGCTTAATGTTGCGCTCAAACCATGCGCGTCAGCCATTAGCAGCCCCAAAACTATATGAGTGACCTCATCCGTCATGCTTTCTTTTCCTTTTTTTGGCATCACCATCAGACGACCTAACCCTACCTCCCTGTGTTACATCCTCCCGCTGGGACCAGGACCTTTCTTCGGGGCTCAACCTTACGATGCTCCCACGGCAGCGCCGTACCCTAGAGTAACCTCTCGGGGTATGGTCGTTATCACAACGCCGGCTGACCGGGAGGCGCAGTCAATGGCGACGCCAAAACCGGGAAACGGCGGAGACGTCTTAGCCTCTAAGTACCCACAAACAGCGACGGATCACACCACTGCTGAGCGCGGCGCGCTCTCGCTCCCTCCGCTCTCTCCTTTTCCCCACAGGCCCGCTAGTGGGCTCCCTTTCCGTTACTTAGCTCCGCCTGTAAACGAGCGTGCCGAAGACTGCCCACTTCGTATCGCGCTCCGGAAGGCGCTTAGAAGCGAGGCGACGGCCGACACGGCGGGGGATGACCATCTCCTTTCCCGTCCCTCATTGCACCGTCCCTCCCTTCTGTGACATTACGTGCTCTCAGCTTCCTTCCCTCAGGCCTTTTCGCTTCTCGCTTCTCCGAGGTCACGAGCTCCCCCGGGGACTTCGTGACGTTCTCTTCTCGGCGAAGGAAAAGTATCGCAGGCTGGCGGCTACCTCTCAGTCTTTCTTGGATTCAGCACAAGACGCTAGCTGCTGCTACTGCCTTCTACAGGTCGTTACACGTGGTGCATTTGTTACCAGTCCATCGGTCGTCCGGCGTCGCTCTGCCCTTAAGTAAGCCTTTTATCTTCCCTAGTCCGACTTGTATAATGCGTCCGAGCCCATGGCCCTGAGCTGCGCCCCCAAGACTTCGTGGCTGCTACTCCCTCCGTTTTTTTGCCACTGTTTCCGCCGTTTTTCGTTAACCTCACAGCCTGCGGGGTAGACGAAGAATTACGCTAAGTAGCCGAAAAAGAAAAAAAAAACACAGCGCACAAGTAAACAGGGCTTTTAAGAACGTCGATCCAGTCAGGTCAAGTAAAGCACTTGGTTTGTTGCGGCGCAGCGTTAAGAAAATGAGCTGGGTTGGGGAAGCGAGGTATCAGCGAGAAAGAGGGTGCTCTAATGCATGTGAAAAAAAAAAATCCTCTTTGGTTTGGATTGTACAGCCGGATGGACCTTCTGAAACGGCGTTTTGTTGCGACATCAAGGGAGAAGTTCAAAGGGTTGCAGAGAGACGAAAAAAAAAGAGCTGTACAGGCCATTTTTATGCCGTGTGCTAGAAGGTTAACCGAATAACCACGCTTCAAGTCGATGGATCCTCATGAGAAAGCAATGTGGAGAAACACTAGTTGCCCATAGTAAGTCCTTGCTATTAAAACGAGCATTGGTCCAGTCTTGACCTCCGAATGTTTTTTCACAGAAGTAGCGACATAGAAAGGCCGCGCAAGTCGGCGCGCATGTTACAAATGATCAACTGCACTCTTATGTTTTAAATTTAATAGCACTTAGTTTATGTCAGTAACCAGAAACCCCTAGTGGAATAAAAAATAACAGAGTAAACTTGCAATTTATGAGCCGCCTCCCTTCGGAAACACGGTGGGCTATTTCGCAATAAGAAAATGTTTTCTTTCATTTCCACCTGCACTTAACCTTTCCTGTTAGACGAGCGATGTGCTTAAAAAATAACTGAGAAGTGCATGCTTTCCGTCTGCGCGTGTCAGTCATTGTAGCTAGCGCATGTTTCCACTTAGTTATCCTGGATAAATCTCTTTGAGAAGGGACTTGTTGAGGAAAGGCATGAAGTCAACTCCCACGAAACGAAATGAGTTACATGAAAACTTAATACAGCTCCTTTGGTAACTGACGTGGCAACTCCCGCTGTTCTATGGGTAACGAGGCTCATGGAGCTACATAAGTTTTTCAGCCTTACAGCTTTATTCGTTTTCAGCTAGAAAATGGCTTTTGGTTTTCGAATATAAATTTATACGGTATGACACACTTGGAAAATTTCTTTCTGGCATATTTTACTTTCAGCAGAAACAGAAAAGTCCGCGAGAGCTTCTCAGCAAAGACAAGTTTAGTCTAAAGCAATCTAGCTGCTATGTTAAGATACAGAGCGTAGGAAAACATCATTAAAGTGAACCTAACAGGGAGCAGCGACTTTATAACCTTAAATGCCACATAGCCGCGCCCGAATCGCAGGCGTAAAGCAGAAAAAATATGTACAGTTTCGTTATATTTGTCGTTTTATTGCATTAACAACGACATCTAGTAGGTAATAGTATTGATGGGCGAAAACTAATGTCGTGAACTGAAAGCAGAATTGGTTAGAAAGAAATGGCGACGGCAGGCGTCCGCGATCGAACCGCTCAGCTGCAGTAGTTCAGCTACGATTTGCAGAGAACGAGATGGTTAGGGTTTTGCCGCCTTCCAGTCTCGAGACATAAGGACTTGCGCTTGCCTTGTTCTGAGATTGGCGGCAGTTCCCATTGTTACAAATGTTAGAGATGGATAGTGCACAATAGGAAACTGTATGCTGTTTACCGTCACTAAATCTTGGGAAGACTTTGGAAGTCACTAGAATGTAGACCTTTTATGCGGTAAAGCGTACAGCTGGTATCATTCCGAATAATTGCCTCTCACCTGCCACTAAGTTTATTAATTGCATTCACTGGCTTCCTAGAGTAGTTGTTCGATGTAATATTGTTACTCAAGCAGAGAAGGTGGTTAACATTAGAAAAGGAGCAAATAAAAGAAGGCGGCATTGCTGAGTACCGGCTGTCTCTGCGAAAGAACTCTCACAAAGCCGCAGCGCTGTCTCCTATTCAGCTTCTTATTGGCTCAGTGTTAATTAAATTACACAGTTAACTCTAGGAGACAATGGTGCCCAATTAATGGCTGCGCACATCCTTCGTGGTCGTTAGTACCGCATTTCACTAAGTTGTTAGAGGTGCGAACGCTACTCGCGTTGCTCGCGTGGGAATACGTGTAAGCAAGCAGTTAGGTTTCTGGGCGTTTTGCGCTTGAAATTATAACCCTTTCAGGCGCCATTTTTTGCTTTGACTTAAATCAATTATTTTATCACCTAAGTACTATATCCAGGCCTCAAGAAAGGGAATTTGTTAGTTTTCGAATCTGAAAGACCAGCAGGTGAGTTTTTACACCTATGTAGAGAATTCCCTACAAAGTGTCAGATTTGTTCGAATTAATAACATCGAAATGTTCTCGTCTGTCAGGCAAACACTCTAGGGATCGTGGAATCATTTTGTGTTTCTAAGATTCACATTACGCTCAAAACTAAGCAAAAACCATCGATGTTTCCACTAGCGGCAAACTCTGTCTGCACAAAAACGGCGGAAAAAGTGCTACCTAGCTCACTCTTATGTGAAATATTATTTTCTGCATTCACTACATGGTACAAAAAATAGCTTATTTGCAACAAGAAGGGCGCTAAATTTGTCTGAAATAATGAAATCATTGTTAAGTGCTCCACTTTCTCAGAAAAAGCTGTAAGTTTGCCGCTTAGACAATTGTGTACAAAGCGCCTGAAAGGGATATTTATGGTTCCCGAATCCCCCACAGCAAAAATAAAAAAAAGCTACGATGTTAGACTAAAATGTATAAGCACGTAAATTTTGATGCCTACATTACACCGGTAGAATTATTTACTCCTTGGTAATGAACTAATGCAGTTCTTAAAAAGGATGCTTACACTATCAGTCCTATATGGAAAGGTGTTTGCCATTAGGCATAATGAGAGAAAGTCAGAAAAAGGAGTGTAAACAAGGCTCACCTAAAAACTGGCAAAAGTTCTCGATAAAGCGATTATCATGAGTCCACTTGCGATAGTCGCCTGCAACGTCCCATCGCAGGCCTACCTTAGGAAGCGTCGTCTCACTGAGATTGTAGCCGGGTAAGTCCACAGCAAGTGTTTTTCGTCACACTTCTCTGGCGTAGCACCGCAGTGGGTGCACTTGTCAGTCACTTCGAACCATTTGTCACGCCACCGATGACGCACAGACGGAGTCAGAGCCGCTACTCCGCGAATCCGGCGCACAGATACCGCCTCCTCCCGAGTGAAACTACGGGGGAGACGGTAGGAACACGGAAGAATTAAAGCGCGTTTCGCTGACAAGATTCCACCTGCAGATTTTTGGCTGTATACGAGTATGTTCTTATCTCTTTTTTTTCTCTTGTAACGTCAAAGATGCTGGCAAATAGCTTAAATATTCTGGTAGCATATTCCCCATAAGCTCTACTGTAAACAATATTTCCAGCTTAATTTCTTTAAAAACGCTTTGTTTTAAGAACATCGCGATGCTGTTTTTCCCAGTTTCAGCAACGCTTATCGATGCCAAAGCAATGCTGGCATCGTGGTGGTCCGGTTTCTAGCCTACACGTGGAAATCTCGGTAATTCAAAACACTGCTTTTTCTGCTGCTCACCGCGCAAATTTTGCTTTCTTGTCTGAAAGCTTCGCGGCATGCCGAGTACGCCCTTTTTTCCCCGGAGACCCAAGCGGCACTCTTACCGAAGGCAGTGTCGTTATCAGCAACAAAGTTCGCTACAGAGCGAAGAAAAATACCTACGCATGCAAAAACAAATTAAAAAGAAGACGCGCTTTTCTTTCGCCAACAGAGAAGTGGTAAAAAGACTAAAGGAGAGAAAGAGTTTTCGCCCCGCCACGAGTTCCACAGGCGACCCGCATACAACCCTTGTTTCCGAGATATCGTTGGGCCCGCTGCTGACGCGCGCAGTGCCTTCGTGTTAAGGCCTCCGCCGTGATTGCTTCCTCGATATTGGCGCGAAACAAGCGTCATCGCAAACTCGTTATCGCCTGGGTGTTGTGCGAGCCCGGCACGAGGCTTCCCGCGATTGCGAGACCCGTCGCTGTGAGGGGTGGGATTAGAAAATCGATAGGCATCGCTAGAGCACCGCGCCACCGGAACTACTAGCCTGGATGAAAAGCGAATCAAAAGCGCATGACATGAACGATGCCAAAGAACGGCAGGCGTTAAAACTTGCGCGCGAAATACGGGTACTTCGCGCGCGTACCGAAGCACAGTGCAAGAGGATCAGAGTAAGTGAGGCTACTAAGCAGCCGATTGCCGTGTATGGTAGATTTTTGAAAGCACAAATTGTTCATGCGCGAATCCCTGTTCCATTAAATATAAGATATTGTTGAACGTACCAAACATGGCAACCCCTCTTGTCATATGCTTGCTTCTCACGTACAAATCACGTACTTAGCTAACGCGCTCGCTACTAACTTCTGAAATAATTACATGCGTCTTTCTGGAGATCCCGTCTAGCTGAATATCACGAAAAGAAGAGGTCATATTTTAGGTTACTGTGCACATTGTGAGTGCTTTGCGAAGGTGCCCTAGCGCAAAGTTCTGACTAGTTGCAAAGAATGATATTAATTAACTTCGGCATCCTGTCCGAGGGGATTTACGAACGAGTACACTATCCGCATACTAGACACCAGAGTACCTAGTAAGGAGAACAGCACTGCTAAAGTGAGTTTCAGCTTGACGTTCGCGTAGTGGCCGTTTTTTGCCGCTCGTGTCACCTCTTGGTTGTGGCAGATAGAGGTCACCTCGCAGTAATTTTTTATAGCGTTCTTTCGCGCCGATAATAGGCATCTATATCGAGCGCAGTAAGTAATCGCTTAACTCCGAATATTGATCCTCTGAAATGCCTTGCTTTTAGTTTCATGGTGGTGAGAACTACAATATCACACAGCGGTGCCTATCAGATCTTAATTTGTATAGAGCCCCTATGGTGAGAAGTGGACGTAGGCTTAAGGAAGAAATAGAAGGAATATAGAAAGACAAGCTGTGGTGGCGACGGTGCGACACACATTGTGTCTTCTTTTTTTCTATGACGATGAATTTCGGCTCCTTTTAACGGTGGGATTATTTTAAAACCTGTAGTTGCGATTTTCCGCATGATTCATTCAAGCATGCATGTTTTCGTAGCAGCGAGTATCGACACGGACCCTATAATTTATTACCAGTCATTAAATTTATAACCAATCACTTCTGAAGCAGCATGAAGGAATGAACAAGTACCAATTAGGTTAATTGCGGATCACTGCTCTGTATTTAATGAAATGCCGCCGCGGTGGCTCAGTGGTTATGGTGCTCGGCTGCTGACCCGAAAGACGCGGGTTCGATCCCGGCCGCGGCGGTTGAATTTCTTTGCAGGAGAAATTCTAGAGGCCCGTGTACTGTGCGATGTCAGTGCACGTTAAAGAACCCCAGGTGGTCGAAATTTCCGGAGCCCTCCACTACGGCGTCTCTCATAGCCTGAGTCGCTTTGGGACGTTAAACCCCATAAACCAAACCAAACCAAACCTATTAAATGAAATCATTCACTATGGGACTGAAGCCATTCTGAAGTGTAACCTTCAGATCATTAATGCCTGCTGTAATCGATGGAAAGCGAAGCCTATCGCTGACAAAAGAGCCTGCATAAAAGTAGCCACTGCATAAAAATAGCCTATGGTTTCTATATAACCTTCCATACCACCCGCTTTAGACAGCAAAGAAATACGAATACAAAGCCATTACTATGACCACTAACCTTAGTTAGAATAAGCATATATCTAAAATCTGCTGCGTCATCTTCGGGACAACTTATTTAAAATCTGCTATTGTCAATACAGAATACAGAATATTTAGACTACACATCCCTCATCACACCTAAACACGAGTATGTACGCACCGATTGGGGCCCTTACACAAAAAGTAACATCGAACCATTGGAAATGATTCAGCGAGAACCAATTTATGTGTCTATAATAAATGTCATTCTACTGAGTCTCCAACAAATTTGATGATGAACGATGCAAACACTAAGAAAAAGCGAAGAAATCAAATTAATTTTCTGACTTAAAAATAATCTCTCCGTGAGCCCTGATCCATTTATCAAGCCTCACACAACGTGACTAACAAAATATTTTCACGCGGTATCATTAACGCCGTACAGCGTTGAAATCAATGTTCTTTGGTCCCTAATTTTTTCTCTGCTTAGTAAATTATTGAAATGATATTTCCCCCGGAACTAAATTGAATCACATCACCTTCCAAGTAGTTTATTGAGTTGCTACACTTTTCCCTTTTTTGCTTTCCGGAGTGCTGTACTCTTGTCTTGTGCGGCAAGGCTTTCTCTGTTTCCTTTTATTATGTATATGCACCCCTCTCGCTCGGGGCCACCTTCGCCTGAAGTATACAATAAATAAATAAATGTAAAATGAAAGGCAGAAATACGCATGCAATTTTTGTTGTTGTTGCCCTTTCCAACCGAAATAGCGGTAGTACGCTTGACATGGGGGCAAAGTTCATGCACGTGTACTTTTATGAATGCTCTCTTTATAAAAAAGACGTGCAAAAATAAAAAGGCGCACATTACGACACTGGCTGCTAGCGTCATTTAATTTTTATGCGCGTAAAATGCTTGCTGTGCGAAAAGCCGATGACGCAAGTTTAAAAGCACCAGGAGAGACGCTTTAAGGCATGATGTGACGTGTACCGAAGAGCTTTATTAAAATTCTGGTGAATAATTTTAATGCGGATAGCAACCCCAGTGCTGGCTATTCTCGAGCGTGTCGTTTGCAACGCGCTGAGGCTGTATTCGCATTCAAATTTGGAGCTTCATTATTACAGTTGCTGCGGACTTAATTTCAGCCTCACATTTCAAAAGATCCGTTGCGGGAGATTTGCTGAAACACAAGCACGCATGCACGTACGCACCCACGCACGCATTCAGAAGACCACAAATATGACGACAGTGTTGATTAGTATTCAGCTGAGCGAAAAAGGAAATAAATTAACTCGTATTCTTTCATGCTGCCATGCTGCGCCTTGCAAGAGGCACGGCAGTGAGGGAATTCCGACCAATTTCTTTAATTTTAGAGACTCGTTTATATTAAAACGCAGTCGCTTCAACGATTCTGAGAAAAGGAAGATCTTAAAATTTTCCGCGAATGTCTACATTACCATTATTATGACCAATGATCATTATTGGCCCCAATGACATCACAATCCCGGTATGTAGGGCAAGTCATACGTGGCAGCATTGCTTTGCTAGCGCGAAGATCTGTGCCTCAAACTCTTGCTTTCAAATAATATTTATGTGCCGCTACGGTGGAACAATTGCCGGCAGAATAATTCAAAGGCTAACTCCAGGAGTAGCTTACAGCAACCTCAACCTCAACCTTTGCTGGAATACTGTGCGCTCTGAATTGAACGATGTAAAAGTGTTTTACTAAGGAAAAAAAATTTACATTGTCTTTCTATTTTTTCTTTTTTTTGCACCTTTTCGACGCTGCAGGTTTGTTAATGCATAGAGAGTGAGAAAAATGAAAAAAGTAAGAAATGGTCGCCGGGAATTTATGCGCACAGAGTACACTCTAAACATAGAAAGCCTAATAGACACGCTAAAACTGTTGTAATTACTTTCCTGTTTTGTTCTAAATAAAACTGCGCTGTTCGGTAATACGAGAGAAGAAAAAAATGCGAGCAATATAGATATCTAATAAAAAAGAAAACAGGCAAAAAGTACTTTGCTATCATTACTCGGGCATCGAGCCTCCCCAAAGAGGATCCTGAAGGATATCTTTGTTCCAGTGCGTTAACTGCTACTACATGGTTTTAAACAAGCGGCCAAGCTGAAAAGAGTCTTGCGAAGTGCAGAGTATTAAGAACGGTTCGCCGAAGCTGCCATAGCGTGAATATCTAGGATTTCTCTCAGAAGACTAAGCACATAAGACTAAGCACATTAGCGCTGCAAAGGCAAGAAACTTGTCTTTTCTCAATATAGTTTGAAAAATTGAATACGTTCTAGAAACTAAAGCGCCAAGAAATACCATCTAATAAATAAAAAGAAGTGTTTGGAAGATTTACGGCAATAATTAAACATGAATGTGTTTTAATCTCCGACAGAAACGTTCACGTTTTGGCTGCTTTTCTTTTTCCTGTTCTGAAACATTTC